>NC_141143.1:131152074-131466136 GCF_053477565.2 Lygodium microphyllum
AAATGAAAAGATATTTTCTAATCATGCATGAAGTACCACATGGTCTACCTTCAAGTTGAGTGGCCATATTCCAATCTCCCATGAGAAGGGTCCGGGGTAAGAAATCTTGTCCTCCAAGATCCCCATAATGCAACTCTCTCAATAGTAATATTTGGAGCATTAAAAAACATCAATTCTTTCTCCATATAACTTTTCCTTACCTTTCATTGTAGGTTGGAGGCTTTTCTTACCCTCTTCCTTGTGCCCAACAGTAACTGAGGTCAAGGGTTTCTTTCTAGGTTGTGCTTGTTGCTTAGTTTGAGCCCCCTTTTGCACATGCTTCTCAATCCTAAATACATCTCCATAGGTTCCTTGACCTCCACCAACATGCAACATGGTAGGGGCATTCTTTGAGGGGGATTTTGAAATAGGCTTTTGAGGGCCCTTTGTGGGCAAGGAAAGGACTTTGAGTATCTAAGTGGTTTTCAAAACTAATAATGCATTGTCTATTTTAAGTTGCGGCTAGAAACATTCAATTTTTGGTACAACCAACTTGTAGGTGTGGTAGCTACTAAAATTGAGATCTAGAAGGCATATATTTTGAGTGATAGGTGTTCTATATTTTGAATAGTGTTTAACAACATGTTGATACCAACTTACTTGTGGTAGCTATCAACTTACTAGCACTAGTTTTCACAAATAATGCGATATTTATTTTGAGTTATAGCTAGTCACATGCAATTTTTGGAAGCAACCAACTTGTCAATAGAGGTACCAATCAAACTAGGTACTAAAAGGTACAAGTTTTGGGTGATATCCCTATTTGAAGTAGTGTCTACCTAGTAGCACAAAGTTGGTAGTTACCAAATTATAGTCCCAGTTTTCATGCATAATAAAATAGACAATCGAGTCTAGCTTGTATACACATTTAATAGAACATGGATGACTACTAGACTTTCGCATCAACATGTATAAAAAGAATTTTACATGTCAAAGGGAATGCTATTATAAATGGCTTTATATACATATGAGCGATTAAAAATGCTAGATTTCAAGTTGTTCAAGTATACAACCACTACAAAACATGATAGTCACTTGCACCTTAGAGCTTTACCATTACTCAATGAATAGCAAGACAAACAAGTGTGTGCATCAAGTGCAACTTTATAATCTCATCTTCTATTCACTTCATCTACCTTGATCTTCCAAAAAACACTCCTCACACTATTTAAGCCTTTGATATATATGTAGCTTTAGCCTCTATAGACATGGTCTTTCACTCCTCACACTGTTCAAGCCTTTGATATTTATATAGCTTTAGCCTCTATAGACATGGTCTTTCTAAAAAATGAAACAATATCATCAACACATTGCATTTTTATCCCATTAGTCTTTAGTTTCTCATGAGTGGGATGTTGTTCAGGATAGCCCTTGCCCTGTCACGTTTGCCTTCTCCATGACTTGAACCTAAAAAGTGATAGCACTTTTTAATGCTCATAAATGATCCATATTGAGCAAAAAAGTAAAAAGGTCTCCTTGCTTTGAATTGTGAAGCCTTCCCATTTGAGCACACCCAATGTTCCTAGAGTGTTATGCCAAGCTCTTTCAACCAATGTTCCTTGAGTGCTATGCCAAGCATAAAACATGTTGAATAAAAAGGATCGTATATAGAAGTGATGGTTTTGTCATCATCTATATAGAAGTGATGGTTTTTTCAAAACCACAGCAACAATTTTGCACATAAGTAATGTGAACCAAAATTATAAATTGATCATTATGAATACATGGTTTGGATCTCATTTTTCTCTTTCAATGTGTAGTTGTAAGCAAAATCCACTATACATTTCACTCATCCTCCAGAAAATAAAATACAAACTCTTTGAATTGCTTTACTTGCCATCTGCAAACAAAATTATGTTGTATATTACTTAACTTATTCTTAAATAAATTAAGAATTCTGTGCACTTCATATGCTTGATTGAAAGAACTTTCCTCTTCTTATTTTTCCATTGGTGGGCTATCCAACTTTGATATCCCCAAACATATGTACTATAATAAATTTCTTAGGAAATGATTCCTCCTTTGGGACTTAAGGCCTTTTTGTAGTCCCACAAGAAGAGCATTCTCCCATTAGATACTTTAGTTCATGGCAAGAGGCATCATTAGGCTTTACGCATACAACCGATTCCCTAAAAAAGTTATTGTTGAAAATTTTATACACATGCATTGTGACTATCATTTGGTCCAAAAGTATCAACATTTGTTGTAACACACTTGCCTCGTGCACACGAAAAGAGCCTTCTTATGTAGTAGTATGTGTATCTATCCTCAAACTTGTAGACAAAATAAGGCTTCAGCTTCTCAAAGGCTCTTTGATGAATCTTCACATTTGGATGACTCTCTTTCAAAGAAAGAAAGAATACTACTTGTATTCAACATGATTTTAAACAAGCTAGGTAGGATGTGGTAGCCAACTAGGCTAGAACTTACAAGACAGTTACCTATCACACTCACAAGCCAACTACTAGCTTGGTTGCTAAAGTACTAGCTTGATAGTTATGAGCTTGTATAGCTAGCAGCTTGATAGATGCTAGTGGGTGCCATTATGGTACCATACACATAGGTAACACTATGTTACTATTAAGAGTCAAGCTTTGCCTCATAGTTTTTGGCTTCAATATGTTTTATGTGTAGCCTATATTCTTAACAAGTGTCCCATTGAGGCATTGTAATATATCACCATATAAAGATTAAAAAGCCATATGTTGCTCACTTGCATATTTTGTTTGCGTGGCTTAATCCTTTGGTACCATTGCAACAATACAAGAAAATTGGATGATAAGGTTGTGAAGCATGATGTTAGCATCTAAGCTAGTAACAACTAAGTTACTATCATCCAAATGGGTAGAAAATAAGCTAGCAATTACCATGGTAGTAGAGTCCAAGCTGGTGGAAACTAAGCTAGTAGCATCCAAGTGACGCAAGTAGCAACCATCTTTGTGACAACCATATTGGGAGTTCCCCAACCATACAGGTGGCTACATATATGTTATCATTCAAGTAGTTAAATAGATGCTACCATAGTCATAGGTTCCATGTATAAGTTACCATTCTTTGACTATTGATTGCATACAAGCAATTAGATGCACACATACTATCCCACAATTAATGTTAGCAACACAAACTAGACAAAAACCTTATGCTATAAATAGCACGAACTTGGGGTTGATCAAGAAGATGCATGGGGTGCATAAAGCTAGTCACACTAACTTCGGGTTGCTCAAAGAGATGCATAGGGTGTATTGGAAATTGTCCCCCAAAAGTTTTGATAGTACTAACATATATAGCATTATAGCATTAATAATTGACATGATAATTTCCCTGTTTATAAATAATTATGTGGAGCTTCCATGTTTCTTAATGATATTGGGATTGTCTTTTAAAATTGTTAGTAAGAATGTGAATATCTAATATGAAAATTAGGAAAAGAATGAACTCTCTTTTGATCCCTTAAAAATATTATAGTTTATAGGTGAGCCTTTTGTATTGTCCAATAGGAAGGCAGGATGTTGACATTCATGGAGGCTAAATCTTATCTCTCTAAATATTGGTTTTTAATTTTAAAAAGAGGGAGTTGGAGATTTGAAAAAGGGGTAATGAATAGTGTACAAATTTTGACTATCTCTATCCTCATACTCACCCCCTCCCCATGTTTTTTGACCATTTTTAAAAATTTTCAAAATCTCCCACAAACATAGTTTGAATTGAAAATTGAGCATCTAATTCTTTTCTCTCTTCTCTAGTCTAGTCAATTTTTGTGGCTATTGAGTCTCTATAGTGAGAGTAATCATGGTTTTGATCCTTTCACTTACCTTTGCAATTTCTTCTTTATGTAGTTGTAGATTTGGACAAAACCTAGGTGTCTATCTCTCTCTATATTTTCTCTTTCTTTTGTTCTAACTCTTTCTAATGTCATCTTATAGAGATCTTTTTGGGTAATAGGCATATGTGCTCATCTCTCTCTCTCTCTCTCTCTCTCTCTCTCTCTCTCTCTCTCTCTCTATATATATATATATATATATATATATATATATATATATATATATATATATATATATATATATATATATATATATATATATATATATATATATATGGTTTCTCTTTTCTATTGTTTAGTCTTTAGAGCTTGATATGGATTCTAACTCTTACTATTGTCTTCTTATAGAGATCTTTTTCAGCAAGAGATATAGGTGCTTATCTCTATCTCTATGGTTTTTCTTTTCTACAGTTTAGGGTTTAGAGCTTGATATTGGTTATAACTCTTGCTCTTATTCTCTTGCAGAGATCATATTGGGAAAAAGGCATAGTTGCTCATCTCTCTCTTTCTCTCTTTGCAGTTTTTCTTTCCTATTTAGGATTTAGAGCATGATGTTGTTTCTAACTCTTGTTGTCTTCTTGTAGAGATAATTTTGGGTAAGATTGCATAAGTGCTCCTATGCATGTGTGTTCTCTTTTCTATATTTTTTTTCAACAGAGATTCATGTGGATTTTAACTCTTGCTATTGTCTTCTTATGTAGAGATTAAGTTGTGCAAGATTGCATATGTGCTTCTCTCTCTCTCTGTCTTGTTGGGGATAAAGGCGCCTCTGCCTAGCTGCCCGTGTATTACTACACTAACAGTACCCGCCACTACACACTGCAAGTGGCGGGTGCCCGTCACCATCACTTTATTATTTATTCTTTTAGTGACAGTTTGAATAAAGGAATATCTGGTCACACATTGTGATGGAGTTCCCATTTGGTCTCTCTCTCTTTCTTGCTCTTGCTCTCCACCATAGCTCTTTCAAGCAAGCTTTGATCCTTCTCTCCTTTCAACTTGTATCAGATCATGGTTGCTCGAGCATTCTGACTTGGTTCGTGACTCCTTTAGCTTCCTATTGATTACCTACACTCATTGGGTCTCCTTCCTGGCAGCCATAGCCAACTCTCCCAAGCTTCCGTCACTCCTCGGCTTCCTGAGCACCTACTCGGCCCCTTTGGGCACCCTCAAGGCATTCCAACAAAGGTATTCATTCATTTGCTTTAGGATTTCATGCTGGTTACAGGTCTACAGGTCTGAGAAGAGAAAGGGGGCAATACCATTGAAGCTCCGGTGCTCCATATCTTGACATAGGCTTTACTGGGGCACCTCGGGCTTGTTGTGTGCCTTCTTTGGCATCCACTTGAGCTTCCTACCACTCTGCTTAGGTTAAAAAAACGTGAGCAGCAACTCCAAGTAGATTTGCACCATTGAAGCTTCGATGCTGTATATCTTAACATAGGGTTTGTTGGGGCACCTCAGGCTTGTTGTGTACCTTCTTTGGAACCTACTTGAGCTTCCTACCACTCTGCCCACCTCAATAAAACGTGAGCAGCAATCCCAGGTAGATTTGTGTCATTTTTCCATGTGCATTACAGCACATGATCAATTGTTTAATCTCCTTCAACTCATTCCAGTCATTGGCAGCCTCATTTGGGCACTATACTCTTGGTTTATGCTTGGCATTTGATCCCGAGCCTTGGCATTGAGCATTAATGAGATTTACTTCAGGTTTGGGACTGTTATACATAGTTTACAGACAGCCCACAACAGTGCTACATTAGCATTTTATATTTGGACCACTTTGGCATTGACATTGGTTGCCTGGTTGGCGAATACACCCCGAATGCTAAGGGAATGTATGCTTACGATATAAGATGATTTGGGGCTGAATTTGCTTAGTCATTGATTGTTTTATACAGCCCACAGGTAGCCCAAAAGCCCTTTGTCATTACACTTTATGCTCATGCTACATAGTCATTTGATGCCCTATTATGCTTGGTTGGTGCCTATACACATGGGAAAGTATGCCTATGGTTTGTTGTCTATGGTTTTGAGCTTGGATTAAGCCACTAATTGCTCAGTTTTGAAAGTTTATTTGCTACTGGAATATTCAAGGTTGAAGCTCTTTTGCTTATGTTTGGATATACTATTGCATTCGGGCTATGTCTTGGATACATACATTGATATAGTGACTCTCAAGGATCAACATAGAGCTTGGATATGCTCTTAAATCATTGGTTGAGAGCCCACTTCGCATAGCATTTGGATCTTTATCTCTTATGTACTTATGGCATGTATTGTGCTTATGTCTGACCGGTCTTGACATGCTTGGCCTATGCTACTACTATATGCTCGTTACATTGTTTGGAGTTGGATGCTACTGAGCCTTGCTTTGGCTTGACATTTGATTACCTAGAGATTACTTTGACTATTTCTCGGCTTGCCAGAGTTACAGTTTGGATGTACTTGATGTTTATGGATGCTATGTACGAATGCTACATGGTCTATATGCTCATGAGGTCTTATTGATGCTTAATCTTGGATCTTCTAGCACTAGTGATGTCATATGCCCTTGTTGAGCTTTTTTGCTTGATATTTATAACTTTTGTGCCAGTGAAAATATCTTGATATGCTTAACAAACATTGAGTAGGCGATTTATGCTACTTGAGCATTCAAATACTTGAGACTGGGATCTTCACTTGGATGTTGCATGGTCGATATGCCATGGTCCACACAGATATACTTGGGCTGATTTGGACTTTGCACTCCTTAATCATACACCTCTTTGTGTCAAGTTTTGTCATTGTTGTGTACACTTTACCCTATGACATAAGGGATCGTGTGCCAGCTTACTGATGGATTCATTTGACATGCTTGGGTGTTTGCTCGATGTCTGTATGACTATCAAATGTTGATTTATGTATGCTTGATGCTCATTATGCTTTGACAATCAATGGTTGACTTGGTAGATTCATTTTGCCTACGGTTTGCTCTCATTATACTTGACTGTAATTTATTACAACAGGCAATTATGCATGGATTGACGTGGAATTTTCATATTGAATCATCCTGATTTTATGTACTTTTGATAATACTTAGTAGGCAACATCATTAATTATCAATTCGTGGTCATTTTGCCTTGGTTTTGGTGGTATTTTGGTTGTTTACAACAGAAAATAGCAAGCAATTTTAAACTATATGCACCGTTTTGGACTGCAGTATGATATTTTCTTCCATTGATAGTGCTATCTTCAACATTACTAAGCTTGATGGTACGAATTATGCATATTGGAAGAGCCAAGTTTGACAGGTATTGGTGCATAAATCTCAGATCAAGCCACTGAGGATGCATGGTGAGCAACTTGAAACTATGACTGATGATGAATGGGATGAGCTTGATGAGTTATACAAGTCCACCCTCATCTTGTTTCTCACTAAACAGATGCATTACAGTGTGGTTGAGGAAGCACAGAGTGCTTAGTAGCTTTGGGATAAGATTAAGAATCTTCGTGACAATAAAAATCCATCAAGTTAGATGTATTGGCTGGAGCAACTTATGGACCTGCACACGAAGGAGAATATGACAATGTCTGCTCATTTGAGTCAGTTCCATGCTATTCTCAAGAACTTGACTTCGCAAGGCATTACCTTCAATGATGAGGTTACTCCGTTGTTTCTTCTTGGGACTCTGAGTTATGGGATGTATTGCGCACTGCCTTATGTGCTCCTGCTACTATTCTGAACTTGCCTGATGCAAAGAGTGCTCTTTTGCAGAAAGAGATCAACTGTAAAAACTTGGATGCCTCTCGTGTGTCGCATGCTGACTGTTAGAGGCAGAGATGGTAATGGAAAGAATGACCATGGGAATGGCCGTGGTAGAGACTCGCATAAGTCTAGGTCTAAGTCGCGTGGTAAATCACGCACCAAGTCTCATGGGAGAAATGCTAATGTGGCATGTCATCATTGCGACAAAAAAGGCCATATATGCCCACAGTGTCATGAGTTGCACAATGAAAAGTGCAAAGAGAAGAGAAAAGAGAAAGTACATGAAAAGTTCTCTGATCACAACATTATGCCTACAAAATCCAATGTGAAAATCGAGGAGATAAATATCATGCAGACTGATGACTCCGATGGAGAGTACATACTTGCAACTAGTTCTTGTGATGCTACGTTGTTGACCGAGGTTCACTCTATGTATGTGTAGTGCTAGCTTTTGGATTCTAGTGCTTCATTTCACATTACACCATGTTATGAATGGTTTTACTCCTACCGCACTATCTCTGGTTCAGTTCGCTTGGGTGATGATAGGTCACTTGCTCTTGTTGGCATTGAGGATGTACTACATTCTCAAACACATCCACATCACCATAACTATCTACTAAGAAAATCAACGTATACGCAAACGATGGAGAAATAACAAAAGGGTAAATTTGCTCTGTAAGCTTTACTAATTAGGGATAGGACAAACACAAGGGCACCTTTAGGATCCTACAACCACTGAGGTCTGGGTCTTGATGTTACATATTCAAGTTTCTTATGAGCCATGCTAAAGAAAAATTAGATTATCATACATTGAACAACAATGTTCTTACTATGTTTTGATGTAGGACCATAGAAGAAGTTCAATATCTGTACATTAATCTTTAAGGGTCTAAAGTATTTTATAGGCACAAACACACAATGCAAAAACCTTAGATAGCTATTTAAATAGAACTATCCCATGCAATCTTTTTTGGTTATCCAACTTTATTAACAATCAAATAAGCCTTACATTTTTTTCTCTGACCTGCACAAGCCCTTTTCAATTAAGGTGATTTTCTTTTTCTTCTATAAGATGGTCTCTCTATTAGAAGAACTATGGCAGTCACTAGAGATGCATATGCTGAGGTTGGAATCTTTCGCACAAAATTTCCAACACGTGGTATGCCTTCTGTCAACTGTTTTGCGAGAACTGCCAAAGCAGGAGCTATAACTGCAAAAATAAGCAGACTCCTACCAACTTTTCCCACTATTTTGGATGTCAATGTTTCAATAAACTGTGCAAACTCCTCCTTGTCCAGTGATTTATCAGCATTTTGGTCATATTTCTGCATTTGGCACAATTAAGGAGGACAATCAGTCAAATGAAATCCTTCACCTATCCACATGCTGACAGTACAATCCAATAATTAAGCTATATTAAAAAGCTACTGCTGAAATGGATAAGGAAACCATAAAGAAGAAATGGAATTGTCTAATTGAAAGGGGGACATTCTTCCTCATTCCACATGGGGCATTTGACTGAATGTTTCAAAGATCATGATGTTTATCAGCTATGTTCTGAGACATCCCTGGTCATCATCAAAGGTCCATCAATAACGAATGCAGCCGGTTCAAACATCAAAAGCCCATCAAAACAAATGCATAATGAAATGAAATGATTATCCTTGAGATTGAGTGTTTCTTTACAAGGATAGAACACCAGTTCAGGCATCCCAAATGATCAGATGTGCCACAAGACACAACCATGGTGAAAAATCAGCCCTCTCAAAGCAATGAGTTAGTTCTTGGAACATGATCGGGAAAGGAAATTACAAAATCGAATTCATTCAACCCATATGCAGACATGTAGGCACAAATATTATCTTCTAAATAACTTCTTAACCAACCTCGAAGAGCTTTCTTATCTCTTCCTCAGAAGGGGGGTCTTGGTGCGGTCCTGGAAACTGCTTGTTTATGTCACTGTCAGCATAAGCTTCTGAGATGAGAACCAAAAGTGAGGCACACGAGCCCTTGAAAATCTTGCCAAAAACTTGAAAGATTATATGGCTATGTTACCACATGATTAAGAGCTGGCATATGCAATTCATTAAGAGCTGGCATATGTAATGTAGGGGGCAAATCCCTGATGTGATTTATGTTACTCACTTGTAAACCAGAAGAACAGCAGTGTAAACTTTCGAAAAGTCGACTGGGCCAGTTCGATTCTGGTCCAAGTACCTGTCGAAAACAGCTTCGGAAATCAACCTGATGGTAGGCACTTTTTGGATCCCTTTCCCTGCAGTGCCAGAGACATCACAATCCACCAGATAAGATATCAATTGTAAATCAGATGAACCAAAACCCTCTGTAGGTATCAAACACACAGAAACAATTAAGTCTCGTTCAACTCTTAAGAGTGGCACAGAATTGTATGATCACATGGGCCAACTTGTGTAAGATTGGCGCAGAATTGTATCATCACATGGCCAACTTGTGCTGTAAAACCCCATTCATATAACAACAGGTATGTACCAATAGAATTGACACAGACTTATACCATCGCATTGAAGGACTTGTGCTGTAATCCTCACTCATAAGAACAACACAGGTGTCTACAAATTGGCACAAAATTAATACACAATCGAATGCACCATCTTGTGTAATTGTAATCCTTATCCATGATTCTGCCATCTACATGCACCCATAAGGTAAACTGCTTTTCTGACATTCTTTGCATAAGCTGTCCAAAAGATTGATTTGATTCTCTGAAAACAAAAGAACCAAGAAAGATTGATCTGCTTTTCTTTGTTTTTGCGATGTTGGGTAAGTTACCGTGAACAATGCCCATATCGACAGGTGCAGAAAGAGATTGCGACGATCCCAAGAGCTGCAATTCTGATGCTGCGGCATGGCTGGGGGGGGAGGAGAGATGAAGGGCGCCATGGGCGATGTTGGCTTGTGATGGTGAAGAAAGTGGGGGATCGAGTGATACCCACTTCAGGAGTCCTTCTCTCTTTGATGACGGACATATACAGATAGATTGAATGTGCTTCTGCGCGCGCGCACGCAAGGTTTTAGACGATTTCCGACTATAATGAAAACTGTGACAAATCACAATCTCACTAGTGTTCCACGTCCCGCGAAATGAATGGAGCTGCACGCACGCTCATAACATAGCTATCACCTCTTGTCACTCAACCACATTCGTGTCAATCAATAAGCCTAACATGCAATGACACCAAACGTTATTTTGCACACTTCTCTCAGATTCTTTCTTACTCCAACATGCTTGCACTTATGGATATGATTAACATGCAAAGGCACAAAAGACTATCTTTGGCATTCCCACAGTGCAATGTAAAGTAGATGGCTCAAATATCCAAGCAAGAAAGAGCAAACTTTATTTCATCAACAATTGCCTATCGAATTGCACCCAAACGTAACAATTATTAGAAGAGGCTATCGTAGATGATGGATTAAAGATTAGAATTAGATTGAATAAGTCATGCAAAAAGGTAGTTTAAGTTAAACTATGTAGGAAGTTTTAGAATCTATTCTAAAGGAAAGTTTAAGAACCTTGAACCTAATTCAATAGGTTAAGGTCACTTGGATGATTATAATGATTGGATTCTCTTTGTCTAGGATCTTAATCAATTAGATTGGGTCCCTTATCCTTGGGAAACCTAAGCGAATTTGATTAAGAGTACAAGAGATAGAATTTATGGAGTAAAAAACCTCCTAAAGTTCTATCTTAGAAGGAAGCTTACAAGGGAAGGCAAAGTGAGTACACTAGGAATAAATTCCTTGGTGAATCTTGGACAATCGAGGTTGAGTTAGAAGCAACTATAGAACCCTAGATTTAGAGTAAGAAATCCTAAGTACTAAAACCCTCAAAAGGAGGAGAGGAATCAAACTTGATTAACTATGATAGACCTAATGTTAAATCTCTTCTAGGAGGGATATACTAAGGCTAATCTCAAGTTCATGGCCATTTGAAAGTTGAATGGAACCCTGTGCTAGATGGCTATTTAATTAGATGGATTTCAAATGTGGACACACACATAAAGAATTGCTTGGTGCATTGGAATATTGTTTGATTCAAGTTGTATGTTCTTCTAAAGGATATCATATATATACAGAAGGATTTTGAGGGATATGCTTGATTTCTCCCAAAGTTACCTCATCAGGCTCCCTCACTAGGAGCCAATTATCCTCTTCAGACCCTCAAACTAGCACCGATTATGAGAGATCTCATTGTAGGGAATGTTGTTAGCTAGGCGACGTTAAGGAGCCAAGGAGGCTCTAGTCATAATTCTATTGATATGCTAGGATTAGTCTAACTCCCTCTACGAGCATGAGATAGATCTCCCAAAAGGCCCTAATACTAGCTAAGGGCAAATTGGTGGTTGCCTATGGGTAAAGTCCAGCTTAGAACTATGATGGACATAATAAAACTATGGATTGTACAAATTTCTTAGGATAAAAATCATGTTTTCTTAAAGGGTGTTTTTAAAAAAAGTGTCTATGTTTAACATTATGATCTAATGGCCTAACTAAGAAATGTTTTTTTGTGTCTAACATAAAATGTGGTAGGACTAATTAGAAAATCAAAACTATGCATCGAGGGAAGCTAGTGGGTGAATCTCTGACGAGTTCATTCTATGATAAGGTGGTATTACTTAGCCAAATGATGGACTAGGGACTTTAACAAGAGCTGAATGTTTGATTATCCTACAACCTCATCCTAGAACCCAACTTAGTGCTATTTTAGGGGACTATAGTGAGACTTTACCCTATCAGTAGAGGGATTGATGCATTTAGTTTCTCTTCTTTTCTCACTCTTTTTGAACCAAGTGCAACACTAGTCTACTTTGGTTCGAGATGTTTTGCATAAGCAACTAGCCAGACTAATGTTATAAATTCTACCGTGAGACCTTAGAAATCAATTAGGACCCTCCCTTTAGTTCGATCTCTATGGGAATGAGACAATGCTTCTCTTGTGAGGATAGACTCAACTAGTTCTAAGTCATGAAGTTTTGATATTCCATGGAGTTCTAAATGAGACAATGCTTCTCTTATGAGGATAGACTCAACTAGTTCTAGGTCATGAAGTTTTGATATTCCATTGAGTTCTGAATACTATCTCCTAGATACATCCCTTAATGAACTGCCAAATTGTGCTATCAAGGATTCATTAGATAGGCAAATTATGCACTCTTGTTGAACCACGTGTAATGTTACTCCATTCCCACATTTGATTGGTTGTGAAGTGATCTTTCTTAGGTGGATGTTAGACTACTAGTAGGGGTGATCATCCCTTGTTTTCCCATGAAAGAGAACTCAAATTCCCATGTCCAATTAAGTCCACCATTTTCTAAGGGGAGGCTTGACAGTGTTGGACATGGACTTAAAGTTTCAATTGTTTACTATAGAGGACTCCTCTAGGTTTTGAAGGAGGCACCTCACACATGTTAGGGACACTACCTTGTGAAAATATGATGCCACAATTGCAAAAGAAGTAGTTTGATCATGTGTTTTGTCCTTTGAACCAATTACTATATGAAATTCTTGTTGAAGGCTTAATTGATCCATAGTCTAGATGAATCACAAATCTGTCTCACAAACTTGATGGCCTATATCATAACATCACATCTTAGAAGGACTATTTGTCGAATTTAGTTGCAAGCATCAAGAAAGAGTTGATGGATGTGATTACAAAATAGCTAGAAGGAATCTTCAAGCAATGAAGGATGCATTCATTCCAATGGAATGGATATTATTTATATTGTTATCTTTTTTGACCAAGTGTCCTCCACTATATAAAATACATGACTTTGTCAAACCAAAATCTATTACACTAGCTTAAAGGTATAAACAAAGTTTTTTCTTTCATTCTTTACTCTCAACTTTAATTTGAATTTTCTTGTAGTGTTTTTTGCTACTTCATTGCAATATTTGTTATGATTGTTGATGTACCTGACTCCAATGGTCGTAATGTTCCTCAATCCTCACCTCTCAATAATTGATTGAAGAAACACCAGTCACACGCAGCCAACCCTCTGTCTCACTCTCTGTTGAAAGATATAGAGGGCAGCCCATACTCACGTCCCCTTCCTGTTAGGATGAAAGCTCACATCAATCAAGGGGTTGGTGATGAAGATCATGTCGGCTGTTGTTGTCAGCAGGATCTTGAAGACGAGGCGTACCCAGGGAGGCAGCCAACAAGTATCGTACTTCAATTATTTGTAAGAAAGGTAGCTTTGAGTTCATGTGTTTTCATTCTTTTGTCAATTCTTTGTGTTTACAATAGCTCTATCTTTTTGCTTATGTTTCTCCACATCATTGCGACATTGACTGCATGTGTAAAAACAGCTGTACCATCGCATTTTTGTGAAAGTACTAGGTCCTACATTAGACTTTGCATTTTGTAAAGCTATATTTTCCATCTTCTTTTGTGACAAGTTTACCTTGTATGAAGTTTGCTTCTGATAAGGGTACTTGGCTCTAGAGATCTTCAGAGCTTTACACTGTCCCAGTTTCAATCAATCCAACTTATTGGTGTCAATTCTAAGCCCCTGGTCTGTAAACAATGACATAGCACCTAGAGCTAAGCTGTGAACATTATGGAGTTTACATGGTATGAAGTTTCTAAGGATAAGTAATTACAATGTTAATTCCTTGATTATCAATCCATCCATAGATTCAAATAGGATAATTATGTAAATACCTAACCATATCATAATGCCATGAAACTTGTAATGAAATTTCCAAGGATAAGTAATCACAATGTTAATTCCTCGATTATCAATCCATCCGTAAATTCAAATAGGATAACTATATAAATACATAACTATATCATAGTAGCCAATGGAGGTGACGTATCCAAGTCTATAAGATCGCTTAGAATGAAAACCTAGGAGAGAGTCACCTTAGATAATCCATTTGTAGATTGCTAAAGGCAAGTACATTGGAAGACGCTTTGAGGAAACCCAAAGTTTAAGGCTATGAAGGACAATGCAATCGAGTTTGCATAAAAATATGTGGATTTTGATGAACCAACTTTAGATTCGACAAAAACAACCTCCAAAACTCTAGTGTGTTCAATTAGAGTGCCATGTATGGTAGCTTGCTAGATTTGAAGTTTCCAAGGAAATATTTTAGATGCTGCATTTCTTCTTCACGCACATAGGTATGTGAAACATCATTGATAACTAAGAACATGGCGAGACACTCTCAATTGAAGGGTATGGTGAATGCATGGTTGAATGGAGCCTTGCAGGAGAGTTGAAGACTTTGAAATGTATGTGTGAAATTTTTAATTGTGCAAATATAATATTTCCATGCATATACTCTTGATAGAGAGGATGGGAAAAAGAATTGGCAAAGAGTGATAAGTGTTGTATCAACATGTGATAAAGAAGATCCTACATGAAAGTCTATCTTCAATATTCCATTGGATTTTGTTCATATTTGTTCATTATATGCTTTTGTTAGGATTATGTAGAAAATTTTATATGAATATATTTGCTTTGCATATAGAATGCAAATGGAGAAAGAAGCCAATGTAATGTGTAAGAATGTGGAGCAAATGCTATCAGAGGTTGGACTACACCATTAAATAACGATTGAAAAGGATGAGAAAAGATTAGGAAAATCTGGTAATTTAGCAGAGAAACCTTGCTTCAAAGGAACCAAGGCCAAGAAGTTTTTTTCAACACCTATGGATGAAGAAGGAAATGTCACAGCTTGCAGGCAACAAGAATATGATGGGTGGAAAAATTTACATGTTGTGGTTCTTAATCAAAGTAATGGAGGAAAAAAAGGTTGAAAAAAGTCAAGGTTTGGATTACTCAATAAATTAGCTTCCTTACTTTGAAAGATGGTGTTTGATGATGAACATAGGAAGAATTTATTAATGTTGTACATAGTTTCTAAGAAAGCATGATGCAAGCATAGGGTAGAAGTTTTATCATATCTTACATGGTATGTACTAAGTCGATAGTTTAGAAGCATAAGAGATATATAAGTTATTTTGGATATTTTTATTGATGTGTGACATGTATCTTTGTAGTATATCATCAAGACACATGAGCTATGCTTTATAGAAAATGGAAGCATTGGAAATTAGTCCACACAAGGGATGGAAACCAAAGAAAACCAATCATGGTGGAGGGGTGAATAATAGCAATCCAATGGGCTAATTATTATCTTGGTGGTACATGATCATAGTGGTAGAGGAAGCTCAAGTATTGCCGAGAAAAGCAAATGAGAGTACTATGGATTGGCTACAAACATGACCAAACCACGCCATGTTACTAAAAGAGTGGGTTATGATGCATCAAGTGCTAAAGAGAGTGATTCTAAGTGGCCAAAAATAGGGCTTCAAGAATGTAGCAAATGGGTTCAAAATGAACTAAGATAGTAAGTTGAAAAATGTGTTTAGTGCGAACACAGTGTATTGATTGATTGATTGATTGATTGATTGATTGATTGAGAGAGAGAGAGAGAGAGAGAGAGAGAGAGAGAGAGAGAGAGAGAGAGAGAGAGAGAGAGAATGTTTGTGTATATTAGTCTCAAAGTTTAAGCAATACATATTAGGGTTTTCCTTTTATCTTATCCACCCATTGAATTTTCAAATCTCTTACTATATAGTAAAAATGGCTAGGGTAGCTATAAATAAGCTTTTCCTAAGAGCCCCATGTCATGTTCATCATCTCAGTGAAGCATCTACTAGCTCAGATTTAATATTTGGTAATAGTACTTATTAGTCTACTAGCAAGCCACCTCATTGTCAATCAAACCTAGCTTTCTCAAGCAACCCTCAAAGGGTTCCTTCTCAGTATCCCCACAATAAATACAAGTAGAGGCCCTCAAAGAAATCAAAAAGTACCAACACTATTTTGATCTCATCATTTCAAAGGCTAGCTTCTATAGACTTTTTAGCGAGATTGTGCAAGACCTCTACCGAATAGAAAGCAGTAGGTTTTTTCTACAATAGGATCTAGATAGAACTAATCACTTCCAAAATAATATCTTCATGCTCTTGAGGGAGCTAGAAAGGCCTTTTGGTAGACTTAATGAGCTTCCTCTACCCCCAAGTACTTTCAACTTGTAAGGAATCTTCACACAGTGAAGGATGCATTCATTCCAATGGAATGGATATTATTTTTATTGTTATCTTTTTAAGCCCAGTGTCCTCTCCTATATAAAATACATGACTTTGTTAGACTAAGAACTATTGTACCAGCTTAAAGGTATAAACAAAGTTTTTGCTTTTATACTTTACTCTCAACTTTAACTTGAGATTTCTTGTTGTGTTTTTTGCTATTTCATTGTAGTAGTTGTTATAGGAGTTTGCATGGGCTTTAGCATAGCTGGGGGCTCAGGCCTAGATGTGCAAGGTTCTAGGAGTTTGCCTGGGCTTTAGCATAGCTGGGGGCTCAGGCCTAGATGAGCAAGATTGGTCAACGTTGGGATTGCTCATGCCCTTGGGGTTTCCATGTTTCTCTAGAGGCTTCGTTGTTGCGTTATGGTTCTTCTTGGATGTGACTAGTGTGAGTTCGTCACCTTGTTGTGACCGTGTTGTATCCACTCTTGATTGGTCGATGTGGGTTCTATTGTCAGTGGATTGAGCGTTGAAAGCAACTGTTGATGGCAATAGCTGCTTTGATTTCTCATAGCACACGGATGTGTCTGAGGTTTCACTGCTATTAGGGGAGACATCTATGGGTTGATTGGTGGATGGACTCTATGCTTTATTCATTAGCTCTCCATCACTCTTCGTCCCAATGTTCTTGGGGTCTGCAACTACATGCAACAGTTGTTGTTTTTGCTGTTTTCTCCTCTTTTTCTTGGTTAGCGCAGGTGCATCTAATGGCTCAGGACCCTGGGCTAGGTCAATCGCTGATGTGCTTGGTTGGGCCTCAGCATTCTCCTTCTCTAGAGTATCCTTACGGGACATGGCCGTGGCCTGCTGAATAGCCTCACTAGGTTGTGAGAGCATAACTACCTCCCTTTTCGGAGAGTCTAGCTCTTCAGCCAACTCCCTTGTGTTTAACTCCTCCAGCCTAGGCTTTAGGCACTTTGAGAGTGCTGGAGTTGTCGAGAAAGTTGGTTGCGACACCTCCTCCATAGATAAGCTACTAAGGACACGTTCCGCAAGGGGTGTCATCACGGCCAAAGATTGTGGCTACTGTGGTCCCTGATTGGAAGTAGTGGTGGCCAGTACAGTGGACAGGCTACCATTGGTAGACTGCGGTGTCAAGTCCCTAGGGCGATCGAAAGTGGTCGTGTCTTTTGTTGCCCTTTGTGCATTCACTTGTGCAGATTGAGCAACAACACGAGGCTGCGGCTGCCGTGCTTCCCATGTCCATTTAGGTGAAGAGGATGTGGGAGATTTGGGACTCCCACGTGGGCTTGGCACTGACTGGAGAATTTGCTCGTGATTGTTAGACGATTCTATCATTAGCTTTGTTGAGCAATCAGCCTTATCATACGCAATGTTGTGCATGTGATGCTTATTATCCTCTTGGAAATTCAAAGGCTCCTTGGGCACTAGTGGACCTAGTGTACGCTCGACAGTTACCTATGATATCTGCTTGCTAAGCACGCTAGACTGAGGATCTACTTTTTGATAGGTCATGTTTGGTTTCTTGACTTCAATCGTGTGGGGCTCAATCACTCCCATATTTTTGGTTCGAGACTTGGATTTTCGTTTAGGTTTCCTCCTACGCCTCTTTGCTTTTGACATAATTTGGGCGTTTGACAGAGGTGGTTTAGTAGGGGGTTTTGGTACCCAAATCCATCGGTTGCCTGCATAATACCCTTGAGCACGAAGGAACGCCTTGGATATCCATTGTGCTAGCTCTCCATCGATGCCTGCGTCTATAAGGCTTGGGCTTCTTTTGGGGTCTTCTACGATATTTGTAAGTCCAAAGCCTGTCCTTGGCATTGTCTCTTGGCCCTCTTGGTTCAGGCATGGCCTCACTCACTGGCTCTCGTTGTTCGACCTGTGCTTGTATTAACTCTTCCAACAAGTCCTTGCTCTCGTTAATGGGCTTGACTGTTACGTCAGCACCTTCCTTGCCTTTCCCTCGAGGTTTGCTGAGGTCACCCTTGCTAAAGGTCATGACTATCCTCACCCCCGGTAGTGTCAAGTGTATCATCTGAGCTACGTAGTCGGCCTTACACTTGGTAATTACCAGAATCAGACCAGCCCAATTGGACATGCCACGTGGCACTCGGACCAACCCGTCCCGACTCGGACACTCGGACCAGCGGACCAGCCAGAATCGGACCACCCTGTCCAATCCGATTTCTAGAATCGGACCACTTTGAAAATCGGACCACTTTTTTGATCCGACTCCTAGAATCGGACGTGACCAAAATCGGACCAGCCAGAATCGGACCACCCTGTCCAATCTGATTCCCAGAATCGGACCACTTTTTTAATCCGACTCCTAGAATTGGACATGACCAAAATCGGACCACTAGGCCGATCGGACCAACCCAAAATCAGACGTCCGATTCTGATAATTGGACTCCTGAAAATCGGACATCTGAGAATCGGACAGAAAACTGTCAAAATCGGACAGGTATCTAGAACACAAATTCTGACGTATCTAAACCCTGAAATTGACCCTAAAGGCCACGTAGAGCTAAAGGCACATCATAGATTCATCACTGGGCTGAAACTTAGAGCAAGTAGTTCAAAATTTGGCTATAAACAGTCCTCCAAATTACGAATGGTGTTTATCGTAACGGCCTTGCGGGCCGGGGGGGACTGCCCTCCCCCCCGGACCCCCACAGAGGGGCTCTGCCCCCTCCGCACCTCCCCCAAGTAGGTTGGAGAGAAAACGCTCGCCGTGACAGGTCCTCCAAATTGGACCCTACTGAAGTAATGGCTCTACCTCTGTATCAATTGTTTGGAGCTAAAGAAATTTTCTAATTCTCCTCTTATCTATTGTGTACTCTCTATCTCTATCTCTTTCTTAGATTATGTTTGCTGCACTGTGTAATTTTTACAATGTGTACGTGGGTTGTATGTGTACTCTATGCATATTTGTATGTGGTGGGTGGTATGCCAAGGTTAGTATGCAAGGGTGAAGGGTGAGTGGGCGGGGGTTGTTGTGCACTAGTGCAGCACATGTGCAACATCCTAAGGAATGTGTGTCGTGTTTAAGTGCAAGGTGAGTGCATGAGGGTGGGGGCTAAGGGCATGTGGTATACAAGCATGCAATGTACTAGGGTTAGTGTACGAAGATGAGTTTAGTGCATGATGGAAGTGTACTAGGGTAGTGGGCAATAGATTGCACTAGTGTTGGTTATAAACTTCCTGTATACACCAAGGGAGGTGGATGTGGGTCAAGAAGGAGGGTGTTGTAATATTTTCTTAGGGATGGAGCCTAGCACATTGGGTTAGTGGACATTGCATAGTACAAAGTGCATGTGTTCATGAATGATGCACTAGTCCACTTATGTGTATAAAAGTGCACACGAGTGTATTAGGATGAACTAGGATTATATGGGTTTGTGATAGGATATGTTAGTGTGCTCAAAATGATGGGAGAGGTTATCTATGTCATTGTGCAAAGTTAAGTACCCAAGGATGGGGTGTATGTTAAGATGCAATGGTGTGCACTATGACCGATGGACTATGTCTAATGCAATTGTGGTGCACACAATCGTGTAAGGTAGGTGCGCTAGAGGTTTTTGCATGAGGGTATGTGCAATGGGATGGGAGAGGTGCACAAGGTTTATCATGCACTAGGGTAGATGTGAGTGGTCTTAAGAATGGGGCTTATATCTAAGTGTGCACCATGGTGTTGTGAATGTAATTGTTCTTAAGAGATGGTGTTCTTCTCTCCCATGTCTGTTGCATCCCTTTCAATGTGTGTGACATTCAATAAGTCAGTGTAGTCAATGACTCAACCACAGTTAGTCTTGGTTAGTCATACCTATGTGTGTAACTCTCTTTGAGTGAGTACGATGAAAGAATAATGAAATAAGAACAACAGTGAGCTGAGGCTCATCTTTTGCTCCACTCTGTCTCTCTCCCTCTCTTCCAACACAGATAGGGTTCAGATAACAGTTTACTTTACAATAGTTTTTAATCTACTAATTTTTTACAAATATGCCACTTATATAACATCAAAGTAATCTTTAATAGATATGCTTTGACATGTGGCATACTTCATGTGGATACTTCTATTAGAAGTTATGGCAAATTTTGTTCAACAGGGTTTGTTCTTACAACAAGCTATCTATTCATTCTTAAGCTTGTTTCTTGAAGACTTAAAGGTTCCAATCTCTTCTGAAGACATCGGGATTATGTATATAGCTGAGGCTTACTTTCATGTCTTGATTTTAGTCAATATATATTCAATCTTTCATTCATTTTTCCATACTTTTTGTATAGTTGAAATCAAAGTAGTACTCTATTTCATGCATCCTTCCCAACCATTGTAAGTTTATTTTTATGGGCAAAAACCTTTGGGTATGGGTGGACTGTAAAAAGCTGAGAAGAAGATATATGTTAGTATGAAATTATTAATAAAACCTTGTCACAATGACATAGATATAAAAGGGGGGTGAGACTTAAATTTTGATATCTTTTGACAATAATACAATTATTGTCTCTCACCTCACCTCCTTGTTCATAGCTTCCATGGCTTCTCTCTATTCTTTCATAACTTTCTAGTATTTCTCTCTCCTCGTCACTCTTTTGTCTCTCATTTGCTCTTATTTCTCTCACCTCTCAACACTCTCCTTAAAAACTTGTATATTTGAGTTCAGATCATAGTGTGCATGTAGTAAGAGATTTTAGAAAATAGATATATAAATTGCATACTTCATAAACAAGGAGTTGGTATATTACATATTAAATGAGATTTGAGCTCTTGAAAATACCTTATAAGAGATCCTACAAAGAGAATATATTTTAAGAAATATACATAATTTTATAAATTTTTTACATTTATATTTTTGATAATTGAATATATCTAAAATAATTAAAATATCATTAGCATAATATTCTTGTGGTTTTCATCAAACTTAGAAATGTAGGCTGCCATGAAGAAGAAGAATATACTTAATGAAGATCCTACCTTGTCTTAATAGATATAAAAGTGAATATTTAATTTGATTTTTTCAAACATTTGGTTACCTCCCTCCGTCCTCATTCTCTCTTTTCCTTCTTCTCCTTGCTAGTTACTTTCTCATTCCTTTTCCTTTTCCATTTCACACAGTATTCCTACTCAAAGTTATAGATCACATCTTTAGCTATTGATCAATCATCCAATA
The DNA here is from genome assembly GCF_053477565.2 of Lygodium microphyllum. Classification (NCBI taxonomy): domain Eukaryota; kingdom Viridiplantae; phylum Streptophyta; class Polypodiopsida; order Schizaeales; family Lygodiaceae; genus Lygodium; species Lygodium microphyllum. Next base: position 131,173,965 of record NC_141143.1, read on the forward strand.
ATCATTGTAACACTAGTAAAAGATCTCTTTATCATCTTCACCTTGAGCTAGAACATGATTATGAACTAATCATGAAAGAAACAAGACAAAACATGATTTCATAGTCCATGAAATATGTGTTTTGATTTGAAGGAAATAAAAATCTTCATCTTTAGTCGGATGGAATATTATACACTAGAGATCCTATCAAAAATAGTACTTCTTCTTTTTAAAATAACTCTTCACTGATGCACTTTATTAGTGATGGTTATAATAGATTTTTAGGCTATAGGCTTAATCTTATTGCAAAGAAGGATGTTCTTAGATTGGAGAATCACTTGTTAACAAAACATAGACGCGAGTTATTGCAAAAACTATAGGATTGTCAACAAAATAATCACTTATTGGAGAAATGCATCAAAATATACAAGCAAACATAAATTATTTTACGCCTTTGAAATCAATAAAGAACTTTGAAGAATATTAAGCATCCCAAATGAGGAGGTGGTGGTTATAGTAAGAGAATCCAAGCAGTAAGGTATACCTTTCTACTTAGAAAATATTAGATATGAATTTTCTTAGAATAGTATCTAAGTTATTATATTGATCTTGTTTAGGTCTATTCTTCAATCAAATGTAACTGAGAGAGATGCTTCAAAGGCATCTTACTTTTATTATCATATTTTGCACTTAGCAATTCTAAATGATATTTTTTAGAAAAATAAATACAAAAAATTAAAGAAGCAATGCTTTGATTCTTATGTTAAGCATCATTCTTTAGATTCTAAGCTAGTGCAAAAGAATTTGGAAAGTATTGGTATTAGTCAAGGTGCATGTGCACAAATTTTCTTGCTGATGCAATCAAATATGAAACAAGGTCAGTTATGCAATTGTTTACTTCAAAGAAAGAGGATAGCAATTCAAGGCAGTTTGTGCCTATTTTTGGACAACATTAGGCATGGATTCTAAAAGGTTTTGCAAGGCATAAGATAGCTTATGATTAGGAGGGAACAAAGGACCATATGTCAAGGTTAAATTACATGTACTCTATAGAATATATACAGTTATATATCCAATGAAATAGGGGTTTTTGTATGTGAAGATTTATTGCTATGAATACATAAGGAAATAGGGTAACGTTACTATTATACATATTCCCTTATAGTTACGTGCTCATGAAAGCTTTATTTTGGGAAGAACAAGTTGATTCTTTTGAAGTCTTCTTGCATGTGTGATAACTTGAAGATAAAAACAAGGATTTGGGAAGATTTGGTGGGTTGATCTTGCTCTTATGCAAGGATTTTTGTACACATATGGGACATTATAAAATAATACTGTTCTAAGGACTATTCTTGAAGCATAAAAGCATTGTATGTTGTCTATCTACTCATAACCATAATGATGTATATGGCTTTCTCTTGATATATTGGCCATGTACATGATGAAATATGGACCTCATAACTAATGTATATACTGCCCCATACAATGCTTCAAAAGGTGTCATTTGAATGCTTTGCTGGAAGGAAGCATTGTAGGTGAACTCCACCAAGGGTAGATATTGGATCCACTCCTTAGGTTCATGACAGCAGTATGTTCTAAGCATATCTTCAATCACTTGATTGACCCTTTCTGTTTTGCCATCAGTTTGAGGATAATAGGCCGTACTAAAATAGAGCTAAATCCCAATAGCTTCAAATATTCCTCTCCAGAAATGAGATGTGAAAAGGGAGTCTCAATCACTAGTCATCCTTTTGGGTAGACCATGGAGTTTGAATATCTTCTTAATGAGCAATCTGGCAATATCTGAAGCCTTATAATTTGTCTTTACTGGGATGAGATGCACAACCTTGGTGAGCATATCTACTACAACCATAATTGAGTTGTACCCACCTGGAATTGGAGATAACCCGAGAACAAAGTCCATGCTAATAAATTCCGACTTCATCTAAGGGATGTCGAGGGGTTGTAGCTTTCGAGGCATCTTGACATGCTCTGTCTTGATGTGTTGGCAAGACAAACATTTCGTGATGTATTTGAGCACATCTCCCTTAAGTATTTCCCAATGACAGCTCTTCCTAACCATGTTGAGGGTCTGGGCATATCTTGGATGACCAAAGAAAGGGGAATCATGTGGTTCCTAGAGTATCCATTATTTAAGTCTTTGGCACGAAGGAATATATAGTCTTGTCTTGAAGTAGACTAGGCCTTCATAGATAGAGTACTCTTGGTATTTAACTTTGACTTTGGGACTTTGGTCCTTTTCTAGGATCTCCTTTATCATTTTCTAATATTGTGGGTCATGTTTAGAGTCCTCCCTAGCCAATTCAAGGATAGGGTTGCTTGGCATGGTGCCTAATGATCCAGCCATCGAAGGTTACTCCAGAGTTGAGGAACGCTTTATGACTTAAGGCATCAACAACCACATTTTCCTTGCCAAGTTTATATCTGATTTCAAAGTCATACTCTTGTAGCACCTTTATCTAGCGTTGTTGCCTCATGTTGAGGTTAGCCTGGGTGAAGATCCATTTGAGGCTCTTGTGGTCCATGATCAAGGAGAATGTATTGCCGAGCAAGTAGTGCCTCAAGAGTTTGAGGGCATGAATGATATCCAACAATTCCAAGTCATGAGTAGCATAAATTTTCTCATGGGTTTTTAACTTCCTTGATGAATATACCACAGGACGACCTTCTTGCATTAGTACATAGCCTAGTGCAAGTGAGTTGGCATCTGTAACAACTTTGAACTCCTTGCTCAAGTCTGGGAGCTTCAAAATTGGCGCTCCCACTAAGCTATGTTTGAGTTGGTCGAAGCTTGCTTGTTTAGTGGCTGTCTACACTATGGCAACCTGCTTCTTTAGTAGATCTGTGAGGGGTGCCGCAACTAAGGCATAATCTTTGATGAAGATTCTATACCATCCTATTAGACAAAGAAAGCTATGCACTTCCTTAATAGTGGTTGATGGGGGCCATTCTTGTACATCTTTAACCTTTGCAGGATCCACAGAGATTCCCTTTTCTGATATAATGAAGCCTAGATACTCAATCTGTCATTTAAGGAAGACACACTTCTTTTTGGCATAAAGCTTGTGCATCCTCATGATTTCAAGGACAATGCGAAGTTGAGATTCATGGTCTTCTTCTTCCTTGGAGTAGACCACGATGTCATCAAACAAAAAAAGTACAAACTCTCCAAGGTATGGTCTAAAGATATCCTACATTAGCCTATTGAATGTAGCAGGAGCATTGGTTTATCCAAAGGACATTACTGTGAACTCAAAATGACCATATCTGGTGTTGAAAGCTGTCTTTGGAATATCCTCATCCTTGATGCAAATTTGGTAACATCTCGACCTTAAGTCAATTTTTGAGAAGATTTTTTCCCATTGTAGGCGATCGAGTGACTCATCTATCCTTGGGATAGGATATTTATTCTTGATGATTACTTGATTCAACCCTCTGTAGTCGATGCATAGCTAGAGTGTTCCATCCTTCTTCTTCTTAAACAACACAAGAGCTCCCCATGGCAAACTACTAGGCCGAATGAACCCCTGATCTAAAAGTTGTTTGAGCTACTCCTTTAATTTGATAGCTTTGGGAATAGACATTTTGTAAGGTCTTTTTGCAATTGGAGCAACGCCTGGTATGAGTTTGATCTGTTTGAGAAGAAACTTCTTCTCTTGTGCCTCTACTAGGCTTAGTGCTGGAACACGATCTTGATTCTGCATTTGGGGTTGTGTCTAATTTGATTAAAATTTATGCATTAAGATTGCATTTACACATCTCTTCACAACTTGTCTCAATGCATCGATTTTGATTAAGTCACATATACTTCAGCACTATGCAACAAGTCATGTAATCATTAAATTCTCATTTATTCAAAAGAGGTATAAGCCTCAAGTACAATCATTCGGGGGAGATAGAGTTAGGCTAGATAACTATTCAAAAGATACATCAACGCCAAGAGAATAATTCCTTATTGGATTCTTCACGGGGATAAAGTAGTATTACGATTTTGGGGAATGGATTCTCAAGAAGCGATAAGTCATGGGAAGTTCAAGAAATCCTGGCTTCTGATAGCCATGATGTTTGCATCGCCCCATTATTTGAATTATATATGTTGACAAGACTTTGACCACCTCTTCATATATGTAGCAAGTCTGTTCTACCTACCAACGTTCAATGTGTAGGATCGAGTTCACACATGCCTCATGGAAGATGAATAACTTGATAACCTTCAAGTCCTCCAACCATTTTAGCATCTTCAGATTGTTTTGAAGATAAGCAAACCGATTGGCATCCATGTAGCAGTAACATGTGCTCCAAGTCCAACGCCTTTCCACAAACACCTGTGAAGGGTTGTAGAGGTGATCCAGGATCCCCATCATGTTAGTTCTTCGGTGATAGCTTGAGGAGCTCATAGCAGTCTCAGACATGATATGAAATATTAGGAATCTGCTCCATGCCTCATAGATCTGGACGCAACAACAATCCTCACGTGAGTAATTAAAAAAAAATTTCTAGTGAAAAATTTACTTCACTCTACCTGATTTACTATTATCTTGCTTATGTTATTTGTTGGTTTGCTATTATACCAACTATAACGTGCCTGGGTTGCGACACATTTTAGTAGTCCATCGGGAGTTTGATCTAAAAGATGCTACCTGGCACTCCCATGGAATGTCACAGGGTTTGTCGAATAGAAAATCTTGAGTCTATTGCGCAACGAAATGTATCGACCAACCCTGTTAGGATCGACTTGAATCTTTCTAGGTTGTAGAATGACTTGACCATTAGAAACCTAGAAAGATTCAAGTCAATCCTAACAGGGTTGGTCGATACATTTCGTTGCGCAATAGACTCAAGATTTTCTATTCGACAAACCCTGTGACATTCCATGGGAGTGCCAGGTAGCATCTTTTAGATCAAACTCCCGATGGACTACTAAAATGTGTCGCAACCCAGGCACGTTATAGTTGGTATCATAGCAAACCAACAAATAACATAAGCAAGATAATAGTAAATCAGGTAGAGTGAAGTAATTTTTTCACTAGAATTTTTTTTAAAAAATTACTCACGTGAGGATTGTTGTTGCGTCCAGATCTACGAGGCATGGAGCAGATTCCTGATATTTCATATCATGTCTGAGACTGCTATGAGCTCCTCAAGCTATCACCGAAGAACTGACATGATGGGGATCCTGGATCACCTCTACAACCCTTCACAGGTGTTTGTGGAAAGGCGTTGGACTTGGAGCACATGTTATTGCTACATGGATGCCAATCGGTTTGCTTATCTTCTACTTGTAGGGAGCACATGTTACGGCTACATGGAAGCCTCCCAGTTCTTTGGGATCACCCTGCCGACTGTCAGGGGTTCTGTCCACCTACTTCCCTTGATAGCTTTAGTTTCCTACTTACCTAAGGACATATTAGTGGTAACACATACAAGCACCTTCCTTAATTAACCCGTTAGTCACATGTTCCTTTACGTAATTTTATGCACTGACACAAAAATAGATCAAAAAAATTCATTAAAAGTAAACTTTATATTAAAATTTCAACTATGATACAAATCCCGTCCATGGGATGATTCCCGCAATCCATAAGGATGCATCTTATTTTCCTCCAAGTTTTTTCCCTTGCACTAGTAACAAGACCTCGAGATTTATTTCCGAGTCATGTAGACCATCTAAGTAGGACTCAAAGGCAGGGGATGTACAGCCAGAACCCCCTTGGTACTTGAGCATCCTCCTATGAACAAACGTTTCTATGCAGAGACCTCTCACGATGGGTTCAATCCACATTTCCGACGTGGTTATCAGAAACCCCCTTGGATAGGGTTGGAGGCTAGTTGGGGTCGCTCAACACGTCTTTCCCAAGTGTTTCAACCTGAATCCAATTTGAAATATTTTCTTCTTATCAATTCCTTTGTTAGATTACTCATTTTTCAAACAAGTGTTCCTAAATACAAAAACAAGCAGAAGTGCACAATATGTACAAGACAATTCTTTATTCTCTCTGCCAAAGGAAAATCCGTTTTGATGCGATAGCATCTAGTCTCGGCTTTATCCCCGTTATCATTCGATATTTCCAGGATAACCTAATTTAATTTCCTCATTCTTTTAAATGAAGGAGTATCCCTACAATGTTGATTGCAATTTGGGACATTGGCTTCCCTACAACGAAACCCTACGTATTCATATCACAAGTTTAATCTATGCTTTGTGAGATGTAATAGGATTTCCTATTATTTTAACCAAGCAAATGGATACAAATGCATAAAATCTATCTCGCTTAATTGTAGTTTAATGCATATTCTTGAATCTTTTCATATATATATATATATATATATATATATATATATATATATATATATATATATATATATATATATATATATATATATATAAACATGAAATTTCCATGCAATTTATGTGCAATTTAACGGCTTCTAAGTGCAATTTTAATTGATCAACTAAGATGAATGCGATGAACAAAATTTTCTTAGTACACTCATTATCGCGAAACATGCTCAATTAAGTTACGATAATTAATGTAAATGTTCTTTTCTTCCAATTTATTTTCCCTAATACAACGGGGTGCACCTGATCCATAAGAGATGCATTTTCCGTGGTTTTGGTCCCTTAGTTCGCGGTCCCATTGATTGTGGTGGGAGTTTCAACGTTTGGAGAGATCTTTTGCTTGGGGGCTATCATCTGCAAGTGGATTTGAGAGATAAAGAAGGAGGAATGAATTTGAGATGGGAGAGCGTAAGAAAAGATGGCTTAGTCAAAGACTGAGATAGGGAGAATTGAGCTAACTCTCTCCCTTGCAGCCTCTTGGGATAGCTTCTCTCTCTCTCTCTCTCCCTCTCTCTCTCTCTCTCTCTCTCTCAAGCTCCTTCTCGCAATCTCTTGGAGGGGTGTCCTTCTACCTCCCTCTCTCTACCTCGCTCTCACAACCTCTTGGGTCTCCTTGTGATCTACTAACCGCTCCACATGCCTCATATTTATAGCTAAACAAGAGAAGAAGGGTTGTGGCTAAGAAGAAGAGCTCTTTATGGAGGACGGGATCTTGAAAAAATCAGTAATTTGATTCTCAAATCACAATTTTCATAGTTCCATTGGCTCCGAAAGGGGGGTAAAACTCCAAGACACTTGCTTAGAAATCTTCCAGATCACTCCTTCTTCTTCTCCCTGTTTGAAGTGATGTTTACTGCCTGTAAATTGCAATCGCAATGCATGAGATTTTGCCAATCCTTCTTTTTTTGTATTAAATCTCCAAAACAAGCTGAAAAAAAAACCACTTGCTTTTTTTACATGACATCTTGTTTTAGAAATCTCCATGGCTTTTTAGGATATTTACAATAAGTAATATCTAAAATATCTAAAATATACTAGTTTTGTCCAAAAATTGAATATTTTTGGACCATCCATACTATACACATTAACTCTAGTAATTAATATGGCTCATAACTCGTGTTCACGTTGTAACTTTCGTGAAGGATAGCTATAGTCCTTGTCAATCCAGGAAAAATGTCAAAATACGACTCTTGATTTTTTATTTTTAAATTAAATAAAAAATATTAGTTATTAATGTTAGTTAGTTTTTACTTTAGTTAGTAACCTTACTAACTTATTAATCGACTAACCAACTAATTTTTAATTGTGTGGAAGTATTACAATTGAATGATACTTTCTCTACATATTCTCAGTGTTGACTACTTGGTTCAAGAGCTTTCTTTCATATTGCCTAGCATACAGATTGATTTTAGTCGTATTACAGCATGACAAATTTTATGCGATTGGAAAAGCATCGAATATTATTAGCATTAGGGATGTATGACTATACTTTCCTTCAAATTGTTCTTTTTCTCTATATACTATACATTAAGTACCAACTTTGACCAAAATCCTTCTATCTACTAGACAATTGGATGATGCAAGCTATTATGTATCTTCTGGTGATTCCTAATGGAAGATTACCAATGGGAATCTTGTCTTTGCTTGAGGTGCTAAGGCTGACAGCCTCTATCCTTTATTTGTATCTAAGTCAATTGACCATGTTTTGGTTGTGGTTGATGTACCACATGTATCTTTATGGAATCATTGCCTTGGACACCTATCCTTAAAGGGAATGAAAATTCTTACTCGTTTACAATATCTTCTATCTCTTGATTACAAGTATTTTGATTCTCGTGACCATTCTTGTAGTTCTCATAAAAAACTTGACATTACAACATGCATAGGTAAGCTAGCGACTCTTGTGCATTTTGATATATGTGGTTCCACACCATGTTAGTCATCATTGGGTGGATCAAAATACTTTGTTACATTCATTTATTATTTACATAAGCTTTACGTATATCCTATTAAGCAAAAATTGGATGTCTTATCTACCTTTCAGCATTGGCTTACTCTTATTGAGAACTAGTCTGGATATAGATTGAAATGCCTAAGGTCTGACAATGGGGTGAATATGTAACATTTTGAATGGTGTTATAGAGCACATGAACATGACCATTCAAAAAAAAAGAGTCCATAGTATGCTTCGTCAAGCAAGCTTATTGTAGTATTTTTTGGATCAAGTAGTTACTACTACCATACATTTGATAAATAGCTTTCCATACATTGCTATTGGTTATTAGATTGCAAGGGAAGTATGGTCTGAAAAATCTCCCTCATATGTGCATCTTAGAGTTTTTGGATGTGAAGCTTTTTACCATGTACCCAAGGACAAATGCAATAAGCTAGATCTTAAGTCAATGAAATGTATCTTTCTTAGTTATGGGGATATAAGTGAGATGAGCTATCACCTATGGAATTTGTAGGCTCAAAAGGTTATCCACATCCATGATGTTGTTTTCCATGAGAAGAAGATGAAAAAGCAATCTAAGTAGGTAGTTGAGATACGTAGGGTGATCTTTCAAGAGGAGCCTCATATTACCATTCAACTAGCTAGATAGCATGCACTTGATATTTATTGGTCCATGAACATGATGTTGGATAGGATGTATAGGCCCCATAGCCCATTTTGAGATGATCTACTAGAGATAGACATTAGCTTGATCGATTTGCACCCTCCATGGGCTATGTTATAGTGATAGATTCTGGTGATTCCCTTACTTATGAGAAGGCCGTATGCAGAGGTGATAGTCACTCTTGGAAGAGGGCCATGCAGTTTGAGTTTGATTCACTACAAAAGAAACCATGCATGGGATTTGGTTCCTTTGCCCATGGAAAACATGCATTGTGACATACAAGTGGGTGTACAAGTTGAAGAGTACCTCTAGATTCCCCAAGCCATCATATAAGTCGAATTGGCTACTAAGGGTTTTAAGCAAGAGCATAGTATTGAATTTGATGAAATATTTTCTTTGGTAGTCAAAGATGACTATCCTATGATTGGTTTTCGGCCTTGGTTGCACAGTTAGATCTGGACCTTTATCATATGGATGTGAAAATGGCTTTTTTGCATAGGGAGTTGCATGAGGGTATCTATATGCATCAGTATAAGGGCTTTATGGAAAAGGATAGGGAACACTAGTGTATAAATTGAGAAAGAGTCTCTATGGCTTTAAGCAGATACCCAGGGAATGGTACCATAAGTTTGATGCTTTCATGCATTCATAGGGATATACTCATGGTGATATGGATCTGTATTATACAAGAAGAAGACCCATGATGGTAGTTTTACTATCTTGCTACATGTCAATGATATGTTGATTGCTAGGAGAGCTCATGATGAGATGGATGCTTTGAAGACTCGACTCAAGAAGAGCTTTGAGATGAAGGATAAGGGGCAGGTCTCACATATTCTTGGTATGTGTATTATGCATGATTGCTCTAAGGGACTCCTTTACTTGTCACAGCAATAGGTGTACATATATAAGGTGCTTGAGCGATTCCATATACAAGATGTTAAGCCTATTGGCTATCCTTTACCTTGTGAAGGTCAATTAGACTTATTTTCTCTAATCAAATGAGCAAAAATCCGAGATGGCCAAGATCCCTTACGCATCTATAATGGACAGTTTGATATATGCCCTGCTAGCTACTCACCCTAACATAGCATTTACAATGGAAGTTGTGGCATGCTATATGACTACACCTAGTTGGTGATATTGGAAAATCGTAAAGGGTATCATGAGGTACTTGAAAGATACTGTAGTTATGTGCATTTGCTATGGTAGCCAAGATACTGTAGTTGTGGGTTATACTAACTCCAACTATGCAAGACATGTAGATAGTAGGAAGTCTATCTCTAGGTATGTCCACTTTTGCTAGAGGTACTGTTTCTTTGATATTTAGGGTGCAAAAATGCACAACCTCATCTACTACGGAGGTAGAGTATAGTTTAACAACTGAGACTTGCAACAAGGCCCTATGGTTAGGCCATTTGGTGGCAAACCTTGGTACTACAGTTACTCCTACACTATATTCAAATTTTATGATGCTATTCATTGGCCAAGAATCCCGACCTTCCATATGAAGACAAAGCACATTGAGGTGTGCTATCACTTCATCAAGGAGGTGGTATAGGAGAAGTCTATTGACCTTGTCAAGATCTCAACTATCAAGAATCTTGTAGATCTGCCTAATAGAGTCTGTCAACAACGACACTACATTTAGATTTTATGATTCCATTCATTGGCCAAGAATCCGACCTTCCATGTGCAGACAAAGCACATTGAGGTGTGTTATCACTTCATCAAGGAGGTGGTAGAGGAGAAGTCTATTGAGCTTGTCAAGATCTCAAACTGACAAGAATCTTGTAGATCTACCTAATAAAAGTCTCTCAATGGAATGCTTTTCTTTCCTTAGGAAGATGATGGGCATAGAATTAGATGGTGTCTATTTCTCCTCTTGTTATACTTCATCTATATTTGTACTTTGTCACTTTTCTTGTTCTCTCCTCATTTGATGTACATTTGCTTTTAAGTGGGAGGTTGTTGGGGATAAAGGTGCCTATACCTACGTCACTCTCTCTCTCTCTCTCAATGTCTCTTTTTTCCTCTATATCCAAAAAATTTTCTCTCTCAATTTCTCTTTTGCCCTCTATCTCTAGATGTTTTCTCGCATATCCCCCCCTCTCCAAATCTTTTTCTCTCAATTTCTCTTTTTCTCTCTCTCAATTTCTCTTTTACTCTATAACTCCAATTTGTCTCTCCCTCTCTCTTTCTTTTTATTCTCTCTCTCAAATTATTTCTCTCCTCCCTCTCTCTCTCTTTCTCTCTCCATATTCGCTCTTCTCCCTCTCTCTCCAATTTTCTTCCTCTGTCTCAATTTCTCTTTCTCTCTCTCTCTCTCTCTCTCTCTCTCTCTCTCTCTCTCTCTCTCTCTCTCTCTCTCTCTCTCTCTCTCTCTCTCTCCAAAATTCTCTTTGTAGATGCACTTTGCGTATATGTCAAATCTGGACTAAAGCATTCATATTTGTAATGCACTCTCTCTAGTCAAGATATCTTGCAATCTCTCACCATACAAGATCTCCTACCATCTACTCCTACCCACTTGGCTGGTCTCAAACAAAATTTGCAACCTTCCAAGCAAGCATATTGAATCAAACAAATAGTTTGAATGAGAAAACTCACCAATTGTTATAGTCTAGGAGTCCATTGAAGAGCTCCCAAGCTCCGACAATCATGTTGACCATGCATCCATAAGATCTACATCTTTTGATCCTAGGAACTCCATGCAAGGTTGTATTTTCTCACTTATTCCTCCAAGCCAAGAAAGATGCAAACTCTCTCTCTCTCTCTCTCTCTCTCTCTCTCTCTCTCTCTCTCTCTCTCTCTCTCTCTCTCTCTCTCTCTCTCTCTCTCTCTCTCTCTCTCTCTCTCTCTCTCTCTCTCTCTCTCTCTCTCTCTCTCTCTCTCTCTCTCTCTCTCTCTCTCTCTCTACCACATACTCTGTGTCTCGCTACCTCTCAAATTGGGAGAACCCAAGAAGGAGAGCAGAAGAGATGGATAGGTTGCCAATAAGAAGTAGAAGAGAAAAGCTCACAAACCTATTCAAAACATAATGCCAAACTCATAGATGAAGTTTGCATGTAGCAAAGAAAAATTCAAGATGGCATAGAAAAGAATAAAATAGATAAGCTTTTGAATGTAGCCTTAGAAATGAATTACATTAAGATTGTTTTCCACCTTATATCTGACCTTTGGATTTTAAAAATTGGCCATGGCCTAACCCTCAAGGTGCTTGCCGCCTATAGTTCTACTCAATCCCATCTTCTAAGTTCTTGTAACTCGTCAAACTATCAAATTTTCAAAATCTTGACTCACTCCACTAGCACGCCATTAATTGTATATTACTTTACAATTTGCACAGGAGCAAGGTTAATGCTCAAGAAAATGCAATTTTACATTTTTGCTCTATAGGCCACTTGATATTACAATGTTAGCACACTTCTAAGTTCTTCTACTACATTTTAGTATTCTTTGGCCTTCTTGTCATGTTCTACTATCTTGGCTCTTCAAAATTTGAACTTTCTTGAATTTTATTGATGCTATTTTTTATTTTCTTCGCTCTTTTCTCTAACTTTTCATGATTCTTGGCCATTTTTCTAAAATTTTCTACTTTGATATTGTAATTGATTATCATTACCCCCCTCACTATTTGAGTGCCAATCCCATGGCACTTGTTAAGGTACTTTGAACGTATGTGGAATTGTGGCTAGGAAGGTAAGGGGTCATATGATGATGAAGGAAGGGTGGTTGTTGTTGGTTCTTCTTAATGCTTTGAGGTACTTATAAGAAAATGGTGCATGTGGTGCATGGAGTGAGCAAGTGAGATGTGTGACTAGGAGATGAGTCTGTGCTAGAGAAGCCAAGACTTCTTAGATCCATCCCACACTTGAGGACCCAATCAATGGAAAATGGTGTGATGATGTGGAATTCGAGATGACAAATTTGCTAATTCCTTGGGGTATCCTATCATTAAGGTCTGAATAAACAATGGGGAAAAGGGCTAAGGGATTGCAGATGGAGCTTGTCAACCTCAATCACTAGATAACCCCAAACTTGAGGACCCCTATGTGTCTATGTATGTGTTGGGTTTTTTTCTAGGGTGAAGCAAGCACTAATCCTTTTCTTTTCTCTTTCCTTAAGATGGTGGAAGTAAATACTTTAGGGAACACTCGAGACAAGCCTTGCTCTCATCAAGTATCCTTTGAAAGAGATGCAAGTGCTCAGTAGAGTAGATGACAAGTAAAGATAGTCATAGCTAGTAAAGAAACTTTCATTCATATCTTTCAAGAGGTTGAGGCAAAAGCCTAGCAATATGGTAACCCAAAGGATGAGTTTGGCCATGGCATACTTGTTAATTCCTACATTGATGTTGAAAAATAGGGGATCCAGTCTCTCTTATTCCACATCTATCTTCAGGTTCAGCAAAACTAGAATAAATTTAAGATAGTTACATGTAGTTACAAAGGTTGGGTCAAGAAATTTCTAAAATGTGTCTACATGCTTGGCAGAAGGGACTAAATCCCGCTCTCAAAACTTTAGGGTGTCTTGAAGATTTGTGGCATTGATATTGAAGATGAGAGAAAAGTCGTAGCCCCCATGGATGTCAGGGTTTGAAATCAACTCTGTGCCTCTATGGGTAGGGTAGATAGGTGGAGTTTCCTCTTTTTGTGGAGATGGCCCTAAAAAAGGCCATCCAAGCTTCATTACTTGCTTCAAGGATGGGCTTCCTCCATGCCAGTTGCACATCAAATCCTTACACATTCCTAGGTGCTTCTAATTTCTTATTTTGCTAGTAACCTTCCTTCTCCTACTGCCTCAAGTCAAGGTTCTTTGATTGTTTTTTCAATCCATCATTACTTGCTTCAAGGATGGGCTTCCTCCATGTTGGTTGTACCTCAAATCCTTACACATTCCAAGGTGCTTCTAATGTCTTGTTTTGCTAGTAGCCTTCCTTCTCCTACTACCTCAAGTCAAGGTTCTTAATTGTTTTCTCAATCCATCACTTCCCCAATGCTTTATCTATCTCAATCACTTGGTTCATTGTGCTAACAAGAAGCATTAGCTTTAGTTTTTGAGTCATGTTAAAGTGAAGGTGGTAGGTGCATCCTTTGGCTCACTTCTCTCCAATTCTCCAATCTCCTCCTTCCATTGGATAATGAACACTTTTGGTTCCTTTAAGAAGGGAATGTCTAGCACATGTTGTGCCATCTCTTTGAACCTCAACTCAGTTTCATCTAGCTATTTCTTTCATCATTGTCTTGGATCCCTTGGTATATCTGAAGAAGTGAATTCATCAAGGGATTGCTCTCTATGTGTTTTCTTAGATGGAAGTTCTAGAGCTTCTGCCACATCCTAGTCTCCTGTGTCAATCAGGGGTGATGACAATGTAGATTCTTTTGTAATTAAGAAGCGTATTCTAGTAAGTTGCTCATTAATGAGCCCCTCTTCTTTAAGCTATTGTGCCACTTTATCTGATTGTTGGATAGGGTAGTGTTTCTAAGGTGCTTTGAAGAGCTTCCCTAGCCATTATTTTATTCTGAGCCCTTCCACTATATCCTCCTCACTTGGCTCGATGATTTTAGTTAGTATCCTAGTGAAACTCCTTTGCTAAATCTTCATGAGTTTCGTCAGCATCTCTACCTTAGAACTGTTGCTTGAACCTACTCTAGGTTGGGGTACAAAATTTCTCACCGCTTGATGATAGTCCTCCCTTTCCTTCCATTCCAGCTCTTTTTTCTCTTTTTGAAATTTGGCTTGGCACTTTGCCTCCATCCTTTGAGAGTATTCAAAGGTATCCTTATCTTTATAAGACATTCTTTTCTTCTCATCATCTTTATTTGAGTCAATTTCCTTCTTCCCTCCATTAGCAAGGGCTTTGTCCTTGCTTTTTTCATACTCATTCTTCTAAGTGTTCTCTCTAGATTTTTCTTTTTTTGTATTCAACTTCTTGATAGCCTCTGATTTAGCTTGTTGTGCTTCTTTGGCCCTTTTTCTCCTTTCTTCTTCTTTCTTTCTCTCTCTATCTCAATTTACTTCTTGTAATCATCCTCATCACTAGAGAATGGCAAGTCCATGGTTGCAAGCACATGCATCTAGTCATGCTTATCCTGTAGACATGGGATGTACTTGGCCAAGGGGCCATAGTTGGGTTTTCTATATGATCCACCCTTGAGCACTATAAAGATCCTCCAAGTGTCCATTTCTATTCAGACTATTTTTGTTCTATTCCCAAAGAAAAACAATTCATTACCCCAGTCTTCTATCACTCTAGCACCTATCATCCAAGGTCTTTCTAGCAATATGATATAATACATATCCTTCATAACAATGAAGTTTACTGAGAATTGAACTCCTTATATCTTGATTGGCCATTCTTTCAGCACTCCAAATGGATGAACATTCATATCATTAACAAGTGATACATTGAATTGAGTAGTTTCCACAAGGGGGTACCCCAAGCCTACAACATTGTATGGCTAAGGACACTAACTCTTGCCCCTGTGTTCATGATTCCCTTTAGATTTGTAACCCCCAATGCTACAAATGAAAGAATCGCATGCATTTTAGTTCCTTCTCCCAAAAGGCATTAATCAATAAGGAGCCTAGCACTGGGGTGGGTGTCACACTTGGAATGTGGATATCATTACTAGATTCTTGCACTGATACTAGCCATATTTTCCCTTCCACCCATGCTTTAAATGTTTTCCATGGACCATGGTTTTGCCTCATTATTTGTGCCAATGGTAACAACACTTCAGTGGATACTGTTGAAAGATATGACAAATGATGTATGCACCAGGATGAGATGTCCTAATCCCATATGCACAATGCAGAAGAATGCTACTATCCAACTACTATAAGTATTCTACTTGACTATCACTTCCAATGAGTTGAATGCAATATATCATGATGCTTTCTTCTTTCAGTTAGTGTCATTGTCGTTGTCACTCTCCTACACAAGATTGTTTTTATGAGCCATAGCCAACATGACCAGTAGCATTTGAAGCCTTCATAACTCTCTCTACAAGCCATATCTCAACTTGATTTCTTCTAGAGACTTACTCTACATTCTAGTGCACTTCATCCCATCACAAAAATTGAGTTAGTTGATGCACAAAGTAGCCAACATTGTGTGATTTTGTCTTTGTTGTCATATTTGTGCATGTTTACTATCATATGGCTTGATCTTCCTCTACGCGACGTGATACATCCTGCAAGTGTAGGGAATTTGAAGCCCATTGTATGAGCTCTCTCCCCACCAAAGGGTTCTTCAAATGATGTACTATAGCTCTTGCTACAAGTTAAAAACTAGATCTGTAGAAAACCCTAAATAGAGACTCCATAGCCAAGTACTCTTCAAGCTCTTTTCCACTTCATTTTCTCACTGATTCCAACACACTGAAGGTTCTGTCACTTAGATCTGAAGTTTCTAGCATTGTCAAACCTCAAGAAGAAGATTTGGAGAAACCCACCTGAACTCAAGCAGCCCACCTAAAGATCAAGAAGACCACTTGAATTAGGCTTCATAAAGCATGACATCAAGCTAGTATCTCTTGATACTAACCTAGTGCTTCTTGGCACTTGTGTTCTTAGCACATTCAAGAACAACTCATTTGTTGGTTTTACCTTAGTTCTTGCAATGAAAAATATGAAGATTTTTAATATGGAATGCCCAATTGATTAAATCCCTTATAAGCCTCAATCTCATAGTAAAAGGATAGACATTGCTCGAGTATACTCACAGTAAGACCTCCTTCAAAATGTTTGAACTTGAGCAAACTGCCAAATTCAATGGTGAAGGCTTCCATACCTAGAAAGAAAAGACAATGTACCATATCATGAGGAAAGACCTTCGGGATTATGAAGATAGGTTTGTTGAACAAGTCTAGTTTAAGATAAAAGAGTGGAAAAAGATGAACAACAAAGCTCTAGGCATCATTGCCTAGGGACTATCTAATGATGTATTGCACCATATCTCTGACATCAAATATGCAAAAAAGGCATGGGATGAGCTTGATAAGATCTTTGGAACTCAAGATAAAAACTTAAAAGTAAGATTGCTCATGCAATTCTATAAGCTAGATGTAAAGGGTAGTTCTTCTATGACCATGCACATTAACAAGTTTAAGAGCCTAAAAATTCAACTTGCAACTTTAAAGAAGAACATCGATGAGGATGAAGCCATATTGGTGCTACTAGCAAGTGTAAATCAAGAACCATATGAGAACCTTGTGTCTACCCTAAGGAATGTTCCTAATCTCTCACTCAAAGAAATTGAACATTCTCTACTTGATGGAGAAAGTAAACTTAAAAACAAGGATGCAAAAGAAACCATCACAAAGGACAATCTCTTGTACACCAAGGGAACTTATGATATGACAAATGGTGTATGCTCCAGGAAGAGATGTCTTGAATCCCATATGCACAATGAGGAAGAACGCTACTTTCCAACTACTATAAAGCATTGTGCTTGACTATCACTTTTAGTGAGTTGAATGAAATATGTAATGATGCTTTCTTCTTTCATTTAGTGTCATTGTCATTGTCACTCTTCCACACAAGATTGTGTTTATGAGTCCAAGCTTCCATCTTGGAACCTAATTCACTTGTGTAATAGTCACTCCATTGTCTATGTCAACATGAGTCTTGTATTCATCTTCCAACCTCCATAGCTCCTTCTTGCCATGCTCTAGATCCGTCTTTCTAACAGATACGAGGGTTGCAAGCAATCTCACATTGACCTCGTTGGTTTTGTCCCTTCTTGGTTTTTGTTGTTGAGCATCCATTTCCATGTCATATTGGGGCAAGGTAGGTTCACTTTGTTGTAGTTGGTTGTCTAGTTCATGCCCTTGGCTTGCCACTAATGGTATGCAAGTTTGAGATGAGGGTGGCTCTATGTTGATCCTCATGATCTAGTATTGACCCTCCTATGTGTGCTTGAGCTTCTTCTACCTAGCCCCTCACTTTTTCGATGGTTTCCAATTGGTGCCTTGGGACAAGATATTCTCCTACCTTAGCACTCTCCTTTTTCTCAATTTATGGAGCTAAGGTTTCAAGTTCTACATCTAGTACTTTCTCGCTAATGTTAGTGTAGTGGTGTTGCTTTTCAAGTTGATCTTTCCTTCAGAACTTTTTTGTTTCTTCTTCCTATTTTTCTTACCAATTGAGGAGACATCTACATTGCTAGGCTCGTGTATCAATACCCTAACTTGTTTGGCATGTGCCTTAGTCATCATGTTTAGTGGAATAGGTGTGGCTTTGGCATCAAGGGATTCAACACCAAAGAGACCCAAGGGTAATGATGGCATGCTAGCAAGATTTAATTGCTTGGTAGGGCTTTGTACAACTCCTCATTCTTGATGCCATAAAGACAATGGACATTGCCCTAGGTGTAGGCCATTCAATGGTAGGATACACTTATAGTAGAGACTTCTCACCTAGGTGACATAATCTCATATCCTTGTTGTCCTTCTGGCTCACATTCATGGGCTTTACAATGATTTTATTAACATATCCTACATCTAAGAAGTGTTTGATGAACAAGTTCTTTTTAGGATGTTGAAATCATTCTTCTCTGTATTGTCTAGGCTAGTGTACCATGTTCTTTCCTTTTCTCCTAAACACAACCCAAAAGTGTGTGCTCTCTTATGAGATTTTATGAGGTTATTTTCCTCGCATGCCTATTAAAACTATTCAATAAAACTATAAGAGTCATCTCCTACCCTATACTTATCAGCTTGCTTAGTGGCTATTGGTATTTTCACTTGACTTTTGGCTATGGGTGTTGCTCCTAATCCATTCAAGAGCATGGTGGCTAATGCAACACTACCTTTTTATCCTATCTAAGATTTGTTTGAGGAGGAGTTTATATGTGGGCTAAGGTTGGCATTGGATGTTCAGCACTTACAGTGCTAAGGGTTCATTTCCTTAGTAGCCCGTGCTAGCTAGATATGCATGCTAACACTTAATTTATTTAGGGAGATGGGTTGATTATGTTTTCTTTAGCTAACAATTCTAATGTGTTCCTTTGATTTTCTAGTGGTTTCTTGTTCTTGTCTCTATCCTCATTTCAGAAAGTCTCAGATGATGCCCTATCAAGTGGCTCTTTTTTTATGTATCCCTTTGTCGATGTCTCAAGGTTTTTGATTTATGCCTTGGTCAATTTTGCTTCAAGTGTTACAATATCTTGAATGGATATGAATGTTTTGGCATACTAATATCTCATTGAGAAGGCATTGCTTCTAGGGATCTATGTATGAAGGGCTATGCTTTGAGTCCATTTGGAAGGAAGTGATGTCTCCAAGGAAGTCTAAATTCTCAAGTGCTTGTGGTGGAGGAGGTTTCAAGATCTAGTCTCGTGTCTATTGTTCTTGATTCTACTAGAGGCATCTCGAGTGGTGGCTATTTCTTACTTAGAGATATAGTAACATCTCAACTAGATACAATGACATCATACAACACACTCAAGTCTAGTCATAATTCTCATAAACAAAGTCAATCACATTCTACCTAAAAGACACATGAAATCCTGATATAAATGAGAATCATGTAAAATTGTAATCTATAGACATGCAGTCCCATGACATCCACCCCCTCTAAACCTACTTATCCTCTAGCTTGTACTAGAGAATTATTGTTATATAGGTTTAGAGCCTTATTTATTCTCCATAAGCTCTAAAAATCCTTTTTCAATATCCTGCTTTAAAATTGTCAATCCGGACCACCCTATAGTAAACTCTTCATAACTTTTGATCCATAACTTGGATTGCCAATCTTTCTAAAGAAAAATATAGCTCCATTTCCAATCTACAATTTATGAAGATATTAGGATCAAATTCTCAAAGCTTTGGCCCCAAAAAAAATTTGCATAGTGTGCAATTCACTTTTCCTATGTGTAGTCCACTACAAACATTAACCTTTTGGATCATGTATCTTCTATGTACTGACTTAGTTAATCACCAAACTTGGTAGGAATATTTCTTATATGTAAAAGCTCATCTTGGATGTGTGGCTCACCATAAAAATATCTTTGATTATACCTAACTTTGAAAACACCAAATCTTCTCATAGCTACTAATTGCAGTAATATATGATTGTGATTGAAGTAAATAGAGACACAAAAGTCTCAAAGCATAGAGGGCCTGCTCTATATGGATTTATGGATAGAAGATTGGGCCTAGTGTGCTTGAATTACCTCAAGTACATGACTTTTGAGGTGCAAGGATGATGAGCACTATGTCTCAAAGAAAGGCTACATCATCTCAATGTGTTCTTGCCTTGGTTAAAGAGTCATCACTCAAGTTTGAACTCTAGTATATGGGTGGCAAGTATCATGCCAAAAGTGGATAGACCTTACTTTCATGAAATCCAATCCTTTCCAAGATGAAAACGGTCTATCTCATGAGATTGGGGTACTGTGGAGGTGATTGCTCAATCTTCTATGATAGTCTAGTGAGTGGTGTAGCTCAAAATTGTGATCACCAAGAGATTTCACAAGTTCACAAGCTACCTCCTTTGACCCTAATATAGAATCCCATGAATGCCTCAGTGATCTCCAACATAAATAAGTAAATTACAATATTTCTAAGAGTTATGGATAATGAAAAACAAATAACTACAAACTATGAGTTATAGGGAGCATTTACTAGCCCATCGATGCCTAAGAGAGCCATGAACAAGCTTGCAGTTGAGTAAGAAGTCCCAACCAACCCAAATCACTCAAAAAACCAAGAAATTTCAGAGAAATATCTGAATGTCATATGTATGTAGAATCCCCAATGCAAGCAAGTACAACTCACCAACTATGCACGAAACTATACCCATGGAAGAGTTGGTCAGCACCCAAGTAGAAACGGTTTCTTGATCCTATAAAGCACATGGGTCTAATTTCTCAAAAAATCCTAAAAATTAGTGAGTTTCAGGTTTTTTGCCTACCATGACTGCAATTTTCAATGGTCAAATCAATTTCCTAAGCAAGGGTTTCATTGGCAAGTAATACCACTAGCTAGTAGTCCCACATCCTAGCTAGTCAGACCTCGCATTTGTCTAATCTCTAGATACTTGTTAGTGTGTCAAATTTCAGAAAAAATTTAGTAAAAATTTTATATAATATCAAAAATCCCATCAAACATCCAATCATGGCAAGAGCAAGCCGAATTCCCTCTCTATGAGCATGTTAACACCCTTGATGACTAACTAGTCATGATTGAGCTAACTGCCATGAATTTCTTAATCCAATACATCAAAATTTTAAAAATTCATTTAGAATTATTAGATTAAATCCATTAAATATTCATAATTCCTCATGTCATTTTCCCTCATCCACAATTAACTCAAACAATGTAGTTGTTTGCCAAACAATGTTACTAGTTGTTGCTGTAGGTGCTACCTCTTCTATGAGCCTTCCCAAAAATCATTTAAAAATCAGAAAGTTTTGAGTCATTTTTTTAAAAAAAATAGTCAAGTTTTTTTGCTTCTTTTAAATTATTTTTAGTTCCAATAATTGGTCTCAACAATACTCATAAACATAATGTTTTACGTGTCTGTTAGTGTTGACCGCACCTAGCTAGTTGTTGCAACCAGACACCTCGCCCATGATATGCTTATTAATGTCAAGATAAATGTAGATGAAATTTTAGTAAATAGCAGCAAAAACCTATCATTTTTCTGATTTCTCATTGAGTGAAATGCATCAAATCTCAAAAATGCATGCCGATGCCTATGTTGCAAGAGACGATAGTTGCCAATAAGTGGTGATGCATCATTTTTGTAGTTTTCAATATTTTTCAAAATCAAAAAGAAAATGTTCCTAATCTTTTTTTTTTGGAAATTAATCCTACTCTAAGAAAATTAAAAAAATGTTCATCTATGGATTGGTTCCCTCAGTCTTCCTAAGCTAAGATGCGTGAGCTTTTTGAACCAAGCCCATCATGGTGAGAAAGTCCATCTCACTCGAGCTTAGCATATTCCACTTGTGGTTTATGGTCAGAGACTCAACAAAATGTAGGTGTACTTCTCTACATACTGGATCAAATAGAAACACATATATTTATCATGTGTTGACTCTAATCAAGTCTATATCTCATAGTGTCCCACCCTACAAGATCTCCTACCATCAACTCCTATCCACTTGGCTATTCTAAAACAAAATCTGCAACAAGCCAAGCCAGCAAAATGAACCAAACAAATAGTCAAAGTGAGAAAACTCACCAATTGTTATCGTTTAGGAGTCCATTGAAGAGCTTCTAAGCTTCGACAATCCCACTGACTACATGTCTGCAAGCTCCACATTTTTTATCTCACAAACTCAGCATAAGGTTGCAACTCTTCACTTGTTCCTCCAAGCTAAGCAAGATGCACATTCTCTCTCTCTCTCTCTCTCTCTCTCTCTCTCTCTCTCTCTCTCTCTCTCTCTCTCTCTCTCTCTCTCTCTCTCTCTCTCTCTCTCTCTCTCTCTCTCTCTCTCTCTCTCTCTCTCTCTCTCTCTCTCTCTCTCTCTCTCTCTCTCTCTCCCTCCCTAACTCCCTCCCTCCCTCCCTCCTTCCCTCCCTCCCTCCCTCCCTCCCTCTCCCCCCCCCCTCTCTCTCTCTCTCTCTCTCTCCCCCTCTCTCTCCCTCTCTCTCCCTCTCTCTCTCTCTCTCTCTCTCTCTCTCTCTCTCTCTCTCTCTCTCTCTCTCTCTCTCTCTCTCTCTCTCTCTCTCTCTCTCTCTCTCTCTCTCTCTCTCTCTCTCTCTCTCTCTCTCTCTCTCTCTCTCTCTCTCTCTCTCTCTCTCTCTCTCTCTCTCTCTCTCTCTCTCAGACTAGGAGAAACCAAGAGGGAGAGACGAAGAGATGGAGAGGTTGTAAACACGAAGTTGAAGAACAAAGCTCACAAACCTATTCAAAACACAATGTCGGGCTCACAAACCAAGCTTGCATGTAACAAAAAAAAATTCAAGGTAGAGTTGACACAAAAGAGAAGAAAAGATAAGCTTTTGATTTTTAGCCTTAGGAATCCATTACATTAATGTTTTTTTCTACCTTATGTGTGACCTTTAACTTTTGAAAATTGGGCAAGGCCAAATCCTTAAGGGTGTATGCTCCATGTAGTTCTATGCAGGGGAGTTGGATGGAGTGTGCCATGTCGTGGGGGAGCTTGGTTTTTGATGAGAGGGGAAGTTCCATGTTGTGAGGGGGTTCAGGGTGGAGAGGGGTTTTCTAGGGGGAGGGGGGCACCATGTCATGGGGGAGTTCGATGGAGCAAGGTTTAGGGGGCCTCGGGGGAGGGAGGAGGAGTGTGCCATGTTGTGATGGGGTTAGGTGAAGCGGGGTTTTCTAAGGGGAGGGGAGAGAGATGGTGAAGGGAGTGTGCCATGTTGTGGGGGAGTTGGGAAAAGCAAGGTTTTTTTAGGGGGGAGGGGGGGTTTCGGGTGGAGTAGGGTCTTCTGAGGGGAGGGGAGAGGAGAGAGATGGTGGGGGAAGTGTGCCATGTCATGGGGGAGTTGGGTGGAGCGGGGTTTTCCAAGGGGCGTGGAGGGGGGTGGTGTGTCATATCATGGGGGACCTAGGTTTTGGGGGGGAGGGTTGCAAAGTGCCATTTCATGAGGGGGTTCATCGTGGAGCTGGGTTTTTGGAGGGAAGGGGAGAGGGTAGGGGGGAGTGTGCCATGTCATGGGGGAGTTGGGTGGAGTGAGTTTTTTGGAGGGGAGGGGAGAGAGACAATGAGGGAGTGTGCCACGTTGTGGGGCAGGTGGACAAAGTGGGCTTTTTTTTGGGAGGGGGGCCATGTCATGGGGAAGTTGGGTGGAGCAGGGTTTTATGACCAAAGGGAAGGGGAACAAAGTGTGCCATGTCATGGGGGGTTTGGGTGGAGAGGGGTTTTATGGGCAAGGGGGTGTGCCATATCATGAGGGGTTTGGGTGGAGGGGAAAGGGTGGGAGGAATGTGCCATGCAATGGGGGAGTTGGGTGAAGGAAGGAGGAGTGTGCCATGTCATGATGGTTTGGGTGGAATGGGGGGCAAGGGGGGGGTGTTGGGGGGGAGAAGAGTGTGTGCCATGTCATGGGGAAGTTGGGTGGAGCAGGGTTTTGGGGGGAAAGGGGATCGTCATGTCCTAGGGGCATTGGGTGGAAAGGGGTGCTTTTGGGTTGGGGGGAGGAGAGGCACCATGTTGTGGAGAGGTTGGGTGGAGAGGGGTTCTCTTGGGGGGTGTACCCTTGAAAATTTCAAGCCCCCCTATCTTTGGGTTTCCCATGACCTATTAGACTATCAGTTTTTCAAAATCTTGACTCGCTCCATTAATGCACCATTAATTGTGTATTAATTTACAATTTTCATGGTAGTAAACCCGATGCTCAAGAAAATTTAATTTTACATTTTTACTCTATAGGCCAACCACTTGAGATTACAATGTCAACACACTTTTGAGTTTTTCTGCTGCACTTTAGTCTTGTCTGGCCTTCTTGTCATCTCTCGTTGCCTATGCTCTTCAAATTTTTATTTTCTTTATTAATACTTATCTTTAATCCACTTCTCTCTTTTCTCCAAATTTTCGTGATTCTTGGCTATTTTTCTACTTTTTTCTCCTCCGAACTTGTAATACGTTAACAACACACACACACACATTCTCTCCTCTCTTTCTCAAAATTTATTCTCCTCTCTCTCTAAAATTCTCTCTCATTTTATCTCCCCCCTCTAAAATTATACACACACACATATCTCCATATCTCCTCTTCTCCTTCACTCTCCAACCTCTCTCTCTCTCTCTCTCTCTCTCTCTCTCTCTCTCTCCCTCCCTCCCTCCCTAACTCCCTCCCTCCCTCCCTCCGTCCCTCTCTCTCTCTCTCTCTCTCTCTCTCTCTCTCTCTCTCTCTCTCTCTCTCTCTCTCTCTCTCTCTCTCCCTAACTCCCTCCCTCCCTCCGTCCCTCTCTCTCTCTCTCTCTCTCTCTCTCTCTCTCTCTCTCTCTCTCTCTCTCTCTCTCTCTCTCTCTCTCTCTCTCTCTCTCTCTCTCTCTCTCTCTCTCTCTCTCTCTCTCTCTCTGTGTCTTTCTCTCTCATCCTCTTAGACTAGGAGAAACCAAGAGGGAGAGACGAAGAGATGGAGAGGTTGTAAACATGAAGTTGAAGAGCAAAGCTCACAAACCTATTCAAAACACAATGCCGGGCTCACAAACCAAGCTTGCATGTAACAAAAAAAAATTCAAGGTAGAGTTGACACAAAAGAGAAGAAAAGATAAGCTTTTGATTTTTAGCCTTAGGAATCCATTACATTAATGTTTTTTTCTACCTTATGTGTGACCTTTAACTTTTGAAAATTGGGCAAGGCCAAATCCTTAAGGGTGTATGCTCCATGTAGTTCTATGTAGGGGAGTTGGATGGAGTGTGCCATGTCGTGGGGGAGCTTGGTTTTTGACGAGAGGGGAAGTTCCATGTTGTGAGGGGGTTCAGGGTGGAGTGGGGTTTTCTAGGGGGAGGGGGGCACCATGTCATGGGGGAGTTCAATGGAGCAAGGTTTAGGGGGCCTCGGGGGAGGGAGGAGGAGTGTGCCATGTTGTGATGGGGTTAGATGAAGCGGGATTTTCTAAGGGGAGGGGAGAGAGATGGTGAAGGGAGTGTGCCATGTTGTGGGGGAGTTGGGAAAAGCAAGGTTTTTTTAGGGGGGAGGGGGGGTTTCGGGTGGAGCAGGGTCTTCTGAGGGGAGGGGAGGGGAGAGAGATGGTGGGGGAAGTGTGCCATGTCATGGGGGAGTTGGGTGGAGCGGGGTTTTCCAAGGGGCGTGGAGGGGGGTGGTGTGTCATATCATGGGGGACCTAGGTTTTGGGGGGGAGGGGTGCAAAGTGCCATTTCATGAGGGGGTTCATCGTGGAGCTGGGTTTTTGGAGGGAAGGGGAGAGGGTAGGGGGGAGTGTGCCATGTCATGGGGGAGTTGGGTGGAGTGAGTTTTTTGGAGGGGAGGGGAGAGAGACAATGAGGGAGTGTGCCACGTTGTGGGGCAGGTGGACAAAGTGGGCTTTTTTTTGGGGGGGGGCCATGTCATGGGGAAGTTGGGTGGAGCAGGGTTTTATGACCAAAGGGAAGGGGAACAAAGTGTGCCATGTCATGGGGGGTTTGGGTGTAGAGGGGTTTTATGGGCAAGGGGGTGTGCCATATCATGAGGGGTTTGGGTGGAGGGGAAAGGGTGGGAGGAATGTGCCATGCAATGGGGGAGTTGGGTGAAGGAAGGAGGAGTGTGCCATGTCATGATGGTTTGGGTGGAATGGGGGGCAAGGGGGGGGTGTTGGGGGGGGAGAAGAGTGTGTGCCATGTCATGGGGAAGTTGGGTGGAGCAGGGTTTTGGGGGGAAAGGGGATCGTCATGTCCTAAGGGCATTGGGTGGAATGGGGTGCTTTTGGGTTGGGGGGAGGAGAGGCACCATGTTGTGGAGGGGGGAGGAGAGGCACCATGTTGTGGAGAGGTTGGGTGGAGAGGGGTTCTCTTGGGGGGTGTACCCTTGAAAATTTCAAGCCCCCCTATCTTTGGGTTTCCCATGACCTGTTAGACTATCAGTTTTTCAAAATCTTGACTCGCTCCATTAATGCACCATTAATTGTGTATTAATTTACAATTTTCATGGCAGTAAACCCGATGCTCAAGAAAATTTAATTTTACATTTTTACTCTATAGGCCAACCACTTGAGATTACAATGTCAACACACTTTTGAGTTTTTCTGCTGCACTTTAGTCTTGTCTGGCCTTCTTGTCATCTCTCGTTGCCTATGCTCTTCAAATTTTTATTTTCTTTATTAATACTTATCTTTAATCCACTTCTCTCTTTTCTCCAAATTTTCGTGATTCTTGGCTATTTTTCTACTTTTTTCTCCTCCGAACTTGTAATACGTTAACAACACACACACACACATTCTCTCCTCCCTTTCTCAAAATTTATTCTCCTCTCTCTCTAAAATTCTCTCTCATTTTATCTCCCCTCTCTAAAATTATACACACACAAATATCTCCTCTTCTCCTTCACTCTCCAACCTCTCTCTCTCTCTCTCTCTCTCTCTCTCTCTCTCTCTCTCTCTCTCTCTCTCTCTCTCTCTCTCTCTCTCTCTCTCTCTCTCTCTCTCTCTCTCTCTCTCTCTCTCTCTCTCTCTCTCTCTCTCTCTCTCTCTCTCTCTCTCTCTCTCTCTCCCCCATTTAGATTACCAAATTCGAGTTAATGGATTTTAGATTGTCAAGGTGGTGTTTGCTTTTATAGGTTCCAAGTTGATTGGTTGGGATTGGTAGTTCGAGCTTGATGTGTCTCACTAATAGATTTTTAAGTTGACATAATCCATGTGGATAGGTTCACGTCTACAAGCTCATGTCGAGAGGTTCACATTAACAAACTCTCATCAATAATTTTTGTCAATAGTTTCAGATTGATAGGTTTATGACTACATGTTCTCATCAATGAGTTTACACTGACAGGTTTATGTCGATAGATTCTCATCTACAAGTTCTCATCAATGTGTTTACATTGACATATTCTAATCAATGAGTTCATGTTGACACATTTTGAAAGCTAGACATTCACATGTATAGTAGACTCACCGACTTATACCTTCACCATGTTGTAGTCCAAAAGCATGGGTTGATGCTCTCACAATTCACGCATTGCAATTCAAGCTACCAATTCCACTACTTCACATCTACAATAGCCCCAATGCCCGAAGAAGAAGAAGAGGATGGAGAATAGCTTCTCCCAATCCGTCCCTCTCTCTCACATACTCAACCTCACACATTACCTCTCACTCAACCTCTTATGCTTCAAGCTATGGAAGTAAGAGGGGAATAAGAGATGGAAGCGAGAGATGAAGATGAGCTTCAGCCTCCCTTTTTCTCTCACTCCACTCAAGACCAAAGATTTTAAGAGCGGATCATGACTTTGAGAAAAAGACATACATTGGCACTTTGAGAGTATATGGTTCAGGTGAGGACATTAAGAATATGGAAATCATAATTCCAAAAATGTAGCCTCCTAGAGCAATCTTTCCATCACCTATCTATAATGACACAACCAATGTTGATGCATCAATGAGTCCACTACAAAGGAACTACCAAATACTACTAGCCAAGTACATGAGAAACTACAATCAATTGAAGCTTCTTCATCCATAGCAACATCCCTCCACCTCAAATTGATCCAAATAAAGTCAAGAGAATCACCAAGAATGTAACGACTTAGACAAAGAGTTTTTAATGGTACCAATCTACAATGTAAATAGAGTAATCAAAACTAGAGCCTTCATAGCATGGAGATGGCTAAGACAAATTCATAAGGAGTATTTCAACAATGATAAGAATACTAGAACTTGGAGAGCTAGGTTTACGTTCCTGAAACTAAAGCTACTTAAACTTTCCAAACATCCTAAGTTTCTTAGGCCATCTTTATTCGGTCAATCTATTAGGCTCTCTCAACTTTGCAATTGGCCAACTCATTAGTTGAGAATACAAATTGTGGTTGCTTAGAGTGCTATCTCCAATTTTTTTCTTCTCTCTCTCTCTCCATATTTTTTCTTCTCTCCAATTTTTTCTCCTTTCTCTTCTCTCTCCCTCCCTCTCTCTCTCTCTCTCTCTCTCTCTCTCTCTCTCTCTCTCTCTCTCTCTCTCTCTCTCTCTCTCTCTCTCTCTCTCTACACACACACACACACACACACACACACACTTGCATCCTCTGTGCATGTGTGCATGTGTGTGTGTGTGTGTGTGTGTGTGTGTGTGTGTGTGTGTGTGTGTGTGTGTGTGTGTGTGTGTGTGTGTGTGTGTGTGTGTGTGTGTGTGTGTGTGTGTGTGTGTGTGTGTGTGTGTGTGTGTGTGTGTGTGTGTGTGTGTGTGTGTGTGTGTGTGTGTGTGTGTGTGTGTGTGTGTGTGTGTGTGTGTGTGTGTGTGTGTGTGTGTGTGTGTGTGTGTGTGTGTGTGTGTGTGTGTGTGTGTGTGTGTGTGTGTGTGTGTGTGTGTGTGTGTGTGTGTGTGTGTGTGTGTGTGTGTGTGTGTGTGTGTGTGTGTGTGTGTGTGTGTGTGTGTGTGTGTGTGTGTGTGTGTGTGTGTGTGTGTGTGTGTGATCTCCTCTATTGGTGGCAACCATTTCTTGAGGTGCTACATGGACATGGAGAGAGAGACAAAATTCTCTACTTGCCACTACCCACCATTTCCTAACAGAGAGAGAAGGGGACGAGATACTGGGACCAAGAGAGAGAGACCACCATTTCCTGAGAGAGAGAGAGAGAGAGAGAAATAGAAAATGTTTGTAATAAGTGATATTAACCATTTGGATTTTAGCACACATTGCTTTTAATAATCTAAACTACATATTTCTACCAATGACAATGGTTGTGATAGTCCAACAAAAGTAGAAGGCCAATTATCATGTCCCATAAATAATAGAGAATGTTGAAGCATAGATGGCGAGCTAAGACATATTAGATGCATTCTAGTTATGTCGATACCATCAAAGTTGAGTGGTTAAGAAAAAAGCATGAACCTTAGTGATAGTGCTATTGGAGATTACCACACATTCCTAAGTTTTTAATCTTATCAATTCAAGTGTTATGTGTGATGTACACCCATGATTACCTGCTTTAAATGAAATTTTCTTCACGCATGAACATAGTCCAACCAACACTTGTGCAAATGAGCTGAAATATATTGGAGAAGATATCATGGTATCATACCATTTTTATTATACACTATGAATTAAGATTGCCTACTATCACACATAGCATGTACAATTGTACCAAGGTCACTATTTGAGCAAAAATGCTAGAGCACAAGTGCAAAAAAGTGATGATTCGATTGCCTATGATTGGTCACATGATTATTTTAAGCTTATGGTTATATTAAGTTTATCATTAACATAAAAGAGCATTATGGAGACTAATCTCCTCAGGACAACCCAAGTTTGTACACCAACTTTATCTCTCCAATTTAATCCTCTAGTTAGCATCAATATTCTCAAAATCTTTCAAATGTAATACTACATAGCAAAATCCCATTAATTGCACTAAATAAAGTGCCATATGAAATTTCGCAATGACTTCTCCATTGTAAAAGACCTTTTAAAATTACTCATTCTTCACCATCATTGGTAGCTATTGGAAGTGTTGTGCTTATATGAGATAAGTGAAGTTGTCTTAGAAATACATACACATAGATTGTCTAGCATAGTGTTGGCTTGCCATTGATTTTTAAAATCTTGCAAAGGTAACATTACATAATAAAAATCCATCAATTGCTAAATAAAGCACCTTATGAAATTTCACATTGACCTCTCCACTACAAAAGGCCTTTAAAATTACACATTCTTTGGCCCATTGTTGGTAGCTACTACAAATATTATGCAAATAGAAGTACATAAATGTAGAAAGTTTGGTAGAATATTGGTTTGCTAGTGTTTACCTCAATGTAAGCATTTATAATTACTCTACATTCAAATATCAGAGCATCAAAATACCACACTAAAGACATACAAGCATGTACACATAAGTTTGGAAATTTGAAGTTTTGTCTTTGTGTTTGTTAGAATGTTAGAACTAAAATTATGTGTTTTTGAGAATGCACTTTTTCACCTAACACAATTTTGAGAAGCCCCTTCCAAAACTCAAGGATGCTCTAGGATGAAGTGAGCCCAACCTTTTCTAGACATTTAAGTAAAGTAATGAGCTATCATGTTTGTCTGTGCCTAAAGTCCAAGGATCTAGACTGTGATGCAACATAAAAAAGGACTTGCCTCTAATATATGAAGTTGAGAAAAATTGTAAAACGTTGTGCTTACCTTCTCATTATTCCACTTGTCCCACAGCCTCAAGGGATCCTTTCACAAGAACTCTAGGTTTCTATACGCCATTCCAGTGCCTCTCTTCAAGAAAATGCAAGTAATGGAAGAGAATATGCAATGAACTTCTTGTGCTTGTAATATAGCAATAAATTTTGTTGATCTGATTCCATGCCTTCCTCAAGCATGAAGAAGTAACATGATAGACCATTGTCCAATTTTCCCTACTAAACATAAGCCAAAAGCATTGCACCAAATGTAACAACATCATGCTTTTGTAGTTGACTCAACACCTTCTTAGCTTCCATCGTAGTTCCACATTTGCTAATAGGGACACTTCCAACAAATATATGTGATAGAAAGCTCTCCCTCTTAGCTTGAGAATGCAAGTCTTGGCCAATGTGTAAAGAAATTGTGGTCCTAGCCACTAGTTCTTCAACAACACGTGCCTCCAACAAGAAAACTCTAATCAAGATTTTGTGTTCCAAAGTCCCTCACTATCTCATTGATTGTTAGTGCCTTTCCTAGGTTCCACATCCATAAGAAATGTTCCTCTTTGAAGAGGAACAAGAAGAATAGCTTGTTTGATACATGCCACAACAATATGTCCCTCTCATTGTTTGCATCATTATTTTACAAGTGGCCTCACTTGGTTGTCACACACCATCAACTTGAACAATGCATAGATAGAGAAATGTGTTTAGCGAAGCTCCATAAGATTGTGACTTGGGACAATAAGATTGTGACTTGGGACAGTGGGTGTAGTATCTAAAATATAGGGGTACTATGTTTTATTGATGTTCATTATACTCTTCAAAATCTAGGCCCATTTTGTAAATTGATGTTACCCTTCTATTAAAAAATCTACACATGGAATATAAAAATCCCTTACATGTAATCTTATCCTTTTTTATATTCCCATTTTCTTAATTCACATTATATACAATTTTATACATAAAGACCCCCCAAGATTGATGCTCTAGCTCCTTTTAACATGTACTACCTTTCTACCACATTGGTTTCATCTTGTATCAAATGATGCCTTTGCCTATTTGATTGCCATTCTTGTGAAGTAAAAAATGATGCATTTGTCTATTTGAATGCCATGCTAGTCAAGAAGAGCAAATTGCTCAAGTCTTTAGAGAGCACTTAGCATCAATAGTGAGCCTTGAACCTCTACATGTCCCTCAATTTGAACAGAGGCTTTAGTCCTTCTTAAGTGATGTTGTTTCCTCTATCCCAATTAAGCAAGTACTACTACTAAATAGACAATTTTTCATAGAGGAAGTCAAGGAAGTTATCTTTAGCTTCAAACCTAGTAAGTCCCCTAGAGCTGATGGGCTTCTTGTTGAGGTATTTCAGAAAATCTGGCATGTCTATGGTGTAGGCCTTTGGCCCTACTTAATTATATAAGAGCCTGTGGTGACTTACGTAATGTAATGAACTTAGGGTAATCAAACTTATCCCTAAGTTATAGGATTGATCCAAACTAGCAAATTGGCACCGAGTGACTATGCTCAACTTCTCATATAAAGTACTAGCTAAAGCCCTTGCTTTCCAAGTGAAGAATTTTGCCAAAATTATCCACCCAAATTTTGGCTTTGTTAAAGGAAGGCACATCCAAAATGCAGTGCTAAACCTAATCTTTTCCATGGATCTAGCACTTAGTAGTTAGTCTGATTTTGTTAATTATAAACATGGACTGGCTATGTTAGGTTTAGCTAGGCATTTATTCTCTATGTGCTCTCTGCACTAAAGTTTGGGCCTATTTTTATCAATTTGGTAGCCTCTCTTTTCAAAGATGCCTTGGAAGCCATCAATATCAATGGTCTCTTTTCTAGTCCCTTTGCTTTACAATGGTCAAATAGGTAAGGTTTCATGTTGACATCTCTATTATTTGCTCTAACAAACCCACTCTTGCGTAAAGCTCAAAAAGTTATACAAGTTGGCACAATTAGGGGATTGCCCTTCTGGATGGCTCTCAAACCTCCATTCAATTTTTTTCAAATGATAACACCTCTATCATTGAATATGGCAAAGATTTTGTCTCTAATTTGTTGGAAATATATGCTAAGTTTTTTAACTATCTGCATCAAAGGTCAATCATGCTAAGTTTGAGTTTTTTTTCTATTTTGGAAGGATCTTGATAAGTGAATTATGGAACTTGGCTTTCAAATAATGAATCCTAGTGAACTAGTTAGGTACTTAAGGGCTCCCATTGGCCCTAAAGTCACTTTGACGTAGTTCTTTGACTAGTTTTTCAACAAATTTCAAGCTAAGATGAAGAAATGGTTGGATGCTCCGTTCTCTTTAGCAAGAAATGTGACAATTTCCAAGAACATGTTGTACTCTGACAGTTTATGTGGGTTCCCTCTTTCACTTCGATTGGACTTTCTATCATGAGTGATAAGACTAAAGAAAGTCCATGATAACTTGTTTTGTATTTCCCTATGTTGAAAATATTAGATGTGCTCATCGAAGATAGGATATTGGGAGGTGCTAATTTAGAGAATCTAGCTAGCAAATCACAAGTGTTGATAGCTAAGATCGTGAGGAGAATGGATGGTGAGCAACCATGGATGATTATACTATAGAATTGGATTGTCAATTTCTAAATTCATGGAATGACTTGGAATGTGACTAATTGGTTGGATCTCTTATCTAGAGCACAAGATTGTATTAGGATCCTGCAGTGCCACAGATGTTGCCCAAGCATTGATCAGTATTTGGAAGAAGGTGATTAGTAATGTCTCATGGAACTCTAGGGGAGTGAGAGGATGTGGCTCATCATTGGGATGTAGCATTTGTCTCTTGCCTTTTTCTTTTGAGCCAGAGGTGGCCCAAGCTATCACGAATCCTAAATTATCTAAAGTAATTCATAGCAAAGGCCTAATGACTTGGGCAAACTTATGGGATCCTAAACTATCATAGTAGCTAGATCTTTAGGAAGTCAAATGACAAAGAAGTAAGTTATCTTGATATTGTACTCCAAGAAAGGAAAGAGAATTGGCCCTCCTCTCTTGTGAGAGTAGCTGATACTCCTCTTGAAGACCTACTCTCTCTTGCTGGGAAGTAGTTGTGACCATGTCACTCTTGGAGAGACTACAAGGCCCAAGTTATTGTGATCTTGATGAACATGCAAGCCTAATGGAAGAAACAATTCCCCTTAGCCAAGCTACCTATCTGGAAGAGAAGGGTGTCAAGAGGCTATGGAGGTCCACCTTGTCCTATAGGATCAATTTTTTGCATTGGCGGTTGATGCTAAAGAGATTACCTTTGCACACAAGGTTGAGTAAGAGAGTGGAAATGTCACCATTGTGCTCTCTATGTGGTAGAGCTAAGGAATCAAAGAAGCAACTATTCTAGGATTGCACTCAAGTGATTCCCTTGTGGAAAGCAACAAAAAGATAGTTGCTACAAGGCAATGTTCATATGATTTTGGGATGGCTGTCATCCTCTTTGGGGATTAGGCTAACCTTGATGATAGGTCTTGGTACCTAATAAATCTACTTTGTGGCATTATAATTAAGTTTATATGGCCAGGAAGGAATAGAGTGATCTTTAGAACTGTGAACAGAATGTGTGTTGACTTGAGTATTCCCCATCTTAAATAGGCAATTCTCTTAGTGTTGAGCACTCTTAAAAGAAAGGGATGGGTGTTCAAACTTTTTTGCAAGTTGTCCCTTAAGGCTTAGGCCTTACTTCATGTTATGGATGCTATAATTTTCCTTTTACCTAATATAATTTTGAGAGCACATTACAATAAAAGGAAGAATGTCCATCAATGTGTGCAAACATACTCACTTTTTATTTGCATGGCTAAATCATCTAAAGTTGAGTTATGTGAAATGGTTGTACAAGTTATTCTTCATGGGCTCCACTTGAAATTGCTTGATATAGTTTCTCAAATTCTTTTTCTTTCAAGGTCCAAGTAAAGGGACCAAGTGATTCTCTTGAGTCAAAAGTGCCACAAGGTTTAGGCCTTGAAAGATGATTGTTGAGTGCATGCGAGAAGCGAGATTTTTTGAGCAACCTTCATTTCTTGTTCCACGTAATCCACTCATTCCTCATCTTCTCCTAGGCATATATCAAGCACCACTACTACTTCTCCATTGCCACAACCATCTCAACCACCACCACCATCAATACCTCCAACACCACCACCACCACCTCCACTACTTCCACTACCATTGCCACTACCACCTCCACCACCATCTCCACCACTTCCACCACCATCATCCCCACCCATGTTTTTCCCCCCATGTTAAGTGCCTCAAGTACATCTCTCTCTCTCTCTCTCTCTCTCTCTCTCTCTCTCTCTCTCTCTCTCTCTCTCCCTCTCTCTCTCCCTCTCCCTCTCCCTCTCCCTCTCCCTCTCCCTCTCCCTCTCCCTCTCCCTCTCCCTCTCCCTCTCCCTCTCCCTCTCCCTCTCCCTCTCCCTCTCCCTCTCCCTCTCCCTCTCCCTCTCCCTCTCTCTCTCTCTCTCTCTCTCTCTCTCTCTCTCTCTCTCTCTCTCTCTCTCTCTCTCTCTCTCTCTCTCTCTCTCTCTCTCTCTCTCTCTCTCTCTCTCTCTCTCTCTCTCTCTCTCTCTCTCGATTGAGGGATTAGTCTCCCTCCCTCCCTCTCTCTCACTACTAGGGATTAGTCTCCCTCTCCCTCTCCCTCTCTCTCTCAATTAGCTCTCTCTCTCTCTCCCTTCCTCCCTCCCTCTCTCCCTCTCTCTCTCTCTCTCTCTCTCTCTCTCTCTCTCTCTCTCTCTCTCTCTCTCTCTCTCTCTCTCTCTCTCTCTCTCTCTCTCTCTCTCTCTCTCTCTCTCTCTCTCTCTCTCTCTCTCTCTCTCTCTCTCTCTCTCTCTCTCTCTCTCTCTCTCTCTCTCTCTCTCTCTCTCGATTGAGGGATTAGTCTCCCTCCCTCCCTCTCTCTCACTACTAGGGATTAGTCTCCCTCTCCCTCTCCCTCTCTCTCTCAATTAGCTCTCTCTCTCTCTCCCTTCCTCCCTCCCTCTCTCCCTCTCTCTCTCTCTCTCTCTCTCTCTCTCTCTCTCTCTCTCTCTCTCTCTCTCTCTCTCTCTCTCTCTCTCTCTCTCTCTCTCTCTCTCTCTCTCTCTCTCTCTCTCTCTCTCTCTCTCTCTCTCTCTCTCTCTCTCTCTCTCTCTCTCTCTCTCTCATTTTCTTAGTATTTGACATAAATCCACGTTATGCATCCATTTTTCAGAGTCCTCTTAATTTTGTAAGGGTCAAGGGTTTGCATGAGATCTATTGTCTCTAACACTTATATTAGTTAATATCATGGTGATAAGAATATCACATTATTACTTCCACATATATATATGCATTCATGTATAAATATCACATTATTACTTCCACATATATATATGCATTCATGTATCTCTCTCTTTTATGTGTGTGTTTTGCAATTACATCCCAATATATCAACACCTCAATTGTGCAAACTACATCGCACATGTTTTCACTACATTTAATTGAGCATTATTATGTGAACTTACTACAAGAGGATATGATATCAAACAATTTGTTACACTTACTGCAAAAACATGTGATATCTATAGTTTTTCAAATTGTTCAAATAGTTAATAGAAAGACAACAACATTACCTCATTGTTACTCAATCAATTGTGCACATATACATTCACATGCGTGCATGCATCTACATTCCACCCCTCCCTCGATATTTTGCACATGTCTTACTTACACATCTTATAGCATTGCAATTGAGAAAAGGCCTATACACAATCTCCTTCACTTGCACATTCCTCTCTCTTTCTCCTATTCTCTCTCATCCTCATTTTATTGCACTCAAAAATCAATAGAATCAAATAATTATGAAATTACATATTCATTGTGCACATCAAATATCAATTGAGTTCTATTGCTAGAGGGTGGAATTGGTGATCCCTAAGAAAGTCAAGCACTGAACCATGGAAGCACGCTAGCTTTGTCAAGTAGGAAAGCATGTGCTCCAAGAGGACACTGTCCTTGGGGTTTCCCTCAAATGGGGGTGGGAATATAAAGTCATTGGGTGGCTTCCTCTTCATCTTCTCCATGTTATCATCCATAACTAGTGTCGTTATCATGGCCAATCAATGTCATCAAAACATTTCAAGAAAAGGGGCTTCATGTAACTCCTTTTGGAAGAAGTGATTGTGGTGGGAGTTGCTTTGCACCTACCTTGTCTATATTGAAATACAAAGGTTAGTGCTTGCTTTGACAACTTCACACATTCACTTCTAACTAGTTGGAGTAGCTCGCTCAAGTTTTCTTCCTAGCTCCAAATGGAAATGTCAAGCAATATGGATATTTCCTTCAAAAAATTAGTGAGCCCTAGCTGCAAAATCACCCAATACCTGCCCACTTCTAAGGGCTTTATCGATAATGATCCCTTCTCCTTTAGTCGCCTATGTAGAAGCACCCCATTCACATCAACCACAATTAATTTTTTCATTTTGGGAGGAAGTTGTATATGCTCACGTGGAAAGATAAGCACAAATGTATTGGTATGTCAAAAAAGAGAACTACATTATGGTCAAATATTGTACAGGTTTATGTAAATATGTTACATTTCCTCTTCTACAATACGTGGTACTTATATAAAGGATTAGGAATCTACTAAATGTCTAGAAAACATCTCTGCAATAGATTAATAACATTGGATCTCATACTAACCTCTCATCGGGGATCCTAATGTATCTTGCATCCACTCATTTGTAGTAATGTTGTCTTTTGTGAATTCCATTGTAAGTGATGTTTGATTGCATATACGCTAAAATATATATCACATGTATTTACATTTAAAGCATGAAATACTAATTTTAGCGATTGCACTTATTGAATGGAGTTAGCAAGTGTGATACATAAATAGTAACTAGCATGACTATATCATGACTTTAAAACTATCACCTCTCTACCTCCAATGACACAGACTGGTGTCTCACAGTGAATAACCTATATCATGCATAAGGTCTAATACTTCTACCCTATGAATCCATCCATTGGTGTCCATCCTCCACAACCTTCTCAATGAGCTCTAACATGGAGTGTGTTGTGGCAAGGAAATGTAACATCCTTGTGTCCTTGATCATACGATCAGTAAAATGCATGGCATCAACTAACTTCACCTCAATATGGGAGTTCCATAATGGAATTCCATCCTCCAATCCATGCACAGAACTATCTTCGAGGAGACGAACCACCATTATATCACATGTGATGTTTGTGGTTTCTTTATTAACTTCGACCATTTTGTGTCGGTTGACCTCCTCCAAAGCCTCTGCCAATCAAGAGAATACCTCTCTTGGATGATCCCTTTGTAATACATTTTCTGTCTCAAATGGGTTGTAGAGAATACTATGCCACTCCACCTTCGCGGTCATAGCAGCATGGGGGGAGACATTGTCTTGCAAAGGGGCTTCCACATAGCTTTTAGTACGGACCTCTACACATTGACCTCAAATTTAGCAACACATTCTTCTTTTTGAATGTTACTATAGATAATATTCTTGAGGCATGTTTGTTCACCTATGTGTATGGTTAACACATTCTCTAACATTGCAGCAGTGTGGGAGTTAGTGTCTTGCAAGGGGGCTTTCCCATGACTTTCAATATGGCCCTTTTTGCACATTGACCACACAATTTACAATATATTCTATTTTTAGAATATTACTATAGATAATAATCTTGAAGCACGTTTGGTCACCTGTGTGTGTGGTTGGCACATTCTCCACCACTGTAGGTTTATAATCTCAAATTGTGTCCCCCTACAAAAAGATAGATCATCCTTATTGACATTCTATTATGGGGGTAAAAAACACAAGTCACACTTGTTTACCGGTAGTTGCCATGTCCCTTGGCACTACTAGTCCATGTTCTTGCATTCTTTCCTTCTCTACACAAGACAAAATATCACTATTAATATCATGTAATGATAGAATGTTTTTAAGCTGATCATGGAATGTGAAATTTATGAGCATCATTTCTTTACCTCTATGCATACATGCCACATATGTTGTCAATGCACATCTAAGACCTTCAGTTCTTTCACCCTTTGCACAGTAAAAAACATTGTTGTTGTTACTTCACTAATGAACAAGATTTACATGCTTTCACATCATGAGTTTTCTACACAAGCAAGCTTACCATCTCAATTCTATGTAATATGTGTTTCAGTGGGATATGATGCCATGTCCTCGACTATCCCTTTACTACTTTCCATCCTGGTGGTATCACATGTCTCTCTGTAGTGCTATGTAAGGTAAGCCTCTCCATCGCAAGCTCTGGATGAACTTGCTCAATCCTTCTATCCATTCCAATGATATGGACCTCCTTGATGG
Organism: Lygodium microphyllum; assembly: GCF_053477565.2. Classification (NCBI taxonomy): domain Eukaryota; kingdom Viridiplantae; phylum Streptophyta; class Polypodiopsida; order Schizaeales; family Lygodiaceae; genus Lygodium; species Lygodium microphyllum. The sequence goes on from NC_141143.1 coordinate 131,213,028, forward strand.
TGCATTCTAGTACAAATCAAGTCCATTGGAAACATATTAAGGGATGGAACAATACAGATCCTTTGAAATAATTTGGATGAATACATAATAGATAGCAAACTTGTAACTTCTAGTTATATTGCCTCTATTGCTCAAGTGCATTATTCATTGCACTGATGGGATTGCAATATGCTCTTCAATGGTATCAATCAAGGGGCCTACATGGTCAAGTGGTTATGATTCATGTTCAATGATATATTTTTACTACAGGAATACAAAAAATGTCTTGGCTACAGTGCTTTAAAACATCAAACCTTTTGGGTGTGGAGAAACCAAATTATTTGGCATGATAAGGGCCAATCTATGCTTGGCCTTTCTTTGCTAATACTAGTGCTCACTTGCTCTTCTATTTTCTTTTTTCGACTACCACACCTCTAGTATTAGTTTCCTATAAACCGATCGTAGTCTCTTTACTAGGAGACAACAAAGTGCAATATACTCCAAAGAATGCAACTCATTTCACTTACCATGACTTTGGAACCTTATGCCTCTTGTGTTTGTTTTTTCCTTAAATATTTCTCGTACAAACCTTTCTTGTTGGAGGAGTATTTACCTTCTAGGCGGTCAAGGAAGATATGGCATCTCTAATATACGTCCTCATCCCACTCCTACTCTATCCAGTAATCCTCATACATGCATTTATCATCCTACATGTCCACCTAGACTTGGCATTCTCTCAACATATTTTGTATAGCCCCGCTCTCCATCAGCATGTACATAAACCTGATAAATATAGTCACCATTATATTTCTGGAATGGATTCGCAAGATAGCATCACAAACATGCTATAAGATAAGGAAATTGTGATTCTACATGTAGTACAAAAGCCTCCATATTGCCAACTTTGATGACTCTTGTGACTCTACATCTTCATTTGGCTTGAAATCATGGAAGATAGTGCAAAATGGTTGCTCTCTATGTTTTCTCTTTATCTCTTACATGTATTGGAAGAACAAATTGTGTTCCACTCAAATGTCATAATAGTCCTCCCAACTAGAGAGTAGTCTCCTTCTATCATCTTACAACATGGCCCAAAAGGTCTCTTGTCTCACCAAACTTCAAAAAGGTTCATTTCAAGAGAGCAAGGAAACAAAGAGAGATCAACAATGAGGAAATCTTAGCTTCAAAAGACTTTGATGAAGAAAAAGCCCAATGGAAATGATCCACCATCCACATTGCCAAGGAGTCAAGAAGGGAGCTAAAGAGAATAGATGCCTCTCTTAAGGAAGAGAAGAAAGACTTTGGAAGAGCACTACTATTGTCCTATAAAGGGAATATGCAAAGAATAGAAGTCTCTTTCACCACAACTAAAAGAGGTACTAACCTGAAGAGGGAAAAGTAGCTCTAGCAAAGGCAAAGAGAAAGTGATTGATAACCCACCACTAGTTGATTAATGAAAATTTCAACCACTGCTCCAATCATCCAAACCATGCAAACCAAGCTCACAAATTTGGAAAATGGAAAGGCCATAGAATAAGTAACTACTAGCCCACATGGAGACAAATAATGCCCTACTTAGTTTATCTTTAAAAGCACAAGTAAATAATTTGATGAGAGAAATGAGGAGATAAAGGTAAAGAATAAGGACCTATAAATACTCACCCACACGACCTTGAAACAATTGAGTAAGATTAGCATAATTCAACATATGAGGCTACTTTACAACTCTTATACTCCAAACAAGAACTTGGACTTTAGAATACCATGGCATGATTATATGCTCCCATTTGTCTCTTGATTAGCATGAGACAATATCCTTGTTTCATGTACCCACATGTCTAACCAATTTTTTAACATAAGTGTACATTCTAACAATTCCTTTCAAAAATAAAAACAATGTAAAGTATAACAACTTTGTACCTATTCTCCCCATCCACTTATCCTTAAAGTCCTCAATGACAAAATTGTGTGTGTTATATGTATCTAGAAACTTTTGCACTAGATCTTTTTTATCTTCTTCTTTGCTTGGTACTAGATTGCATGTGTGCATATATTCATGATATGCCCAAGAGCTATAAGCATTGTTGCATGGGTAATATGATTATTTACTTTATTAAATTCTTGAGCCAACACCTTCATACATGCCATTGACATAAACATGTTGGTATACCAAATACTTCCCTATAGTGACATACCAAAGTATTTAATATATAGAACCAATACATTTTTGTACAGAGTTCACTTTATTACCTAATATCGCCAATTGGCTAAAACTACATATCTACTTTTATTTTTGGAAACTTGAGTAGAATGAGTTATAACTTGATTTTTCATTCAACCATATTTCTAAAGTATATCAATTTATGAAGGCTCTTTCACCATGTTGTCATTCTATTTGAAGGCCCAATATAAAGGATTGATTGCACGTTTCATCCATTGGTTGGTAGAAAAAGGTCCTAGCTTTATTCTCCAAAATCTAGTTGTGCACTCTAGTAGCATCATTGTGATCTATTTGGAAGTTGATTCCTTCTATTTTTGAGGCAATATTTAAGATGTCTCTCATTGTCAAAAAGGAATCTCTCCCAAGAGGTTTGTTGGGTTATGTATGGAACTCCTTTCAATGACAACAATGTGTTGTTGACATACTTTCGTGGTGTGAAACCACTATGGAGTAGTTGACAAATCCATTGTCACATATTTTCTGACAACCATGAAGCTACACATAATCTTGTATTGGAACCACAATAATCATATCCATAACATATTTTCCTATTAATATCTATATGGCATTTCTCTATATAATTTATCCTAGCAACATTGGGCCACAAAAATTATCTATATACATAGAAGGGGCATCTACAACCCACATGTTGTTGGCCTCCTTTAACATTAGGGTGTTTTGGATTTTTTAGATGTACAACATTGTTTCAATTAATCACATTGCCCAAACGCACAGCTATAGCTAAGGTGCAAAGTTGAACAAGGTAATTGAGAGAAACCAAAACAAAGAGACACTAATTGAAAGACTAAAATTCCAAGGTAGCAAGCAAGGATACCATATATGTTCAAGTGCTCCCTATTGAGACATAATATCTTCCTTCAGGTTCTTTGCAACTAGCCTATTAGTCCTAAAATTTCTTGCAATGCTCTTGTTAAAGGTTTCCTCACCATGAATAATACCTAAAACGTGATCCCAAGGAATAAAGGCAATAGTTTGAATAGCAAATTGTGAAGAAAGATTAAGCTTTAATGTCCATGCTATGGAAGATGCATCAATGAAATCAAGGAGTTGACATTGAACATTCAATGTGTAGCTTGCTTGTTTCATGTTGGTACTTGATGTGAAGAAAAAATAGAAGATATGTATTAGTTTCACAAAGGACATGGTTGCATCAAAGTACAAGTGTTAGAGTAAGGTTTATCTAGCAAGACATGAAAATCTTATTCCCATTAATTCAATGTATATAATCTTCAGCAAATATGCAATACATGCATATTCCTTTAAGTAACCTTTGCAAGGTTTTTTTTTACTTGTTTTTGCCCTGTTTTGGCTTGCTTACAACAGCAAACCCTAAAGCAATTTGCTTCAATATCTCGATCCTATCCTACTCTAAATGCAACAAAAATCAAAACTCAAGTACGAAAATGATTTATCCTACTTTCCTAATCATTAAGACCCAAAATACTTACTTGCATTGAAGATTAAACTCTAAAATTTCCTACTTATATCAAGCACCAATTTGGGGATGAAACCCTACTTTGATGCTTGATTTGAAGCGTGCAACTGTGCTTAAGATCTAATGGACCTTGGATTTTAAGAAAAGGTATTCCACCATACTCAACATTGCTCATCTAATAAGGTCATGAAGCAGGTACTACTCCTAAACATGCTTGACCATATTATTATTGTCATGTCCCTCAATTATATACTAAAGTCTCAAAGAAAGAATTGAGCACTAAAGCAAAAATCACATTAGTTGCAGCTATGTACTATAGAAGTAATACTAAAAAAAGGATTGAGCACTAAAACACAAGGGTAGAAGAAATTACAAAATATGACTATGAGAAAGATTAAACTTGATATTGAACCAAGGTAAGCGGAAGGGCATAATATCCTACAAAGCGCATACCACTACTATAGCTTTGTAGGAAAAAATGATGGAACTAATCATTGGATGGTCAAGGGGCCTATAGAAAGAGCATTGGCATGGAGCACAACATTTCTAATAAATAGGCAACATAGAGAGCCATTAGACAATGGAATTATTCTACTTGGAAGCTAGACCTAGCCAATATGGTGCAGGATAGGTAGATCATTCTCATAGGCAACTTCCAAGCACCTATAATGGAAGCTTCTACACGTAGCTTGCAGGGGCCTGCAATTGGCTCATAGTGTAGCGGGGGGGGGACACACACACACACACAGTGTGTATGTGTGTGTGCATGTGTGTGAGTCAGTGAGTGAAACTTTTACCCGTTTTACCCTATGGTGAGAGAGAGAAAGCGTCTTCTTTTTGTATGGGTCTTGTCGTGATGGCATGACCCATATGTAAACGTATCGAGAGCCATCATAGAGTAACAAGATGCCTTATATACAATAAATAGGCCTCCATAGAAATGCACATGTATACATGTCACATGAGGCCATAACAAAAAATATCACTCTCTCCTCCTCAATTGTCTTGTTGAGGAAGTAAAATGACACTCATCCCACAATTCCTCTCAACTCTTCCAAGTTATGATGATTGCAAAAAAAAACCCAAACCTCAAATTATTTCCTAGTGTATAGGCACCTACACGATCCTCATGCACCATAAGAAAATCATATTTATGTAGTTGATGAACCACATGCCCCAAAACACACCATGCTTGGAGGTAAAATACAACTTGGAAATATGTTGTGCATGTTAAAGAACTTGATTCTTGCACATAGAAACATGCATGCATTGAAAAGATATGTGTCTAAATTGTGCTTTGTGCTTGAATGGTTGTGGAAAAAGAAGAGTTCTTCATCAACACCAAATTGAGTTCTATCATTTCATGCTTTCAGTGCTTATGTTTTATCTCACTTATATTCATTCAAACTTACCTATTTTTGGCTCAAAAAACTTGGCATTCTCTTAGGATAGCTTGATATGTTCATCGTAATATCGTGTTACCACCCTTGATTGATGATAAGAACCACCTTTTATTGTTATGAATTGCTAAAATTGACCCTAAACACCCCTTTCCTAACATGAATAATTTTTTTTTAATTCCCTAGCTACATCATTCAAGACTTTAATGGTCATTGATAGATATGAAGATACATGTGTAAGTTCAAGAACATGTTAAAAAGTTATATATTTGCATGAATTAAAAGGGAATCTTAAGACTACATTAGTATGCATATACATATTGTCATAGCCTTTGTTTTTTGTTGGGGAATTCTGTGATTCTCTATTCAACCTTCTAACTTATTAACATGCACTTGTGACTTTCCATGTAGTTCCCTATAATAGCATTTGTAGGTTTATATATTAAATTTGCCATGAACATACCTATAAGATTTGGACATATCAAAATAGCCGTTGATCAAAAACATATGGATGGACTAGTATGCATATATACATTGCCATAGCCTTTATTTTCTATTGCGTTAAGGGCTTTTCTAATTCTCTATTGAACCCTTTAGCTTGACATGCCCTTATGACTTTTCACCCAATTTTTAGTAAGAATATATTTTTACATGTTCTTTCAGGAATGTATAATGATGTGAAGCTAATGGGTGCATTAGGATGCATATACAAGATGTTTTATTGGAAGGCCCTTGTGCCTTTCCATAAAGATTTTTGTGAGGATGTTAAAATGTACTCTTGCAATTGTAACATGAAGAAAATTTTGAACTTATCTTAATTTTAATTTTTACAATCTAGGGGGGGATTTAGGCAACCTTGAAAGAGAATGTTTCATGTCATTTTATGCTAGCAAACTGCTTAAAACACTAAATTTACAACTCAAAAAAAATGTGCTAGATTACTTCTATATTTTCCCTCTTGCTCCTTGCAGATTCCCATTTGACCACTTGCATACCCTCTACACATGGTGTACTAGGAAAATGAGGCAGTTTGACTATGCAATTGGAAAAAGGGTGCAGTATTCTTGATTTTGGTGCACATGGGATAAGCATAGTGTAGTCTTCACTTCATCTTTACTATAGAAAAAACCATGCAAAGCATTCTTTTCTTGTGCCATGTGTCCCACTTGAACTAGGAATTAGTGAAACATAGGATTTCCCCATGGTTATTGGGCCTCCCATGGTGGAACTATACTATGCCTGCCATGTAGGAGAAAGCGTAATCAAAGTGACCTGTTTGAGCCCCTGGTAACTTATGTGCGAACCCTATTAGCATCAACTGTTTTCTCACTTTGGCACTACAACTACCCTGTTGACACTCTTTCTTTTGAGATTCCTAGATGGATGAGGGTTCAAAGTATTCACATTCACATACATATTTACTATTTTTTGAGAGGAACTAGGTAGCTTGGAAGATGCAGTTGCAAATTTTGAGTTGTGTTCATTGGGTCCAACATTTGTGTTTTGTGTAAGCCTATATTAAACAGTTAAACACTCATCTATACCTTGTTGAATTCACTTTGATCTCAGATATTCGATACAAGAAATAGCATCATCATCATCTGATCATTAGGGTTACCTCTGATTGCATAGAAATCATTCATGCCTAAGGACTATTCTGTGTAGTCACTATTTATGCTATTTATGATAGGAGGGTCCTATCTAAGTTTCTTGCTACCTCTTAGATCAGCCTTATTCTAGGCCTTTTATTCATAAGAATACATACATACACATCTACTCTCTTCCACTTATTCAACAATGTGAACACCCCTTACAAAACCACCTATACCACTTCTTCCATTTCATCCACAAAAGTAGTAGATTTTCTTCCTAGTCAATACTCTACACTACCTATGATCCTCTCTCTCTCTCATCATGGAAACAATGATTTATTAGTAATTGACACTTTTGGAACTAACAAAATTAAGGTATTCACATTGCTTATTTATTTTGCATATTTATGGTTTAGATCCATTATCTCACTTACTTCTGCCAAACTTGTCTATAGTGAATAACACAGCCAAACTATTGCATATGTAGAGCGATATTTGGTTTGCCAATATATTTGTGCTTGTGGCATATGAGAAGAGAATGGCTCAAGATTTTTTTTTAAAGGTTCAACATGTTCAAATTCATGATATGTTTCAAGATTTGGGGAGCATTATGAACATGAGATGATGTAGAAGACTCTCAAATGAGGCAAAAAGGATAGATGATGCTTTAGCATTACTTGACAAGTTTACGGAGAAGTATAAATATTACTCTTGTTTCATTTCTTACCTTGAGGAATACAAGATTCCTAAAATATAAGAAAAAGTTGTCATTTTGTTACCTTACAACATGCAAATAAAAAGGGGGTTTTTAATACCCTTTCAATGCACATGATATGGATGAATTCTTAAGGTACATGCCCTATGTTGTGAAGAGAGTGAAAACAAAAGTTGTGTTAAACTACTTTTAAGGATAGTTGAAAAGATATTGTGTTAAACTGCTTTTAAGTATAGTTAAATAATTAACTAAAGATATTGTGTTTAATTACCCTTCTAAGCACTTGTATATCCTTCCAAACTATGCATATCCCTATATACTATACAAAGTGTTTTGGTTGCTCTTTCTATTTAGACATTGTTTAGTTTACACTTACTTGCAACCTTATCTCTATCTTGTGCTAATCCATGTATGATGAAATCTAGTTTAACCACCACTTCAGATCCACCATTTTCCAATTAGTCTTGTGAAGATTCTTCTTAATGTGCTTTGAGGTTACATTGACGGATATGAAAAAGCTTGCTGCTTTCATTCCTATTGCTATGTGCTAGTACTAAAAGAGAAGAGCCTCCAATGAATAACTTCCTTTTTTCCCCCACCCCCCAACCTACCATGTTGAGTACAATTAAAGAATGCTTTTGTACTTTTGGATGAGATTCCTCCATTGCCTTCATGCTAAACATAAAGGTGAGCCATGTGTAGGCTTGGTTAGGCTAGGTTAAGCTAAGCTAGGCTATTCTAGACTAGGTTTAGATAGGCAACTGCAAAAAGCTATGTTGAAGTGTAACATCTTGGCACAAATGGAGCATATTTTTGGGATTGTGCCATGACAATTCAAATATCATTGTTTGCAATGTGCACAAAGTAGTCACGCAATTAAATCACCAAGCAATTACATGAGTTGTATTGAGTTATCACGTAAATCCGCAAGCTGGGTACAATCTCATGCAGTTTGTAATATTAGAATAAACTCAAAGGAAAAACCAAAAGGGTTCTATTCTATTCTCACCATAGAAAAAGCATGCAATAAGAGGTGACTAGTATTTGGACCCAAAAGAGGGATGGATGCCCAAGAGGGAGCGGGAGACCTTAACCCTAAAAACATATATTTAAAACATGAGAAAGAATAGAATAAGATGTTCATGTGTGTGCCAACTTGGTGTACTTGTCTTCTTATTTCCATTTTGAGAGAGTGTGTGAGAGATTGAGAAGGAGAGAGTGAGAGTGAGAGTGAGGGACCAAGAAAGTGAAACTCTTCGTCTCCTCTCCACTCTCTATTACCAAATCCATGGAGGATCAAAGAGCACCAACGTGGATCATGAAGCTTTTCATGTGCAAAAATCGTAACTCAATGGAGTGCCTTGCAATCTCACTACAAGTGAATCATTGTGTCTGTATATTATACGAGATGATAGTTGAAAGGTAGCCATCATATTTCACTAATCGAACCTCTTGAACAAATAAGAGGGTGTCCAATGTCCCATCATTCCACTCAATGACATAGTGCACAAAGTTTTGGTTCTATTGCCAAGACCAAGATACTTCGGCTCCGAAGTAACGCGAGCGCTTAACATCATGGATTAGAAGAGGCATGTGAGTAACTTCGAAATATGTATGAGTACTTAGATTTTATTTTCATGGTTGAAATAAAATTTTCATTATTTGATTTGCAACCTATATAAAGATGAACAAGCTTTTCAATTATCCTACAAAACGCATGAAGTGTACAAATATAGGCATTCGCTAAAGGAATATCTAGGACTAGCCTAACTGTGGATCCTTGTTGTGTCTAGAGGGAGCTCTATTTCAATTGCTTGAGTTCAACTCTATGGCTAGGGACATGCAATATAGGCAAAGAGATTTGGAGTTGGCTCCCTTTGATACATTGTATATACATTTGAGTGTCTTTAAGTCACCAACTATGTGCTACTCAATCTTATAGTTCCCAAATCCTTCAACAAATAGCTCTTCTCCTACTTATTGTCTCTTAATAACATCAAGTATTGGTGTTCGATGAAAAACCCAATACAATATGTCAACAGAGTCAATAACAATTGTCAATTTTTTCCAAACATAAAAAAGAATTTGTGTGTGTGTGTGTGTGTGACAGTTGGTTGTAATAGAGAAGAAGAATAGTGGAATGTATTGAACTTGCTAGGATTTCTTTTCAACATGCATGATGTGCCATAATGATGGGAGGGTTACCCCCTTTGGCAAGAGGAGAGAAGTTGAGAATGAAGGAGAAGCTAAAAGGACCACTACATGGGAAGGAGGCCTTAGGGTAGAAGGACCGGTCATAGAAAACACACACACACACACTCTCTCTCTCTCTCTCTCTCATATTAAAATTTTGTAGCCTTCTTGCTTCAAATATGTTTGCAATATGGAGGCCAAATAGCAAAATAGTTGTCTACTCTTGCAGTGAACCATGGCATTGTGCCGAAGGTCAAACATGAAATCACGTTAAACAAAAGTATCCGTTCAATAAAGAACGTAGTATGGCAAAACATACCATAGAGCAGGTTTAGTGACGAAAGAAGGGTTTAAACCCCCCATGCTTGCTCGAAGAGAGTGTCCATGTTGCCATAAGCCAACCATCCGTAACACATGTTTGTGTTATGAACAAGCCTAAAACATTCTATAACTGAAGATGCTTGCTAGCACCAAGAATATGTTCTACTATAACTCATCCTTGCTAGCACCAATAATATGTTCTACTATAGCTCATCCTTGCTAGCACCAAGAATATGTTCTACTATTAGCACATGCTCTCCAGGTGGCCCCCTTTAAGGGGCGCTTGCAAGAGGATCTATTGTGTCTCTCCTCTCTCTCCCCGAGACACAATATGCTAAGGGAGCTTGCACCACAATGACATGGGTCACTCTTTCAACTTGCGTGCCACCCCAAACCCACCTTGCACCCGCTGGGATCCATCACCACCAACCACCGTGTCACCCCAAGCGCACTCCCAGGACTGCAGCGCTCTTAGCCCAACCACCACGCCTAACAATCCTGGCACCGTGCTTAATCATGCCGCCATGCTGTGCTGCAATGACTTGCGGGATTCTCCTCTGGCAGAGAACTACTGCAAGAGCGTGGTGTCAGTGGGGGACTGTGACCAGAAGCATGGGTCTGCCCGAACGCGGCCGCCTCCATGAAATCCAAGCCAACGGCCTTGCAAAACCCGCGTCTTGCGCCTACAGGAACTTCCGAGCCACCTGCATGCTTCGATCGAGATACAATGATGCAGCAGCGCCACAAGCCCATAACACGTAGAACCTCTTCATATCTCATGCCACTTCAAATAGGCTCTTTCACGCCGGCAGGCTAGGGACCTACCACTCGACGCTGGAGACTTACCCTCCTCATAGACCACTAGTGCTTAATTGTGAGAGAGGGAAGCTGCAGGAGACAGTTGGAGAGAGAAAACCGGCTGATTGCACTCCACACATGAGACATGCACACACGTGCACTTGTGGCAACAACTTCTACGTGCACTCGCATGAGGCTCTTTCATCTCTATACCAACCCACGTCCCCCCACCCTACTCGCAAGGGAGTTTTGGAGCGAAGGAGAAGGGAAGAAGGTGACATTTTGTAATGCACTAGTGTCCCCTGTGCGCCTGCATGCACACGTGTGCTTGTGTGCTCTTGTGCATGCTTGAGTGCGCATGCACTTGCATTGATACATAATCCCACCTTAATGCACCATCCCTAGGACTAGCGACACACTAAAACCTCACCTTCCACCCTAGTAAGCGCACCACACAAGTGCAGCACTAGCTTAACACATTTGTGCACATTGCACATGCACGAGTGCACAAACACTAGTGCACACATGCACTAATGCACTTGACTAGTCCACACAGGTGCACTCACCACACACTAGTGCATTAGCCTTGCACTTGCATACCTAACCTTGTGCACTAGCCTTGTGTACAATACACTTGTACATAGGCACACAAATAGTGCACTCCACATGTGCACTAGTGCAGTGCACTAGCACACATGAACTCACACACATGCACTTGAGCCTTGTGTTCTAAACCTTTCTAATACACCTATACTCGCATATAATACAACGCTTAGGCTGCATAAGTCCACCCTCATACACAACATCCAATTTAATAAACATACATGCACTAATACTCCACTAGTGCACATGTACACTAGTGTAATCCTCCTACACACATCCTAGTGCACTAATCTACCTACATTCAGTGCATCACACGCACATTGCAATCATGTACTATGCCCAGTGCACATGTGCACTAGTAAATCCACCCCAACCATTCCGGCACACTTATCCTTCTGCACCTTTATACTATACACACTAGATCACTAGGTATACCCTCCTACACTTAGATACCACTGCATAGTAGGGTATGAGAGCCTAATCATAGTGCACATAACACTTGGACACTTGTTGGTGCACACGTGCACTAACTTGCATCTATGCATTGTGCACATCAATGGGTATCCACTCTACACCATCTACTAGGACAATTGCATTCACAACACCATGGTGCACACTAAAGTATAAGCCCCATCCTTACGACTACTCGCTCATCTACCCTAGTGCACAATAAACCTTGTGCACCACTCCCATCGCATTACACGGACCCTAATGCAAAAACCTAGTGCAACTACATTGCACACTAGTGCACATCACAATTGCACTACCATAGTCCATTGCTCATAATGCACACCATTGCACCTTAGCACACACCCCATCACTAGAATTGCACTACCATGGTCCATCGCTCATAATGCACACCATTGCACCTTAGCACATGCCCCATCGTAGGCACTTACCTTGGCACAACCACACAGATAACCCCTGCATAACCCAATCCTTTTGAGCAAACTAACATATCCTATCACAAACGCATATGCTCCTAGTTAAGTGCACTAGTGCACCATCCATGCACACATGCACTTTGCACTCTACAATGTCCATTAACCCAATGTGCTAACCTCCACCCCTAAGTAAATCTTAGTACACCCTCCTTCTCAACTAACATCCACCTACCTTAGTGCAATTAGGAAGTCCATAACCAACCCTAGTGCACTACATTGTTGCATTATGCTAGTGCACTTCCATCATGCACAAAACTCACCTTCACACACTAATCTAAGTACATTGCATGCTTGTATACCAAGCACCCTTAGCCCACCCTCGTACACTTACCCTACACTTAAATATGGCACACCTTCCTTAGGATGTTGCATGTGTGCTACACTAGTGTACAACAACCCCCATGCACTCACCGCTCACCCTTGGATACTAACTCTAGCATACCACCCACCACACATATATAGGCATAGGGCACATAGGTCAAATCACACCATTATGCACACATACGCCCCCGTATACATGACCAACATAGGTGCACCTAAGGATTAAAGTAAACAATAGTGAACATACTTTGAGGATTGAACATAAAGTGAAGGGTCAAATCACAATAACCAAGAGAACCAAACATGACCAAAAAAACTAGATTGACTTTGAATTGTTTGTTGATTGTTGAACAAATACAAATACTATAAAGTTGTTGTTCTTTGAAATCACAAATTGTTTTGAGGGAAGAAAACTCGGATGCATATTGAGCACTAAAAGTACTTGACTTTAAGTTGTGGGCATTATTGGTGGATATAAATAATAATGGAAACTGCTCTAAAACCTTGACCAAACTTCATAAATTTAAGAGTAATTGAGACCTAGAGAATTAACTTTTTGTTCAAATACAACTCATAACACAAAGAGTGTGTAATTAAATTAAAAGAATGGTACATACCATAGATGCCTAGCAATCAACTCATGACTTGCTATACTCTAAAAATTCCCAAGTATGATGATGCACACATAAAACTTATTGGAATTGGATTGTTTAGTCACTGCCACCAAAATTAACAAGGACTCACCCAACTTAATGCAACAACCACTGATGCATCGAGTGTAGCTACCATCACTTGTATCAATATTGTCTTAAATGTAGGGCATCCAATAGCAATATGCTTGTGCCTACTAAGTGTAACATCTCCACATGCATGGTAAAGGCTATCAATATCAATCTGGAAGATGAATAGTTGATTCCACCTACCTATCTTAGGGTCAAATTAATGGCTAAATAAGAGTAAGTAGTTAAAGCTCTCATTAATGAAGGAGCATCAAACTATGTCATCCTTACATATGATGCATGGATCGTGATCAGTAGGCAATCCGAACTTGTGTCAACCAATGCAACAATCAACCCATATGATAGACCCCCATACCCTCTTCTTGGGAAAATGTAAAATTTTGATGACCTTAGAAACTGAAAGCATGGCAATTATGTTCTATGTGCTTCCAAAATAATAGGATGTTGGAAAGAAAATTTTGCTTGGAAGACCAAGTGTGCAACTACATGCAATGTGCCTCATATTAACTCTACTTGGTGTCAAGATAATTGTGGCTTTTTGCAAAGGCAACCTTGCCGATGCACAAGGGAAGGACAAGCCGCCTATCTCCAATCTAATACGAAACTCTAAAGAAGAGAGTAGGAAAGTTATTAAGGTTTTGCTAAGGGAACAAGAGGAAAAGTGAGTCTCACTCAGTGGAAATTTTCAAGAAACATGGTACATGTGTCTTTAGCACCTATGCCTCTAGCACTATACATAAATTTTAACACCACCTTGGTGCTAGATCGTCTTATAGACAAGTGTTTCTAAGAGTGTAGGTTTCCCCCTAAATGGTTGCAAGGGCGCTAGCCTATGCAATGTCAAACAAAATTCTATACAAATTTCCACTTAAAAAGGGTTGGAAAAGGGTTTCATGACATTCTTCAGAGTTTGTTTCTTTTACAAAATTTACTTTCTGGCTCCAACATTGTTTATCAATGTGTCTGAATTTTTTGCAATTCTTGCACTTGGGATTCCCTTTGTTTCAGTAGTCCTACTCCTTGTGTCATGCCTTTCTACATGTCCTACACATAATCTTTGAATATCTGTTACTATAGAGTATAGAGATTATGGGGTTCGATGTAGTCTCTTGGGCCTTCTCTTTATTTTTTCTCTCTTACTTGTACAAAGCAACTTCCACTGAGTTGAGTTTTCTATCTAACACATGTCTCATGGTTGCTACCACCTACACATCAATCTTTGTTAGGCTTATCCACATTACTGAGTAGCAGGGAATGGCTTCATCTTCTTCAATATATTTACCAATGGAAGAAGTGTGAAAACCATTGCCATTGAATTTTTTCCACTACTTCAATTTGCCATATTTTGTGAACAGAAAGGTCTTATCGATGACCCACACGTAGTGTCTAACTCTAGTTACAATAGGATATTTTGAGGTAGTTATGAGAAGTTTTTGTAGATTTTAATGATGAGTACTTTAATACAATAACACTTTTATGAACTTTAGGTGCTTACGAGTGCGAATTGCTCTTAAGAGAAATCGATTTGAGACTCAAGTGTGGATGGATTGCAAATGAAATAGACAGTGCATGTGTGAACAATCCTTACAAAAAACCAATTCGCAAGTTGTAATGTGAATGGGGATTAGTAAGAAATTGGTTTGAGAAAGGTTAACAATGTGAAGGGGGGTTTAAAGGAGGCTTTTTATAACCTTAATCTTAAGAAGATAGTGAAGATAATTTAAAAAGATTATTGTGAGCAGCTCTCGGTCATGTTACTAATGGCGTGAATCTAGCTAGGATGTCAACATGTCTTCTCGATGTTCAATCTGCAAGAGGACATCCACTTGGAGCAGAGCAACATATTTTTGAAGAACGTTTAGGCTCTTTTCTCTTTTCCTCTTCTCTTCTCTATCTTTGTTCAGACAAGCACACCCCAACTTATAAGAAAAGTAGGCCCTTTAAGCACAAACTGAGCTTGAGCTGAGTCCTTGCTTAAGCAAACCCATTACTTGACTCAACTAGCCCCCTTGTGCAATCTCCTTGCTTGCAGGTAATGACAACTAAGAACTCAACCTTTCAATGGATGCAAACCTCTCCTTCTTGTTAACAATAGAAGCCTTCTAAATTAATTGAAATGATAATGACCAAGTGATAGTATATCTCAATAACTTCCTTTAATGGCAGCTTGTTTAAACTCAAATAGACTCCACACAAATGTAAGCTTCAAATTAAGCTTTAGCCTTCTTGAGCAGCACCTCCTTGTCTTGAGCTACATGAGCCTTGAACATCTTGAGCTCCTTCATCCCCTACGTAGTAGTGGATGCCTCTCTTCCGCACATCCTCGAGGAAAGAGGCTATGATACCATGTCAAGAAACATTGTAGAAAGCAACTAAGGGTGGACCAAAGTGCACTCTTGCTAAGGGGTTCACAATAGACCCCTTGCTTGCATCAAAGTCTTCAACTTCTTGATGCATGACACTTTAAGATGCAACACTAGAGTGAAAGGTTGTGCACCCTTTCTTTTTTTTTGCTAGCAACTTCCTTGCTTCCATGTTCACACAGTGCTCTTAGCAAATGCAACCCAATTAATCGAGCTCACAGGCACATAATAAGGCAATGGACAGCCAATCTCCCTGCATGCGGAAGCGCTCAAGGACTTTATGAATCTACTCCCTCTGTGATAAGTAGAGGAGTCCCTGATGCCTGTTGCATCTAATGTGCATACCAAGTATGTGAGCGGCCTGTGTCCCAGATCTTTCATCTCAAAGCTCTTCTTGAGCTGAGCCTTAAGAGCATCTAGCTCATCATGAGCTTTCCCTGCAGCATATCATCCACATAAAGTATCAAAATCAATAAAGAACCATCACGGGCTTTCTTCGTGTAAAGACACGGATCCATAGCACTCCTACTGTAGCCTTGTGTGTCTACATAAAGGCATCAAACTTATGATACCACTCCCTAGGTGCTTGCTTCAAGCCATAACGACTTTTCTTCAATTTGCATACTAGGTGCTCCCTGCCAAGTTCTACAAAGCCCTTAGGCTGCTCCATATAAATCTTATCATGCAAGTCCCTATGTAAGAAAGTCGTCTTGACATCCATCTGGTATAAATCCAAGTCAAGCTGAGCAACCAAAGCCAAGATGAAGTGCAAGGTGGTCATCTTAACCACAGGAGAAAAGAACTCATCAAAGTCCACATCATGCTCCTGCTTAAAACCCTTTGCTACCAGTCTAGCCTTGTATGCCGACTTGGGATGTCTAGGGGTACTTGTCAGCTTGTACACCCACTTGCATGGCAAAGCCTTCTTGTGCGTAGGCAAGGAAACCAAATCCCAAGTGTCATTCTTATGCAAGGAGTCTATCTCAGACTGCATAGCCCTCTCCCAGGAGTGACTGTCACCCCTACGCATAGCCTCATCATAAGTGAAAGACTCTCCTGCATCTGTAACCAAGACATAATGCATCGAGGGGCTGAAATCTATCAAGTGGACGTTTGTCTCTAGTAGACCGTCTCACGGCAAGCTCTGTTGCTTGCCCAACTGCCTGTCCAACACCCTGACCATGAGCATCTGTTGTAGCTGTAGGCTATCCAACTGGATGTGCGGGAGCTCTCGGCTCCTCCTGAAATATGACCCTGCGGATCTCAACAACTCTCTCAGGCTACCTATGCATCTTGTCTTCATGGAAGACTGGCTACGGATGACTTTTCGTGCCTGCGGATCCCAGAGACGGTAACCCATCTCGCCTGCATCCCCATAACTAAGGAAAATGCATTTGACACTCTTAAGATCCATCTTACTTCTCTTGTCCCTGGGCACATGGCAAAATGCCTCACATCCAAAGACACAGAGATGCGCATAAGAGGGAAGTTTTCTAGTCCATACCTCCTCTGCAACCTGAAAATCCAAACCACTAGAAGGTGATCTGTTTACGACATGCACAGTTGTACTAACTGCCTCAACCCAAAAGCTATGCGGTAGGCCTGCATGGCTAAGCATACTGCGTACACGATCCTGGATGGTTCTACTCATCTACTCAGCCAAACCATTCTAGAGGGTGTAGGGGGCGGTCAACTGACGCTTAATACCCCTCTCATCACATAACTGCTCAAAATCACGTGAGACATACTCACCCCCATTATCTGTCCTTAGGCATCTTAGCCTATACCTAGACTGGTTCTCAACCAATGCAAGCCATCTCTGAAACACAACCAAGACATCGAATTTCAGCTTAATGGGATAAGCCCAAACTTTTTGTGAAAAATCATCTATGAACATAACAAAATACTTTGCACCACCCATAGACTGACAAGGCATGGGTCCACAAACATCCGAATGTACCAATGCCAAGGGCTCACTCATGCGTGGCCTACCAAACTTCTTATACGTAGACCTAGTCTACCTGCCATAAAGACAATGCTCACATGAATCAAAACATGCATAATCAAGGGGCGGTAAGTACTGCAAACCAGAAAGCATTTTCATTTCCTTCAAAAACATATGGCCCAAACGAGCATGCCAAAGAGATACATGTGGGATAGAACTCACAGACAAAATATGATCAAGGGAAGAAACAGATACAATCAAGGGATAGAGGCTGCGAGCCTTAGCACCTCTCGCAATCACAAGTCTACCACGAGTGATCTTCCATGCAGAGTCTCCAAAAGATACATGATAGCCTGCATCATCAAGCTGTCTAGCTAACATGAGACTGCGTGTCAAAGCAGGTATATGACATACATCTTGCATAACAAAACTGCTGCTAGAAGGAAACTGCAGCCTAACATCACCAATGCCCACGATATCAAGAGAGTTATCATCACCCAAGTGCACAGAACCCGAAATAGTTGGTATGAATGAAATCACTCTCAGCACGATGTCACATGAAAGGAATCACCTAAGTCCAAGAGCCAACACTATGCATACATAGAGTGTATCTCTGTCATCTGCGAAGCACTAAAAGAAGCTGCAAGGATATAATCATCATCATCAATATCCTCATGCTGCATAACATTGATCTCTTCAATTTTAACACTGGACTTTGCAGACACTATGATGCGATCAGAAGACTTATCCTACACTTTATCTTTCCCCTTATCTTTGCGCCTTTCATTGCGCAGTTCATGGCATTGTGGCCTAATATGGCCCTTTTTCCCACAATGGTGACAAGTAACATCTGCATTCCTGACACGGGATTTGCTACGTGACTTCCCACGAGACTTGGACCGAGATTTCTGAGAATTCTGTCCATGGCCACGGCCACTGCCACCGCCATGCTTTCCATATCCATCATTCCTGCCTCTAACTCTCATAGCATGCGACACACGAGAGGCATCCAAATTCTTACGGTTAACCTCTTCCTGCAGAAGAGCACTCTCAACATCAGATAATTTCAAGGTAGCAGTAGAGGCACATAATGCAGTGCGGAATACATCCCATGACTCATTAAGAGTACCAAGCAAGTACATCCCATGACTCATTAAGAGTACCAAGCAAGAAAAGAGGAGTGACATCCTCTGCAAAATTGATGTCCTGCGAAGTCAAGTTCTTGAGTATAGCATGGAACTGGCTCAAGTGAGCAGACACGGTCACATTCTCCTTCATGCACAGATCCATAAGCTGCTTCAGCCAATACATCTGACTCGCTAGACTTTTCTTGTCATAGAGATTCTTGATTTTATCCCACAACTGCCATGCACTCTGTTCTTCCTCAAATACATTGTAATGAACCTGTTCTGTGAGAGATAATACAATAGTGGACTTGCATAACTCATCAAGCTCAAGCCATTCCTCATCTGGCATAGTTGCAAGCGGATGCCCGCTCAACCTCAATGGTTTGATCTGTGATTTCTGCACCAACAACTATCAAATCTGGCTCTTCCAATAAGAGTAATTCGTACCATCAAGCTTAGTGATGTTGAAAATAGCACAATCAGTGGACAAACTCGCCATAATGCAGGCTGGAAGACTGTAAACAGTTCAAAACTGCTTATTATTTACTGCAAAAAATGACCAAAGAATCACCGAACTCGAGAGAAAATGGCAATAAAAGTGTAAGCAAAGCTATTGTCCACCAAGTACTAGTGAAAGTACATCATTTCAAAATATTTCAGCATGAAAAAGCTATGTCGATCTGGAGTTATATGCTTGCTGTAATAAATGACAGCAGGGTATTGTGAGAGGCAATTGCTGACCTAATCACTGCATCAAGTCAAGAAATGATAGCCAAAACATGACCAACTATAAACAGGCATAAATCAGCACCAAACAGTCATCAAGACCCTGAGCAAACACCCAAACATGTCACCAAAGCATTCGTCAGTGAGAGTAGGCATACCCCCTGGACAATAGAGCAAAGTATACATAACACTGGCAAGACATGACACCAATAGGTGTATGCTCACAAGGGTGCAAAGCCCAAGCTCAAGTCAAAAGCAACTCTAAGATATCAGTGCATGAACCATGCAACATTTAAGTGTAAGAGAACCCAAAGTCTCAAGTATCTGCAAAATGCTCAAAATAGCATAAACTCCTACTCAATGTCAGTCAAGCATACAAGATACTCCCACTGGCACAAAAGGTGAATAAATGAGCTCAATCAAACCAAGTCAGAGTACCAAAGACAGATAACGAAGACAATGCCTCAATAGTATCCAAGGTCGTAATGGAAAAAGCCAAGTCATAACAGAAAAATCCAAGTCAATGTCCAACTGCTCAAGGGAATACTCAAATGAATGTCGAGACGAGCTCAAACAACTACCATCCACAATCAAAGCATAAAGCATTCACCAAGACATCATGACCCATACTAGGTAGCCTAGGCATAAACCATGTCATAGATGAAATGCCAGCTACAAAGAAGTGACAGTCAAACCCAAATTGAGCTCTAATCTCAGTTCAAAATCATTCCGGAGCATAAACAAGACATGTGGCATAGTCCAAATACATCATGACATCATACCGAGTAGCCGGGAGCACCCCGTGACCAATAGGCATAATCCAACTGTAGCATAAATAGCTTCAACCTTGAAGTTTCTAAAAGCATATAACCTCTGTAAACTGAGAAAATCAGTGCTCAGTCCAAGGTCAAATCCATAGGCAAACCATAGGCATACATTCCCGTATGTATAGGCACCAACCGGGCATAATTAGGCATCAAATGCCAAGACTTGTAAACATAAAATTGAAGTAACAGGTGGCTACCCTATTTTGGACAGATCTGGGATTGTTCAAAATAGTCAATGGCTGAGCTAAATCAGCTCCAAATGCATCTCACGTAAGAAAGCATCACATAAGCCATAGGCATACAAGTACATGTTGTCTCAAACTTGAAATCTGTTGCAGAATATTTTCTCATCAAAATTTAGCAAATCCGACATCACCATTGCGTCCGAAGCATGCCAAAACCCCAACTTGGACTCTTACCTTGCCTGAATCGAGTTCCGAATGCCCGAGATATGACAAAAAGAGTGATTTTTGGGCCAAATTTTGAAACAGGCTCAAAAAAAACGTGAGCTGGCTGGGGGGGTCTATTGTCCCATGTGTCAACAATGGGGCCCAAAGGGGGCACAAATGGGGGCCAAATAAGGCCTACACCAAGTCTCAGCAAGCCTTGATAGGCTGGAAGCACGATCCAGGTGAAGGAAGCTCCAAGAGGTGTGAGCTATGGCTACCCACAACCTGTGAAAACCCTGTTTACCTAGACTTGTGGACTGAGATAAATCTCTAAAATAATGAAGCAATACCTCAATGTCAATGTCCTGATGGTGCCTTAATAGGCCGGGAAGAAGCTCGGGAAGCCAGGGAGTGATGGGAGCTCAAGAGAATGAGCTATGGTTGCCAGGAAGGAGACCCAATGCAAGTGGGGAGTCGATGGGAAGCTGAGAATGCTACGAGCCAAGCTCAAGAGTTGGGAAGCCGCGCTCTGATACCAGTTGAAAGGTGAGAAGGATCAAAGCTTGCACTCGAGAGCTATGGCGGGAGAGCAAGAGCAAGAAAGAGAGAGACAAGAAATGGGAACTCCAACAGTCACAATGTGTGACCGGGCCTTTCTTTATTCAAACTGTCACTAAAAGAATAAAGAATAAAGTGACGGTGACGGGTGCTCGCCACACCTGCAGTGTGCAGTGGCGGTGACTGTCAGTGTAGTAATACACGAGCGGCTAGATGGAGATGCCTTTATCCCCAACACCTCATGGGCGTGATCTTTAATCACGAAAAAAACACTCTTTCTCTAAAGGTAATGTAAGGAGGCTACCATTCAGAAACCTACTTCATGAAAGCTAGGTTTCTTGGCTAATATTGGGAGATTGATGGTGAAGGGATCAAATACTTTTGATGGTAATGAAATTGGGTATCAAATCCTACTTTGCCATTTTTTGGTTGCCTCTAAATTTTCCTTACTTTCCTATTTGGCCTTTATCATGTCATGTTGTATCGTGGACAACCTAGTTGCAATGTCTTTAATAGTATTTTCACTTTTCGAGTCTCCCTGGTGATGGCAAGGAAAATATTGGTCGACAATGCAAAACTAAAAAGAAGAACGGCCCAATCCCCATGTCATGCAATAAGTTCCAATTAAAAAACGTTGAATAGGATTTTTGCATGCAAAAAGTATGTGTCCCCCACCACTTAGAATATTCATTGTTAAGTGTCAATTCCACATAAAAATCTACTAGCTAATATGCCACCTTATTATGCATACTTTCCTATCCTTTCTTTATTTGGTATTTTATGAAAGTGGTTATGTATGCACCCATTGTAGAAGAGTGGTTTTTAAGTGGTAGGAACAATCCTAATATATATTTAAAGAGAGAGAGAGAGAGAGAGAGAGAGAGAGAGAGAGAGAGAGAGAGAGAGAGAGAGAGAGAGAGAGAGAGAGAGACCCCACCTCACTTCTATGTGGCTACTACCAAGAAATGAGAGATTGTAAGAAAACATAGCATTGTAGACGGACACCCAAAAGGAACACCAAGAAAATAGGGTTTCTACTACAAGAAAATCTAACTTGTATCATCAACAACCATCTCTTTCATCTTTTGTACAATCTCAACAAAGAAAACAATACGAGAAACAAGAAATTTCCACGCAGCTTCACAGAAACAATTCTCCCACGGCTTTAACTTTAACAAAATCCATCATTCTCTTCATAAAATTCATTGCTAGACATAGGAAACACAAAAGAATACTCCACTTTGAATGGAAAGATGTCACATATGATTTATCTTCAAAGATTTCATAGCTTTCTCTCACAATCTCTCTTAGATAGATACATTATTTTGCATAGAATTGGCTATCTCTTACTCTCTCTCTCTCTCTCTCTCTCTCTCTCTCTCTCTCTCTCTCTCTCTCTCTCTCTCTCTCTCTCTCTCTCTCTCTCTCTCTCTCTCTCTCTCTCTCTCTCTCTCTCTCTCTCCATAAACAATACACCATCTTCTCACTACAATACTCAATAATTTCTCATAATAATGGTTGTTTGGTTGTGGATGCCCCTTCCAAAAGGTGTGTCTGATATGAAAGATCACCAGAGCCGCTACAGTGACTCTTTATAGCTCATCACTGTCACTTCACTCTAGTCTTCTCTTGAGTCTTCAGCAGCTGCTTGTTCCACTTTCTTGAGCTCTTTTAAACTTACATTCACCTTTTTCCAAGGCTAGAAAACTTTTCCAAAGTCACATATACATTCCACAGAACACTTACAGAGACATAAGAACATAACAGAATAGGAACAGAAGCTCTACAGAAGCTCAACAGAGGGTTACATAAGGTCAACAGAAAACATCAAAACCACATGACTCACACTAAAACCATGCCAAACTATCAAAAACCATTCAATGAGCTTTCAAACAACCTCAACCTTCATCAATCATTACTACATGCTTCATACATAAGAAAAAGAACAAAATGGAAGCTAAATAAAAGCTATCAAAACCAATCAGAGCTTCAATAGAACCTATTAGAACATCACAGCGCCTCATATCTCTACTGAAAAACATCATGAGCTTCTAAAACATAATCAACCTCATCCAAAACACTCTTAAACACTTCCAAAACAACTAAATATCATTCAAAATCCATCAAAAATCAACCATTCAGGCCTCAAAAATAACAAAAATCATCCAAAAAACCAAGTCATTTCAGCATTCAACATATCCCCACACTTAATAAGGGAGTATCCTCGCGACCTAAGAAAAAGGGAATGCAAGTTCATTAAAGAGCTCAACTTGATCTTCCTTGGCATCTTCAATAAACCACCCAACCACAACCCCAACTTATAACATGTATCTAATAAAGAATACAATGAAAGGAAAACCCTTTATCCATTAATATATCTTATAAACAACAACAAATCATGACAAATTCGTAAATGATATAATAGGTTATGTATCTTCGCTTCTTAAGCTTTTCATCCACCATCACCATCACTACAAATCTCTGAAAATATAGCTCTCGAACAAATACAATATTCAACCACCACAAACTCATCACATAGATAAATTAACACAACACAAACACAAAACAACCCTCTAAATGGCATCTCCAAAAGAGAGATATATCATTATGAATAATAAAAGATACATAATCAGTGAAGATGATCCATCTTGAAGGGTTGATGATTATGAAAACAATCCATGGATAAGGATTCCTCTACAAAAGTTTTTGGAGGATTTTGGAAAAATTGAAGGCAAAACATCCTTTCTAGCAAGACAAGGTATCTACTAAGTAGACAAAGGGCATGAAAATACAATACATCCAGTTGTTGGGAATTAATATTCACATTGACATTCATGCATAACTTTGGAATGGCCTTTGGATCATTATGTGAATGCCGATGCATATATACTAGGTACCAAGCAAAGTAAGCCATCAATCTCACTGAAGGATCTGTAGATTGTGAATATTGTTAAGAAAAATGGAGATAATTTTGATATACTTAACTGAAAATCATTCCACTCCCTTGGAATTAATGGCCAATTAATATGCGGTCCAATAAGAGAACTAGCTGAGCTCCATCCTCTTCTTCTTGGAATCTTCTAATCAAACCTTGCATATCCACTAACCAACTGAGGGGGGTGAGAAATAGAAGTAATAGGAGATGGAAGAGGAACATATACAAGAGGATGAAGAGATGGGTAGGAAAAATCATAAAATGAGGAAAGAGCTAAATAGGGATTAGCTGAGAATTTAGGCGAATCAATTAAGAAAGGTGTTAATTGATAGGTAGGAAAAGTGGAAGGAATATGTATGGATTGGGGAAGGACAAGACGGAGAAGGAAAAAATACTCGATCTTCAATGAAAGAACAATAAGTAAAGATCAAAATTTGAGGGGCACCCTGAGGTTGAAAAAGAAGAGGTAAAATAACTGTTGATTTGGATTTATAAAGGGAAAAATAAGCATCATATCGATGGGTCATCTATTGATAATAAGATAAGCTAGGAAGAACGGATAGACCTAAAGCAAATCGTCGATGGTAAAGAAAGATGAATCAAATGGATGTTGCTTGGAAAGATAGGCTAAAAGATCCACCCTCCATTGGTTAATGTTATGCACATGAATAGAGGATTTATTTTGTCTTGGGTTCAAGACTATAGAATCAATCATTGTATGCCACGAAGTGTCAAGGCAAGCAGCCACTTTAGAGGAATAACACTAGAACATTTCATCTATCAGTAACTCCAAATGTTTGACGTACAAGGCAGCTTGTAAGACCACATCCCCAATATACCAAGCTAGATCTTCATCATCTAGAATTAGCAGATCACCTCTCAAATACATATAAGACATCAACATTGTACCTGAAGTCATAGAGTCTTCAAAGACCATTCGGACTACTTCAGTCAATACATCAGAAGAGCAAGGACTCCACTCCATCCATCCTTTGGAAGAGGTAGATCCATCGTTGAGAGCTTAATATAGAAGTCCAACTTCTAGAGTTGATAGTGCACAAAAAATGAGTGATCTAGAGGAACATACTCTTGGAACTGCTCAAATGAAGACCATAATAAGTCCATCTTGGACTAAATCCTTTCCACTTTAGCCTAGAACAAAGGGCATAATGTGGCTTGTCGTTGGAGAACTCTGTGAAAGATGTGACTGAACCAACTGAATTCAGATGCTACTATGTTCTAAGGTGGTATTTGCTAATTTAAGCTCATTTGTCTGGGCAGCTATGAAAGCTTGAAGCTCTTGAGATTCCTTCAACAATCTATCCCTCTCCTCAGTCACATTAACCACTTGGGTTTTAGTGTCAGTCAACTGAATGTTCAAACTAGAAATTTCCATTTTCTGAGTGTCAATGATCTTAGTCTACTACTCCATTTGGGTACAAAGATCAAAAAAAATTTCATAAGCAGAAGCTAGCTCATCGTTTGCTTTAGTCAGTTCTTCTTTGGCTTGTTGAACTTCATCATAGCAAGAGGAATAGAGCTGTTGGATACATGCATCACTGAGAGCTCAATAGAACTCTGAATGTCTTGACATAGAAAGGGAATTGTATCTCCAACTACCAAGTGTTATACAAAAGGAATGGAAATCTACAGAGTACCATGACGATGTGCCTTGAAAAGATTCGGTGTTGTGAGGAAAGTTGGTATAGTTGACTGCTAGATTGAACAGGAATGGAGACTAGATGAGCTATAGTTGATTCAGCCACTCGTTTTAGGCGTTTCCTCTCAATTACCACAGGGGGAATAGGATCAAGATCCTCAATGACACCATCAGTATGTTTAGTAGAAGAGACAAGACTCTATCGTGACCCATCCCCATGAATCGCGTGTATTAAAAAGAGAATGTGTAGTGTAGGGGAAATTAAATATAATGAAGGATTCATTTTAATAAAGTTATTAATGATGGGTGAGATTTTATTAGGTTATAAACCTTTAAAAGAAAATGGCGGTTCTTTCTTATCCATTAGTTAAAAATTATTAAGTGCGAAATGGTGCTTTTTATTGTAACCTCAACTTTGAACCTTGACTAGGGTCTCTAAATGCAAATTCATTGATTAAAAATTTTGTGTGTATGTGTGGGTGTGTGTGTGTAGCATTTTTTGTTTAGTGTGTGCACTTGTGACGACGGGTTCATTTTTAAATAAACTCATATGTGTCTGTAGCACACGAAGCACATGCTAAGTGAATGGAGGGTTTAATTTTAATTTAGAAATATGTGTGCTTACTGCGGATGCACGTGAAAACGTGCATGGATTAAATGTCTTTTTAGTAATTAATCATGGTTTTGAAAACATAAAAAATAAAAGGAAATTAAAAAAGAAATACATGCCAAGGGTGTGTATGCAAGCACAGTCCAAATGCGCTATCAATAATGAAGATGATGCAACCACAATGTAATCCAATCAACAAAATCCAACCAACTGAAAAAGTTTGCCAATAGTAATGAATTTGGATATAAATGGTGAACTAATATTTTTTTGCTTGATGGTTAATCAACATTATGGATTAAAAGTGAATCACAAAAATTCCAATAAATTTTCAAAATTTTCCCAAATTTCTTTTGTTGTTTTACGAGTGAAAAAAAAAATTGCAAAGAATTTACATAAAAAAGAAGGGTTTTTTTCTTTAATTAACTATTTCCAATCAATTTCAATCATGTCATCCTATACAAGTAATCTAAAAATATGAAAATAATTTTCTAAAATTTTAGATTTTTTTTTATTATTTCCACCATTTTCAGCCATTTTTAGGTAATTTTTCATGAAATTAAGGGTTTTTAATGATTTTCTAATTTGCTAGGATCATTATCATCAAAGAAAAATTTTGAAATTTTTTAGAAAGTTGATAAATTGTTTCAAAAAAAAATTAGACTTTTTTCATAATACTTTTGGCATTTTTATGAATTTTTAGGATTTTTATAAGGTTTATTGTGTTTTAAATATGTTTCGACTTTTATTATTTGCTTAGTGGATTTTTTAATTTAATATTGAATTTTCAAGGATGGGCTGAAATTTTTTTCTTTTTCTTTTTCTTTTCACTGTTTTAATGAATTTTTATTGATTTTAACACATTTTGCCAATTTTTTAATGAGTTTTGTGAGTTTTTCTCATTTATGGGAATAAAATAATCAAAGTCGGGACAGCAAGTTACCCGGCAACTGCGCGCAAAAAGCTTCCCTATAGAATGGACGAAATAAGACGTGCGTCCTTGCGCGTGAACGGGCACTTGAATATCACACGTATGCAATTATGCATGCACAGCGCGTGAAAAGCAGCAACTAAAACACAGAAAATTCCAACACGTGAAGATGCACTAAAAATGGATACACTGAGCGCGCAATCAGGGGCCAGCAAGGAGGCCCGAGGCAGGTGTGGGAACGTAGGGGGAAATGGGGGCCTGTGGGGGAAAAGGGGTGTTTAAGGGGGGGTGTGGGAAGGAGGGTTATGGGGAAATGGGAATCTATGGCGGCCTGTGGGGGCTTGTGGGGTAAAAAGGGTGTTTAAGGGGGGTTAGTGGGGGGGAACAGGGGGGTGTGAAAGGGGGGCTGATGGGGGGTGTGAGAAAGGGGGGTGTAGTGGGGTGCGATGGGGGGCTTAAGGGGGTGGAAGGGGAGAGCCAATGGTGGGCCGAGAGAGTAGTGGCAGCGCTGGCAGCTAAAGCAACGGCGCGCGGACCAATGGCGGGGGTGTAGCAACAACGACAACGGGGGATGGAGCTAGCGAGCAGGGGTAAGCATAGTGCGCAGGCGTGGCGACTTCGAGTGACGGGCGACGGGCGACGAGCACAGCAATGGGTGGGGGGCGGGCACAGGCGGCGGGGAAGGAAGGCAAGGCCGACAGGGGGAAGGGGTAGGAGGAAGGGCAGGAGAAGGAGGAGAATGGGGAGGAGAAGAGGAGGAGGAGGGGTGGCAGGGGCACGTGGAGGCGAGGAAAGAGGGAGGCGATAGAGAAGGGAAGGAGTCGGGGAGAGAGGAAGAAAGAGAGATGGAGAGAGAGAGAGAGAGAGAAAGAGAGAGAGAGGGAGAGGGAGAGAGGAGGGAAGAGGGAGTTCTAATAAGAAAAGTAAAATAATAAAAAATAAAATAAAATAAGAAAAAAAAAGAAAAGGAGAGTGTCCCCCCCTCTTGTGCGCTGGCACGGGCAGGAGGTAAAAAAATTTGCGGTGCTAGGAATAGGGAGCAAATGTAGGCAGGCGCAGGGATGGAGAACGCATGTCGAAAGATGGATGTCGAAAGACGGACACAAGGGCATTCGCATGCAAACCCGCACAATTGCAAGATGCAAAAATAGACAAAATTTAATTTTGGAAAATTCATCCACTAAAACGATGTACAAAAAAAAGGAAAAATATACGAAACAACGTGTCGGACAGGCCTATCACATTAGAAGACCATTCTGACAGAGATAGGACCTGTTCATGTGGAAAAAACTAAAAAAACATATCCAAAACGGGGAAGAAAAATTAATACGAAAAGATTCGGTGGTCAAAACGCGATGAAGTGAACACGAAAAATGTCCATAGGAAGAGAGCGGATAGGATGAAAAAGGTTGAATGCAGTTTCAAGGATGGGAAGGTGCGTTTGCATGGAAAAAACAGCAAAAACACAATTAAAAATGGAGTCGAAAATTAATATAGGGAAATCTGGGCATTGGAACGGAGGGCAATCAAAAAGGAAAAAGGTCAGGTGAAGGGAGTGGGACAAGGTCATCCAGTCAAAACGTAGTTCCGAGGGCGTTAGGGGGCATTCATACGAAAAAAAATCATAAAAATCCACTGAAATTTTAATAAAATAAAATTGGTAGGCCAAAATAGGATGGGGAAAAAGGGAAAATCAAGTAGGGGGCATGGCTATGCAATCAAAATTAAATTTGGAGGTAATTAAGATAGGTTCACATGGAAAAATATTCAAAATCGCAGACAAAGATACTCGAATTTATAGAAAAATTTAATAATAGACAAACCGTATACCAAAATAATAAGAAATAAAAAGGAGAAATGTCCATGGGAAGGTGTATGGTAGGGATGGCTCATCATATTGCAGTTTCGATGTGAAAAAGGTACGTTCACATGGAAACACATGAAATAGGCAGAAATTTCTTTAAAATCTAATAACTCAAGATATGTGGCTCAAAACAAGGGGTTGTAAAAAAGAAAAGTAGCCAGGTCGAAGGGACAAACAGGAATATCAGGTTGGATGGGGGTTTCAGTGAACGGAATATGTGTTCTCATGGAAAAATGGCAAAACAAGGGATAAAGGAAAACAGAAAAGGAACGGCCATAGGAAGGGGATAAAGAAGGACGGGTGGATGGGGAAGGGATCCCATCAATGTAAAATCAAGACATGGCATACATGCATGAGAAAATCTTGGTAGATGCATAAGGGCGTGCAACATAGGCCTGTAGGGATACGTTCCCACACTTAAGACCTTATATCGGGAAGGGTGAACTCAACATCAAGGACCTAATACCACACATCAAACCAACCACGGACGTCCCCACACTTAAAACATGACCGCCATTGAAAAATAAAAGGTGTAGAGCTAGAAAAACTTGGCCCATGCTCGAGAATTGAAGTTGATTTTCAATGTCATGTGCTATGTCACCATCATAGCACACATCCAACGTGGCAGGGACCATGCAGTAGTACCCAGGGAGAGGCAGAGTTGCTAAGGGAATCGTGGGAAATCATCGATGGCGAAGGATATTACACTCAGCTCACATTCACTCAAATTGAATGAAAGAACAGTCACTCACCCCACAGCGAACATCACTCGATTTGAATAATGATGAAAACCTAGTCTCACACTTGGTTTAGAAATCAACAAGGGAGATGGTTCAGAAGGAGTATGCTAGTATGCACAGTTGTTGATGGTGCATTAGTGCATCCCACCCCGTCTGGTATAGATGCAAGCAAGAAGGCCAAGGAGCCTTATAGTGCAGTGTACAAAACAGGGTGATGTATAATATGGTGATGGCAAAGATTCATCTCGTGTGTGCGTAAGGAAACGAGAATGTACCTGACACCAAGTGTCGTAATGTCCCTCAATCTACACCTCTCAATAAGTATTTGAGGAACATCAGTCACGCTCAACCCCCCCTCTATCTCATGCTATGTTGATAGATATAGGAGGGCAACCCGTTCTTGAAACCTATTGATGTTATCCTCACTATCACATGTACAGAGGGTGTATGCCTTGTACGCAATTGATGGTGCAATTGTGCATCCCGCCATGTGCCAACATATGGCGCAAGAAAGAAAGCTAGGGAGCCTTATAGTGCCGGGCATAAAAATGAGTTTGTGCTTTGCACATTGAGAGGCTCATCCCGTGCGTGCAACGCTCCATTCACACATCTCACCTCTCAATTGGATATAAAGGGCAAGGACTGATCACTCACCCCACCCTCTGTCTCACACTCTATGGATGAATACAGAGGACAGCTCGTACTCACATCCCCATCCAGTTATGATGAAAGCTCACAACGCTCTAGGTTTGTCGATGAGGATCAGCTTCGTCTAGTTGATGGTGTTAACGTGGATTGGTTGATGAAGAAGAATACCCAGGGAGGTAGCCAACAAGTTCGGTGCTTGGATTGCATGTTGAAAACTTAGTTTGTTGTAGGAATCAGAAGCATTGATGAGGTGACAGGATTCCACGCACCAAGGGAGGCAGCTCGAAAACTTCGTCTGCAGCAAGAGTGCAACTAGAGATTCAGTGATCCAGAACTGCGTAATGTTACTACCTTTTCCACATAGCCAGCTTCCTATCCAAGGGTGTGTGCCACCTTTTCTTGGAACAAGGCCTTTTATGACAAGGAATTCCTTCATTTTCTCCCATAACAGATTTATTTTTATGTTTTTTTTCCCTTTTCTTTGTTTCTCTTTTGCCCTACTCCCGAGGGTGTTTCCACCTTTTCTTGAAGAATAGGTCGACATGACTGGGACCGAATTCCTTTTCTCCCATGACTAATATATTTTTATTTTTTGTATTATTTTTTAAGAATAGAATGGCAGGAATGCCATGTATTAGAACCATCCTCACTACTTTGCTACATCAGATGGAAAGGAAGCCAAGGAGGAGGGGAAGGTGGCTGCAAGGGACTATCAGAACGAAACCACATCATCAAGATCAGCAAAAGAGGTTTATCAAGAGCATTAGGTAAAGGCATATTGACCGTCATACACAAGGAATGAGAAAGCTATCAACAGTGATTGTCAGGATTCCGAGGGAGGGTAATACTTCGTGAGGTGATAGCCATTAATAATAAGGAAGGGATCATCCGAAGCATCGATTGTATGGACTTGGACTAAGTCATTAGGATTGACATCAAGTACCTTATAAGGACCCATCCAGCGTTGTTGAAGCTTTCCTGGAAACTTACCAAATCAAGAATCATAAGCTAGGACTAAGTCGTCTTCCTTGAACTCCTTCCTCATGAAGCTGTTATGATAGGCCTCTCTGCGAGCTTGTGTGGCTTCCATGCACTATAGGGCCCTTTTGTGAGTCTCATCGAGACATTCTAGATGCAAGAGACAACGTTGCAGTGACTCATCATCTCCCAAGCATTCTTTGATGGCCACATGCAAAGAGGGTAGCTCGAGTTCAATAGGAAAGATGGCTTATGTTCCATACACCAACTAGAAAGGGGTTTATCCTATAGCCGCCTTATAGGAGGTTCTGTATGTCCAAAGGTCCTCTATAAGTCGATCATCCCAATCACGGCGATGTGCAACAATATTTCTTATCAGACTTGAACAAAGGATACGATTGGTAACTTTGACTTGGCCGTTGGCTCTGGGTAATAGGGTGTGGACTTATGATGATGGATCTTGTACAGTTCTATCAACTCTTCCATGATCTTGTTAAGGAAGTGAGTACCTCGATCACTAACAAGCTCTAGGGGGCTGCCAAAACGGATGATGATGTTCTTGTACAGGAACAAGGCCATGCTATTATCATCATCCCGCTTGCTTTAGCTTCACACTACTTGGTTACGTAGTTTCTACAAACCAAGATGTATCTATTCTGCTTCCATTTGGTTGGCGGATCAATGGGGGGCCCACAAAATCAATCCCCCACTTCTCGAACGGCTTTAGGAAAAGAATATGTTGCAGGGGCATGGCACTGGATTTGGTAGGCTTTCCCATTCGCTGACAAGCATCACACTGTTTGCAATAATCATAGGCATCCTTATGGAGGGTTGGCCACCAATATCCTACAAGTAAGGCCTTTCTAGCTATCACTTCTCCCGCAAAGTGTCCGCCACAGGGTTCATCATAGCATGCTTTCAGCACGATTCCTATCTCCTCTCCTACAATACATCTTTGCAAGACTTCGTCCTTGCCTTTCTTGTAAAAAGCACCACCTAACAAGGTGTAGGGGCTAATTCTAGCAGAGCAGAAGCTTCTTCTTCTCATGACTCAAGATACCAGGGGGATACTGTTGGATTGCCAAGAGGTTGGCTATGTCTATGTACCATGGGGTGATTGTTTCGACCAGAAACAAAGGAAGCATCAGGAAGGTCTGGATCATCTTGCTCTTTTTCATCATCGCTTTGAGGGATTCACGGTAGATGATCAGCCAGGACATGAAAGCGACCAAGTTTGGTGACCACTTCAAAGTGGACATCTTGAAACAAAAGGAGCCATCTCATCATTCTTCCCTTCACATCGGCCTTGTTCATCAAAAAGGACATGGCTTCATGGTCCACGTAGAATTTGAAGTGCGTCGACAATAGATAGTGTCAAAATTTCTCCAGGGGCAAACACCATTGCTAGACACTCAAGCTCCGTCACCGTGTAGTTTCTCTCTATTGGTTACTTTTTGTCTTGCATAATAGATAGATTGATAACTTAGAGCGGCCCTTTTGGCATAAGACTGCACCTAGGCCTTCAATTGATGCATCAATGTGCACATGGAACTCCTTCGTCCAATCAAGAGGCTGCAGGATGGGTGCTTCAATCAAAAACTGTTTCAGGGTGTTGAATGCCTCATCACAATCATTGGTCCATGTAAACTCAGCATCTTTTCTTAGGATTTTATGCAAAGGGGCTGCCTTTGTCACAAAGTGTGCAATGAATCTTCTGTAATAGCCCATATGGCTAAAAAATCCCCTCAACTGCTTAAGGTTAGTTGGGGCAACTAAGGTAGCAGTCTTCTCAATCTTAGCAGGATATATTGCCATCCCTTGTGTGGAGACAATGTGGCCTAGAAGAACTCTTGATGAGATGCCAAATACACATTTGTCAAGGTTAAGAGAAATCCTATACTCTTGACATATGTCAAAACACTGCTCTAAGTGTCCCCAATGTTCACAAATTAGGCTATCTACATAGAAGTCATCGAGGTACACCTCAATGAAATCATGTAGATGGTTCTAGAAGGCAGTCATCATCACTCGTTGGAAGGTAGCAGGGGCATTACAGAGCCCAAACACAACATCACTTTGTAAGCATAGGTTCCCCATTCTCTTGTGAAGGTTGTTTTGGATTGATCTTCTTCTACGATTTGGACTTGGTTGTATCTATTGAATCCATCCAACATATATTCACAGTTTTCTGTTCTTCTTGGGTACTACCACAATTGGCGAAACCCGTTTACTATTGGCCACTGCATAGATAAACTCAACTTCATGGAGCTCCAATAATTCGGCCTTCACCAGGGTAGAATAATTTGGATTCGTGTGCCTCTGTCTTTGCCTCATAGGTTTGGCATCAAGCTCTAGGTCGATGTGATGTTGACATACTGTGGGATCAATCCCCTTGAGATCTTTGTACGACCATGCAAACACGTCTAAGTTCTCCTTTAATAGGCCTCACAGGACCAGTAGTTCTTCCAGAAGATTTAGACCCACCTTCAGATGACATTCAGTATCGTCAGGATCCACAAATGTCAATTGCTTTTCACCTTCCACTTTGCGTATGAATGTCCCACGGAGTGCTTCTGGGTAGAGATCTGACTCCTTCACGGGAGTGGTCTCCTCTTCTGAAAATTCACTGGAATTGATGTCCTCTTTTAATGGAGGCTTAGCTAGCTCTTTTGGAAGCTGAAAGAGTATCATGCGGTTTCGGGTTTGGGTTGGAATGAGTTACTTCTTGTCTCGAGGATTTGTCTTCTGAGGATGCATCAAAGAACATCACATAACAAGAACTTTCTGTGTTTTGTTTGAGGTGCCAAATTGGGGGTTGTTGGCAAGATGCATCATTATCATCTTCTCTTAGGAAGGGTAACTTTGGGTGACAAGAGTCACTAATGAAGGAAAGTCTATTCTTCTTAATCCATTTCCTATAGAGGCTTTGCTTATGACGTGACTCATTAATTAGCCCAAAGGGTACCATAATCATTCTTTCAAACAGAAAGGGATCTTCTGCTTCTGCGCATTCAAGAACTTCAGGAACTTCTTCCTCATCTCTGCCTTCTGCTACGCGATGAGTAGGATAAACTCTTCTAGCTCTCTTTCATAATCTTCGTCTACATTATCACTTTCGTCCTCTTCAAATTTTGTTTCTACCTTTGTGGGGGCTCTGTAAGAGAAGAACAAGTTCTTTGTCATGTCTTCTGCTTCTGCTTCTGTCTCTATCTCTATCTCTATCTCTATTTCTATCTTTGTCTCTACGATTGCCATCATGTAACAGGGAGAACAATACATCCATGCTTCTATCTCGCTGTCAGAGGTGATTTCATAAGTCAATTCAGGTTCAAGTAGGAGGTATTCTCCCATGGACAAAGACTTTGCTTCCTTCAGTAGTTAGCTTACAGTGCCCACTGTTTAGGAACTGTGCCTCTGTTTTCTTGGGAAAGATCTGTTTGATGGCCTCTTCGTCTCTTGATGTACCATTTGTTACTTCATTAGAGGAGTCCGTTACAACTTCGATGGACGTGGGTCCATTGCATTTTTGCGATCCATACAACTTCAATACCACTTTGTTAGGTCCTCTGCCCAGGGTTAGGGTACCTTTGAACCAATCCATCCTTTCTCTTGCTTCAAAAAGCCAAGGTCTTCCCAACAGCAAAGGATATGAGGTCCCGTAGGAATTTGGTTTGACCACCAGATATGTCAGCCAATAGTCTCTTCCTGCGAGGGTCGTCTTTATGCATGGGAGAATGCCCAAAGGCTTGATTATGCTTTGGTCTTCTAACCTGATAAGCCATTGTGTAGGCTACATTCCTTGCAAGCCTAGATCCTTCATTGTCACATCCATTATTATGTTTATTGAGATGAGCCTCCATCAATCAATACATCTGCAATAAAGCATCCTTTAATCCATACGCCAATCTCTGGGGTCCCCGGATCCAGGAAGGCATTAGCCACATCTACTTGTCAGTATGCTTTTGAATTTCTTTCTACAGCTAGGAGACAACATCAGACTATTGGAATGTTAAGGTTTGTTTTGAAAGTGTCTAGGTCTTTGACCAAATCATATTCTTTGAAAGGATCCATAGGCTTTTCCAATTGGCTAGGGAATGGGGCCACACCCGCTTTTATCTTCCCTTTTTCTTCTAGGAGCGGCAACATCTACACTTCTTCTCCATGAGGAGGTACTTCAGCATCATCTATCTCCCAAACCTCTGGTCCTAGCTCTACAACTATCTCTGTGGCTCTATAGTGCTCTATACTTCATTGTTCTCTGGACTGCATTGTTCTGCTTTTTCTGAAGAATGTTGAACTTCACAGTCTTGGCAGAGGAAATGTTCTCCTTTGAAACTACGTCTTCTCCTTTCTTTGCATGCATTATTGCAGCCACTTCTAATTCCACCAAATTGGAAGCAGATTCTTGGATCTTCTATTGGGTATCAGGAGTAGCTTTCATAGTTTCACAAGAGATGGACTTGGACAATCTTTTGCAGTGCGGCCTTATCCTTTGTATCAACTGCATAAGGACTTGTAATCCACATGAAAGGGAGCGACGGATCAAAGGTTGGACTCGAGAGCTATGGCGGGAGAGCAAGAGCAAGAAAGGGAGAGACTAGAAATGGGAACTCCAACAGTCACAATGTGTGACCGGGCCTTCTTTTATTCAAACTGTCACTAAAAGAATAAAGAATAAAGTGACGCTTACGGACGCCTGCCACCTGCAGTGTACAGTGGCAGTGACTGTCAGTGTAGTAATACACGGGCGGCTAGGCGAAGGCGCCTTTACCCCCAACACCACATATCTTCTAGGATTTGGACAGTTCAATGAGATATGACCCTTTTCTCTACATCTGTAATACTCCACCTTTGATATCTGGCCATCGCCAAACTGTCGTCCTATGTAACTCTGAGAGGAAAACCTCCTTGGACCAAATTTAGGACCAAACTCCCTAGGCTTTGGTCCAGTGTCCTACGTTGTCATTTTGGATTCTAGCAAGTTGCATCTTACGTCTTCATCTTTCTTTCTTTATTCGTGCATCTCTTTTAGAGAGCATATATCCTGTATATGGTTCTTCCTCAAATTGTATGAACAGAAGGCTCCAGGAATTGTTGGTTTTCGGGTACATTCATTGGCTAAATGTCCCACTTGATGGCACTTTCCACACCATGTATTAGACCGCATCACATCTCTCCCACCCCCTACAAGAGTGGATATATTGGCGGTATTCACCTTCAATGTCTGTAGTTGTTCTATAATCACATCCATAAGTTCTTTGTTTACTGAGTTGGATAGATAGTTTTTCAAATTTTCACCTCTTGGGAGTACTTATTGGGTTTTGGGAAGCTTCTGTTATTATTGCATACACTGGTTGGGTTGATCTAGAGGGTCCTCTATTCTGGTTCTAATTCGGAGCTCCTGTTTTGAGACTTGAGGTTATTGATTCCAATGGGTAGGATTCCACTGTTGTTGAGTCACCATTAGAGGAACTGTTTGGGGCCACTATTGTTGTGGTGGAACTATCATTTGAGGCACTGTCGTTTGCAGCCACTATGGATTAGGTGCACTATACTATGGCATTGTTTGCATCTGGGGGTAGGGGTAGGGAATTGTCCCTGGGACTGCATTTGGTGGGTATACCATTCCTGGCATGGGAGGAGGTAAGACTTCTCTTCATGAGGTCATTGACAACCTTGCTTCAACTTCATCATACAGTCTTGCACCTTCCATTGTAGCTTGCAAATTGACGGGTCTTCTCAATTCCATGAACTTACCAACTTCTCGTTGTAGGCTGAGGAAAACTCCCTTCTGGATACCTTCATCCAAATTATGGTTGGTCCATCTCTTTAGTATGGATTCCATTCGCGAGACATAAGCTTCTACTCTTTCTACAAAGGACTGGCTTAGGTTCATGAACTCCTCTTGAATCCGCTCTTTAAAACCTTCACGCCTAAATTTAGTGACGAAAGCCAACTTCAGGTCATCCTATGTGCCAAAATTTCATGTTTCTTGTCTCTCATACCACTGAAACACCACGCCTTTGAAAGTGGCGGAGAATATTTCTAACCAATGCTCAGGGGTTCCGACATTGTTAGCCACACATGCTACCATAAACTCCTACATGAAGATTAGGATCCTCATTGTACTCTCCCTTAAAATGGACAATGGGATTACATTTGCTAGCCTGTCATCAATATTTCCAAGACGGATTTGACTAGGAAGGGGACCTTGAGTCGCCATGGGGACTTATGTAAAGAGTGCTTTTAAGACGTCAAAGGAGGCTTCTACTGCAAACTTGTTCTCGGTCTTGATTTTTATCTTCTCTCTTCTCACGTACCTCTGGACTCGTTCTAGTGCTTGCCTCTTGATTGCACCATTCATCAGGGAGTTGGCTCCAACCAGTTGGTCTGTAGTCAACAAAACAGAATCAGAAGGGGCTTCAATCTCTCTAGAGAACTCACTGGCCAATATCTCTTCTACTTCATGTTTTTCAATGTCTCTGAATTTAGCTTTCAAGCCACTACAAAGGGGAAGGTATTCCGTTCTGAAGGTATCAAAACTCATTCTTCTAAGGATCGTTGTGGTGCCATCATCATAGTAATGCCATCTTCTAATGGTTTCAATAGTGTATGTTGTGAAGAATACTCTATCCACCAACTTCCAATGGGTTGCTAATTGGACAAACAGGAGATTGTCAGTGCACCATGCATCCCATGTGTCCTACTGTTGAGCATCCACGAACAAACGCAAACTCTTTTCTTTCTTTTTTTCATGAACCTCCACTAACCAAGACTCCTAAAGCTTCTTCACAATCTCCCACTTGATGATGTCTGGAAACTTCTCAATGAATGCCAGATCTTCCATGGATGGTCATTCTCTATGTTTCTGCACTTTAGTTTGTTCCCAAATAATTTTCCACCAAGATGCACGTCTCTGTTGCTTGTGGAAAGTGGCTTTAGCAAATGAGAATCTCCAATTCTTTAGTGATAGAAGGAACTTTGCAAACATCCATTAAATTCTTCTCTTCTTCGCAATGCAATTTCCTTCATTTTCAGTCTCTTCTAATGCTTATTAATGGCAGTTTTT
The DNA here is from genome assembly GCF_053477565.2 of Lygodium microphyllum. Taxonomy (NCBI): domain Eukaryota; kingdom Viridiplantae; phylum Streptophyta; class Polypodiopsida; order Schizaeales; family Lygodiaceae; genus Lygodium; species Lygodium microphyllum. Next base: position 131,251,678 of record NC_141143.1, read on the forward strand.
CCTGGCTGTGCAATAAATATATGGAGCCCCAAAAGGAACACCAAGAAAATAGGGTTTCTACTACAAGAAAATCTATATTATATCATCAAGCACTATCTCTTTCATCAAGCAGCTTCACAGAAAATCTATATTATATCATCAAGCAGCTTCACAGAAACAATTCTCCCATGGCTTCAACTTTAACAAAATCCATCATTCTCTTCATATTCTTCATAAAATTCATTGCTAGACATAGAAAACGCAAAAGAATACTCCACTTTGAATGGAAAGATATCACATATGATTTATCTTCAAAGATTTCATAGTTTTCTCTCACAATCTCTCTTAGATAGATACATTGTTTTGCATAGAATTAGCTCTCTCTCTCTCTCTCTCTCTCTCTCTCTCTCTCTCTCTCTCTCTCTCTCTCTCTCTCTCTCTCTCTCTCTCTCTCTCTCTCTCTCTCTCCATCAATAGTACATCATCTCCTCACTACAATACTCAATAATCACTCATAATAATGGTTCTTTGGTCGTGGATGCCCCTTCTAAAAGGTGTGTCTGATATGAAAGATCACCAAAGCCACTACAGTGACTCTTTATAGCTCATCCACTGTCACTTCACTCCAATTTTCTCTTGAGTCTTCATCAGCAACTGCTTCTTCCACTTTCTTGAGCTCTTTTGAACTTACATTCACCTCTTTCCAAGTCTAGAAAATTTTTCCAAAGTCATACATACATTCCACAGAACACTTACAGAGACATACAGAACAGAACATAGCAGGAACAAAGGCTCTACAGAAGCTCAACAAAGGGTTTATAGAAGGTCAACAGAAAACATCAAAACCACATAACTCATACTAAAACCATGAAAAACAAAACAAAACAGAAGCTATCATAACCAATCAGAGATTCAATAGAACCCATTAGAACATCACAGAGCCTCATATCTCTACTGAAAAACATCATAAGCTTCCAAAACATAATCAACCTCATCCAAAACACTCTCAAACACTTCCAAAACAACTAAATATCATTCAAAATCTATCAAAAATCAACCATTCATGCCTCAAAAACAACAAAAATCATCCAAAAAACCAAGTCATTTCAACATTCAATAGTAGAAGATAATAGAGAATACAAGTATAAGAGAGAATAAGAGGTTTAAGAAATTCTTTTATCAATTTGATACAACTAATAAGCTAAGGGCTCTGTCCACCCATGTGCTCCTATGAGCTTTGATAGTGGTCTAGAGAGATATTGGTGGAGCATAGTGAGTGTAAAATGTGTGAATGCTCAATGGCTCTGTTGTGGAGGGTAGCACTACCTCTGTGTGTGTGCATGCATGTGTGCATGCGTGCGTGCAGGCCCGTGTGTGCGTACGCGTGGGCATGCTAAAATATTTGTAGGCATACTTGGGTGTTTGATAAACCACATACATAGTCCACCAACCCATCGGCCACCACCCATATATGCAAGATATGATAGTCTAGCAATTATTCCATGTTACTACTAGCCCCCTTAGGACCCTCTAGTCGGGACCAACCTTGAACCCCATGGAAAATATGCATCTAATAACCCATCACTCGATGTACACAACTACCTTCATTAACTCTTTCCCACTTGACCCAATAGTCAAGTCCACATAGACCATTTCATAACCACCTAGTCTTCAAGGTTAGAGCCCCTCCAACGTCTAAACTATGAACACTACCCATACCCAATGCTCATCATGGCTTCTCCTCATTTGAAGGAGTTACAGCATTTGACACTTGAAGCATATGCAAGTGACTTAGAGGTGGGCATTTGAGAAACCTCCAACAAAGGGGTATGTGTATATATATCTCACATGCCACTCACTTATATGAATGATTTTCTTTGTGAATTGTTTCAAATATTAGACTCTTCTTATATCAAAGATATGGGAGGTACTCTACATGTGCTATGTAGGTTACTAAATAGGTTTGGTATTTCTTAAGGTATAGACACATATCTCAAAAATACACGATGAGCTTTTTCTCTTTGATATTGAGGTTGAGTCCCTCGATCTTTAAGTATAGAAGCACTAAAGCTCATAATAGGAACAATATTGCCAAAGAAGTGGATAAAGTGTGCAAAAATGATGAAGAAGATAGGGGTGATTTTAGAGGATCAACAAGAGCAACATGTGTCACAAGAATGAGCTATGAAATACATGTGGATGCTTTAGGCCAAGAGTGCTGCCCATCAAGTGCATGTCAAGAGAAAATAGGGCAAGAACCCTTTTTGGTAGAACAAGGAGGGATTAGTGAAAGATGGGCTATTGGGTGGCATGGGAGGACTATACCATTCCCAAGAAAGAAAGGTCACCATGACTCCACAACCTCAACCAAATAGCCAATAGAATGTAGCCAAATGGATTGCCAAGAGCTTCCATCCTAAGGAGGATTGGGCAATCCTCTTGCATAATACCTACAATTCATATCAAAATTAGAGGGCACCTAACGAAAAGGGCTAGACCCCATGACAATTTCCTTTAGCAAAGTGAAAGTTAATGTTTAAGAGTACTTTCATCTAACTAAAAGCCTATAGCATGCACAACTTAAGTATTAACATTTGCGTCCTCTCTTGAAACTATGAACTCCATCTAGCATGGAGTAGCATCGACTCAATCTACTTTACCTCCTTTCATTTTGACATATAGCTTATAATACCTTCAGAAAGGGAGTCACATGTTGCAAGGATTTGGGGAACTTAGCCATGAAGCACTAGATACTACCAAATCAATTGAAAGCTCACTATAACCTTAAAAACTCTCAACTTGAAATCATTGAAAGTAGACAATCCCAATGGGGGCCTCATCTCAAGAAAACAATTTTCCTCAATTATGCTTTAACCCCAAAGGGCTTTGTTGGGAAGATTAAAACCCCCCACCTTATGCCTAAGCTAAAACCCAATAATGCTAAACCAATCCAAAAACTCAATAGAAGATGAGGCCTCAATTGCCATCACAGTCAATGGGAATACATATTTTAGAATCTCTTGGCAAATACAAGCTAAAATGGGATGCTTGCAATGGCTAATCCTTCTTAAAGCACTTTGGACCAACGGAAGGGCAACCAAACTAGGGTTTGGAAATGGTTATTGTGTTAGATGCAACCAAGAAATTGAAACCTGACCCCATTTTTTAAACAAATTGTAGAGCTAATCTCAATCTTCTTAATCTTTTGCAATTACTGATCTTTCCCATCCTTCCACTTCAGAGTGGAAGGAAATACTTCTTCGAGAATGTTATGGTCTACCTCCAACCATCTAGAATTGGCTAAGTTTTTATCTATGGAATGTTTGGTTTTGCAAGAATAGAAAACTATTCAATAATGGATCTGTGGACCTCCTACATGGTTTTAAATTACATGTATTTTTGTAGGGCAAAATGGATTAGGATAACATAATAAAACAAAATAACAAGTGGGAACAAGAACTAATTTAAAAAGCTAGAGAAACCATTTCTTCCCCAAGCAATGAACCTGGGAAGAGGGATTCTACTACTACTCTCCTCGACATGGAGTTCACCATCAATCCACAAGAGAAAGCCATCTTATACATTTATTACGCTTGGATCCCCCATATTTCCTTTACACATCAAATTGAGGAGCCCAACTAGCCATGCAACCCATTGACAATGAATGAAGATAGCTAACCTAAGAGATAGTCTACCTCTACCAATTCTTTTTGAGAGTCCATAAATAAGCACTACATATCTTTCTATACATCACTATTAAGCCATAATTCTCATGTAACATAGTGGACAAGATGACAAGCCTTGATCAAAGTCACCCTAGTTCAAGTCTTATGTTGCTTAGTAGTTAATTCTCAGTAACAAGTGGACAAGATGACAAGCCTTGATCAAAGTCACCCTAATTCAAGTCTTATGTTGCTTTGACTTTATTTGCAAAGGTAGACATAGGCCAACCTTCAAGAAAGCCATTTTATTATGAATGAGATATTTTCAATTGATAATTTTGTAAAAGTACGAGATAATTTTATTTTTTCATTTATCATTAAAAGCCAATGATTGTAATTAAAGTCTGAGATATTTCATTTTTAAATGATTGTTCTTTCTATTTGAATCAATGATGGAAATCCATGGTTGGATACATTTTTTGGCTCATTGCTAGCACAATTTCCTACTTTTGAGCTTAATACTTCTTCGAAGATCAATTTTGTAGCTCAATATGTGACTAATAATTATTTTTGCATTTATGCTTACATTGATTTGTATAACACTACAATTGCATATTGCTAAAGAATATATAAAACATTTAAATTGGCTAACAAAAGAGAGTATAACATGCAAATCAATGTATATCTTAGGCAGACACTTTCTTAACTGCCAATTCTCCAGCTATATACTTTTACTTGCTATTGACACAAAAAAAGTTCATTGATATCAGTTCATTGATATCAGATTGAATCTTGGGATTTCAGAGGAATCAACAAAACCACGAAAAACTGTGCATATACGGGCTGCACAATTATCAGGCAAACATGGAGTCCGATTGGACAATATCCAAAAATCTAGCTTTGCATGTGATTTTTGCACATCCCAATCTATTTGTTGTTTGCAAGATGTATGCCTCACGATGGAGCTCATGTGGCTCAGTAATGTAACCTGGCCATATCCTCCTTAGAAAAATGTAAGATTGTCCAGGGCTGGCTAAAGTGCACACATACTTGTCTGGATTTACCAGGAGTGAAGCTTGAATCAGCTTCCATACACTTTCTAAAATACTAGTAAACAAAGACTAGCTTCTGACTAGTTATACTATCATATGACAAAATTTAATGTGCCACGAAATTTAGCACACAAGAAAAATAAAGACCCTGTAATATCTCACATACAAGTGTAACCAGTGAGTTTTGCATACTAGATCGCTTTAAATGGAGAGCCCTGCCATACTAACTTGCAAAGGCAACAGTGAACACAGTGTTACTAATTTCTCTGTGATGGTTCATCAAGAAAACTCAGTTCACTATAATGCATTTTCCTTCAAAACCAACATTAACATGCAAAATGATTGAAATTGCAACAACTTCTTTAATCCAATCGTAACACTCCTACAAACACCATAAATGAAGTACTAAATCCTCTTCATCTTCACATATAAAGTTAATAGCCACAAATAGATCCCAACTCCACAAAGCCATACAGCCTACCATAACTTACCGCTATAGCAACTTGAAAGGTAACCAGATTAGAAGCCATTAAAAATTTTGACATTTATTCACACTTCCAAAATTGAGAAACACGCTAGCTTTTTCAATTGAAAAATCAAACCCCTTATTGTGTACAGTGCCCAGTCCTCAGCCTATCTACAGACCTGAGTTACAAAACAGAAAAATAATGAAACAGCACTTGTTCAGCTCTTTTTTCTAAAATGTACAGAAATTCTCGACTTTTACATTCTGCTTGCCAATATCTGCCAAACTTAAAAATATTCATTCAAAAACTTCAGTAGTCCACAAGATGCAGTGTTTGGTATACTGAACAAAGAAGAACCTAAATAATCTGCAAGGCTGTACAAGCATGACATTTGACAGCTCCCCACCCAAGAGAACTTCCACAATACGTATTTTAGCACTGTCCTCCTGCGGTTTAACAAATGCTGCACAGTCCACAACACCATCCAAGAAATCCTCTCGCTGGATAATCTTTCAGATAGACCTCCCTGCTCAGTCCAATAATATAGAACATGAATGATCTGTCCCTCTTTCCCATGACCACCCTAGTGACAGGAACCAATGTGACCTGATGCCTTTCGCAAATTACCCTAGCAGCAGGAGGTATAGGTACACGTTCTGCAATTATGGACGCAGAAAACCTGCTCAAACCAGGAGACTTAGGAAAGTAGGCAGGCTCACACTGGTAGCTCTGACTTTGGTGGAGTTGGACTCCTTTTGCCCGATGGAAAACTTCATCAGGTACAGATGCAGCATTTTTTGTTGCACTAACACGTTTATGTAGTATTGTCCTCCTGCACGAATTAAATGCAGAGAGGAAACAGTAGTAAGTGACCAATTCAAAGCACCAACTAAGGCAGAGATGTTTATATCCTACATGATTAGCATATGAAAGGCTCACTGCCCTTGACCAGCATCGAATTCAAGTAAAACAGACCTCTCTGGTAAGCCTTTAAGAGGCAAATATTGGACCAACTGAATAGTACCTTACAGATTAAATACAGACAAAACTGAAAGACTACAACAAGCAATAGGTGCTCTCTTTGCCAGACAGCAAATTAAGTATGCAATCCAAGAATAGGCAAAACAGCTTGCAGGTTGCAAATGAAAAAAGAAAAACTTGCATGCACCAGACACCTTCCCTTTTACTGTAGCTCTCTCCTCAAACTACACCTGCTTGTTAGAACTACAGCGAATGCCTCTTGGATCCAGAACAAAAAATGGAGTGCTTTTATATATGAAATCACAACTTCTGCTGCCAAAAAAGCTACACTATATAGCTCAACAATAGATGGTCTGTCTCCAACTCCCCTAGGAACCTAAATCTGTACTACCCAAGAAAAGGTCAAAGATACAAGTCAATAAGTTTGACTTCAATCAAGTATAAGTTGTCAATAGAATGGCATGTGTACAAAAATGTGGTTCATCCTATTACAGGATAGTATACAATGCAGTCCAAGTCAAATTTGTTACAACATTTTATCAGCAACAGTTCTACACAAACCAGTTCTACCCCCTAGCAAAGCCCAATTTATCCTTATAAAACCATTATGCAAAACTGTATATCTTTTGAATTACATAAGAATCATAGGTTTTATCATACTCTTATGCTTAGCCGTGGAAACGTTTGAAAAAACTGAAGAATGTTTGGCCCCAACACACTTGACTTTTCCAGGGCCTTCAGAATGTCAAGGCTGCTTGAAAATGGCATTTTTAAGGCCTTTTAGCCCTCACAGAGGCTCTCTTTGCATCTTGATACTAAAAATGCAAGTTCTTAGCACAATTCCATTACTAGTAACCAGATATTTAGTGCTAAAACTACCGAATGGTGCATAATAAACCTAGGGCCACATATGTTTCAGCTTGAGGCTTGAAACGTACTTTCATACACGCGTCCATATGTGTTTGCTTCCTGTATAATACGAAGCATCATAGAAATAACTTGTATGCTAGATAAATAAGAAAATCTGTACATTTACTAGCTGGTTCCAATCAGCCAAGCAACTAATCCAATTACAGTAAAATTGGAGGTTGCTGTCTTGTTTGCTTATGTTAGCATCCAGTCCATCTGCTTACTATGGAGCTGCATTCACTCAAACTGCTGCTAGATACTTGAAGCAAACTGGCAGAAACATTTGTTTCAGTATAGTAAACAGCACATAGATTCACATGGACTCATGGGTCATTTTCAGATTGATTTGCTTGTGTAGTACTATTTCATAAGTTTGGACTTCAATTGATTAACTTAGCCATGACAAAATGTTCATTTCCTATAATTGTCAACTTCCAAAACTGACTTAACTTCAAGACTAGTTTCTCATGGCTCAACTCTCACCATCTGACAATGAGTATCTTTCGATGTAATAAAGCCCCTTCTCCACGACATCTTCCACATTTGATGAGACCTCGTGAACGACAGTTTGAACAGAGAAGTTTTCCTTCTCCTTTGCAAGGATTACAGCTGCAAACAGAGCACAAGCCTGTAACCAATTTGAACAATTCAACACCTAGCATTAAAACTAATAAGCACAATGCAACCTGTTGAAGATATGAAGCACAAAACAGGCATAGCTAAGTGGATCAGATTATAACAGAACCAAAAATTGCAATGTATGATGGCATTACGCATGGTTATAGTCTAAAGAATGCACTCTTTTAGTGTGTAGAATATCAAAGCAAGGGCATATATGTATGGCATACATTGTATCTGAACCATCAATATGTGCAATGAGTCCTCTGCCATGACATGCAGAGCAAACAGTTTTTTGGCCAGCTACATATTGGCCCGGCTCAGGGTTTGGATTGCAAGTAGGGCAAGGTAGTTCACCCCGGCCCGAGCAACCTACACGAGGAAAAAACATTAGCAGCTCTCAACAGATGAAAATCTTAGACTAAATTACATCAAAATTACCAATAAAAGGATCAGCCAATGTAATAGCAGCTCATTCTGCGCGCACTGCTATTTAGATGAAAGCAAGAACAGCATAAGGCATATTCTTCAGCCTTATTATCAGTGTGAATACAGCCTGCTGGTATGTGCCTGGTGGACTCTAAAACTAGAATCACCTTAAATGTTGATACCAAATGACATTTTGAATAACAAACAGTATCTTTCTGTTGCTCATATATTTCACATGTAATATAAGGATTTTTACATCTGCAAAGGAAGACCTCAATTTGCTATTCCTTTTGAAGGCATCTAATACGAGTTGTTTCTTGAGAAGAAATGCAGTGTGTATCTCATACCACAAAGAAGCTTAGTGAGGCCACATGATCATGGAAACATGTAAACATCTACTTCTAAGCTCCTCGAGCTCTTGAGGAGTTCAATTTTGGCTGGCATAAAACATAGCACAATCCTAGGCTGTTTTAATGCTTTCCCTTACAATTGTCCACATCTCCTGCATATCATGCAAAAAGTTGATGACAAACTGCATTTTCACCCCCTTGAGCTCAATGGTAATCGAAAGTTTCAGCTCATAACTATACCTCAGCATAAATGGGCTATATACATGGTAGCCAATGCTTAGCACTAAGATAATCAAACTCAATCCGGGAAAGGTAACATTCCCAATCAAAATGTCTATGGGAGACACATGCACGCAGCATTCCCTCCATAGTTTGATTTGTCCTTTCGATCTATCCATCAGTCTCAGGATGTTCTGAGGTAGAAGACCATTTGGTAGAAATAGCTAGTGACCATGGATTTCCACTAAATTACATCATGACCATTGTGACCAATGCTACAAGTGTCCATCCAGATGTCCAAGGATGTCGCAATGGGTGTGGTCAATATCTAATGGACATGGGAGAAGGTCTAGGATAGTTGCCCTAGCCCTTGGTATGATTCTCCTTGTCCACATGTTCTGCGTACTGGCAATAAGTAAAGTATTTATTCTTTTTGAAAATGTTCAGCCAAATTGGTCTAGTATTTTTAGTTCCTTCTGAAGAATGGGTGTCACCTTTTTAGAACTGGACTTCAATTCCCGAGAGTTCTTGCCACCTTCAAAGCTCCCCTTCCAAAGACATGAAGCGCGGAATGAGGAATACAGAACAAGAACACGAAACGTAACCTACATGAGGAACACAAAAAACAGCTTTACAAGTATGCAATACTACATAAGGACACTTTAAATCTTCACATCAGCTCCATGTTGAGATCTCAAGGGGATGGCACACTAACCTCTTGACCGAGGGATCTCTTTTTCACACTTCATGAGAGAAACGAACTAGTGCAACCTCAAACTCTATCTACTTGAGCTTCAACAATGTTAGCACATTAGTTGGTTTGTGTGTGAGTTTGTGTGTATCGGTGGGCTGGCCACATTTTCTAGTCATAGATTGGCTTGTGTTTTAGATGCCAAGTTTATTGGTATTTATTGCTAGCCAACCAACCTATTTATTTTAATATTATTTAGGTTGGCCAACTTTTTCATGGATAGAGCCAAACTATAGGCTAGGCTCTCTCCTCCTCTATCATTAACTTCAACATATTCTGACATCTACAAGTCCCATTGGAAGAGGGAGCCAGTGCTAATGCTGACTCAGCTCGAGACTCCTTGTTGTATCTGACTGTTGCATGTCTTGATATATAGATTCCATTTTCCGAGCATTCTGCTAAGTTTTCTTTGCAATATTTTTCTTTTCTTTGCAATCTTTCTCTTCTCTCTTGTGTTGTGCAGTTTACTACAGTATATTCTCATGCTTCCACCACTACACCCACTTCTACCATCATATCAGACATCCATTTAGGTCTCGTGCTGCTGTTTCTGCTGTTGCAGGTCTACTCTGTCCAGCCTGTTATTTGCCCCCAGAACTCTGCGTTTTGATCAACCTTCCCTGCATTTTGCTGTGGCGACCCATTTCCAGTCTGTACAGCTGCATTTAATGCCGCATTTATTTGTGTTTTACTAATCGGCCCCTCTTTTCAGGTTTATCTCCCTCTTATTGACTGGGTGACACCATTTTCAGGTTGTATCTGGCTGTGTTGTCTTTCTTCACCTTTTTTATCTATTTTTTAGCAGTCGTTTTCTGATCAGTTGTCTTCTTCACTACATGTGAATTCGTGATCAATACAATCTATGCTATGTTTTGGCTGTACTCTATTAGATAAACTTTTTGGTCTTGATTACCTAAACTGGCCGTTATGAAAGCTTGGTTTGTCCAAGGGCACCTATGGTATGTGGTTTCAAGAGCTATTGTGCATCCCCATTTTCTAGATCCTCTTCCAAATGATTGGAACCATGACGACCATGAGGAAGCAATTCTTACATGGGAGTTAAATGATGCCCATGTCTACTCTGCTCTTCTCAAGTGCATCTCTAAAGAGGTCCTTCCAACCGCTACCCCCTATAGGACAACTTCAAAAGTGTGGGAGAAGTTACAAATGATGTACAAAGCTCCATTCATCATGCAAGCTGTGACCCTCTATGGTTAGCTATCACAAGGACGTGAAATTTTATTGCTTTGCTTAGGAGTTGATTAAAAGTTAATCAAATGCGCAAATGTCACTTGCACATGTGAGGTGCAAGTCAATTATTTCACAAAGTGCGACCCAAGAGTCCAAGATATCAGTTGATGCCAAATGCAAAAGTTGCATTAAGATATGATTGACACATACTAGGTGGTACCCGGTCTCAAATTTGGACCTAGACCAATTTATTGGCCACTAATGTCAGTGGTGACGTTAGAGACTAGGCATTAATTAATTAATTTATGCCGGTCTAAAGGCTAATTAACTACTCATGAATACTTGGAAAACAAATTGGATTGGCCCTAGTGGATTTTTTGGGGGGGAGGGACACTAGAATAATTATTTTTTTAATTTCCAAATTTAATACTTTAAAATTTAATTTGATAAGCTGGATAATGTTGGAAAATGGGATTAGAAGACTGCCACATGGCAAAACTTACCCATGCAAGTGGAAAAAATATTTTTGGAGGCTGGTAGAAGTTTATTCCAGTCATTGTGAGAGAGAATGAGGCTATTAGAGAGCAAGGAGATGCTACTAATGTCATCTGCAGCCACTAGGGACCAATCCTACAACAAGTGACAACAATTTGCACCCCTTCAGGTGCAAGTGGCAACAACCTTTTTGATGGTCCTAAGCTTTAGGTGACAGCTTCCATGGCTCTTTGAGTAGGCTCGGAATAGTTTTTTAGCTTTTTTTGCGATAAAGCTCTGATTTCTCTCTCTACATTATTCTCTCTCATCCTACAATCATCTCTCAAGTTATCTCAACAAAATCCAACCATTTGAGTCATCAGAGGTGGAGATATTGAAAAATTTCTGCAATAAACCCTCATTTACAGCAAAAATTAGGGTTTGACAGCCACCTTGAGATATGTGCTCAAAATTGATGGCTTAGGCCTTGAATTCTGGTAGCTGAAATTAAAGAGTTCCAAGGAGATTCAAGAAGCCAGTCACTCTATATCAGGGGCTTAATTTATATTTCAAGAAGTAGAGTGAAAGCCAAAATCCCCAAGCAAACCAAGAAGCAAATTGATTTGAAGATTTGCTAGTCATTATGATAGCAAGATGCAATTAAAGAGCGAACGAGATTCAAAGAATCTTAGTTGTGCTCCATCCATTTACAATAAAAGGTAAAGAAATACCGCAAGGGGCACTAACTTTGGGACCAACAAGCTGTCCATTGTCCAAGACTTAAGTGGTAATGTGTGTATTTTAGTTTATGTGAATTTTATACTTGTTGTAATTAGTGTTGATTGATCAAGTTATTTACCACCATCTCCAAGGAGGAAGGCTGGTTTCAAGGTTTCATTGCTAGGATACCATCAAATCCCTTGACTTGGTGGGCCCGAGGCACCTGATTGAAGATTAGAAACTTTGCTCTAGTGTTGAAATTGTATTCAGTTGAGAGCATTACAACAAGAAAGTCTTTAAATAGTGAGATGGGATCAAATAAGAATGATGTGTCGCAATCTGAAATTTCACAAAGTATTGGGGGAAATGCAATGCCTAATCTTAGACAAGACACTCAGCATGGCAAAAAGCTAAGAATGAGGGAATTGGACAAGAGGTGGGTCCTTCTAGGTCTCTTGAAGCTGATGACTAACAAGAAGAGAAATTCGATGATCATTTTAAAGATCAGACGAGAACAACAGCTAAAATATTTGCGCAATTGGCAAAAGATCCTTGGTTTATGCACTTTTTGAACTCCTTGAGGAGGACAACAAAGTCAAGAAGAGAAGATCGCCTTCAAGAGCTTCGGGACAGCAAGATGCACTGAAAAAAGAGCCAATATAGCATCATGATATTCCAAATGTGGATAGTAAGCATAAGCAAAATGATACAAGTGGGTAATTAATGTATATGCAAGGCCAACTTGGAAGTGTCAATCCAATGCTTTTTGGACAGCAGGGCATGCATGCAATTATGGGGAAACCGGAGTACTTTGGTGCTGTCACTAATTTCCATGCTATGGTTGGTCAACGACCACATACAAGGATGTATGCCACAACTCCTTATGGCATGCAGCAACCAATGCGTGGTGTGCAAGGCCTTATGTATCCAAGTATGGTTGGTAATACGCATAACCCCATGTATGGCAATGTTGGTACAATGCTAGGGCACAAAGTGGCAAGTTTGGCAATGCATATGCAACCTAATGTGTTTGTTACTCATGGTATTAATGCTGGTTATGTAAATGCTCCATATAGTGCTGGTCATGAGGGAAATGTAACTATTAACACATGTAAAGTATGAGAAAATGGTATCTTGGTATGATTAGTGGTAGGCACAATCACATTGCAATGATCCAAAGTATACAAACAAGAATGTTTTCTAATGCATCTAGTGCTCCTAGCATGTTAGGTATACATGAGGAGCTACTCAACTACATGCGAGGTTTCATGCTAGTTGACATAAAATTGCAATCGTGGAAAAGTACAAAAGATCTCCATGCTTCAGAGAGAGAAAGGCCTAGAGAACCTAGTGGAGATTTTGAGGCAAGTAAAGATAGAGGTAAAGTTTCCATGTGCTTGATGAAGCTTCGGCATTGTTTCACCTATGAAAGAATGCAATTGGATGGAGGAGGGTAACCTAGCAAATCATCCTCAATGTTGCACTTTACCTTGATGTGTTTTAGTTAGACCTGACTTTGGATTAGGCTCATTCAAGTTCAATAGAGCATAGAAGATCCAAAGTATTACCTAATGCTCAATGAGGAGGTTACATCACCACTTTCCTAGTGATGGACAACTCAGTTATGTAGTGGATCTCCAATGTACTTGGTTTGCATCCAAGGTACTGTATGCTAACACTACTTCTGCCATTATGCGTCAATATATATATCGTATGGTTTGCGCCTATGCTCTAAAACTATACATTTGCAAGATTGCTAGCATATATGGAATACATGGAACATACATTTGGATGTGATGTACGTTTGCAAGGCATTTATGGGATGCATAGATGGCACACAATGTACATTTGCAAGTGATGCAAGAGAAGTACAACTGCATAAGTTACATGCGGTTTCCAATTGATGTATCCTATCATGTGGTACATCATTGCTATGAGGTGTTGTTTATGTATAGTTCATACATTACTTTGTCTTAATGGTCAAAGTAGTGTTGGATTTCAATATGTAGATGCATCCTTTATGGTTCTAACAGTGGTTATGATTCATGTGTATGGATTTTAGGAAGTTTAAGTGATTGGAATTTCACATGCAAATGGCATGAGCCTGGTTAAGCAATAGGTGCACATGTTTGACTACAATGCTAGCATATATTTCCAATAGTAGCAATAGATGCTTTGACACATTATAGTGCAATTGAGGACAATTGCAACTATTTCAAGGGGGTGGCCTATCACAGGGACGTGCAATTTCATTTCTTTGCTTACAATTTAATTAAAAGTTATCAAATGAGCAAAAGTGACATCCAAGCGATGTGCAAGTCAATTATTTCACAATGTGGGACCTAGAATCTCGAGATATCAATTGGTACCAAAGGCAAAAGTTGCATTAAGTTATGCCTAGTACCCAGTGTTAAATTAGGACATAGACCAATTTATTGGCCACTAATGTCAGCAATGACATTAGAGACTAGGTATTAATTAACAAATTTATGCCAATCTAAGGGCTAATAACTGCTCAAGCATACCTGAAAGACAAATTGGACTAGCCAATTTAATTATTGACTAGTGGTTTTTTTTCACTAGAATAATTATTAAAACAATGTTCTAAAAATAATTTAATAAGTTGGATAATGTTGAAAATTTGGATTAGAAGGTTGCCACTTGGCAAAACTTGCCCATACAAGTGGGAAAAACGTTTTTGGGGGTTGTTAGACCTCTATTCCAACCATTGTAAGGGAGAAGGACACTGTTAGAGAGCAAGAAGATGTTGCTAATGTGATTTACAACCACCAACGACCAGTCCTACAATAAGTGACAACACCTTGGAGCTCTCTAGGTGTAGGTGACATTAGCCCAAGGTCCTGGTACGTGTGACAATATACCGAAGGAGACAACAGCCTTTCTAATGGTCCTAAGCTGTAGATGATAACTTCCATGGATGTTTGAGGAGGGCAACATCAGTTTTTCAACCTTTCTCGTGATGAAACTCTGAAATTTCTCTCTCTATAGTATTCTCTCTCATCCTATAGTCATCTCTCAAGTTATCTTAGTAAAATCCAACCATTTGAGTCATCAAAGATAAAGATATTGGAAAATCTCCACAATAAACCCTAATTTACAACATATATTAGGGTTCGACAACCACCCCGAGATGAGTGCTTAAAATTAAAGGCCTAAGATTTGAATTCTACTAGCTAAAATTAAAGAATTTTAGAAAGGTTCAAGAGATCAACCAACCCATATCAAATTTGGGCTTAATTTGTTTTTCAAAGAGCAAAGTGATAACAAATCCCCAAGCAAACCAAAGAGCAAATTGGTTTGAAAGCTTGCTAGTCATTTATAATAGCAAGAGGCAATTGGAGAGTGAAGGAGATTCTGACATTCTTAGTTGTACTCTATCCATTTCCAATAAAAACTAAAGAAATACCACAAGGGATACCAATTTTAGGGCCAATAGGTTGTCCATGTCCAAGATTTAAGTGATAAAGTGTATATTGCAATTTATATGAATTTTATACTTGTTGTAGTTATTGTTGATTAATCAAGGAGGCTAATTTCATTAGCTCCATTACAACTTAATTACAGCAGCAAACAATTAGTGCAAATCTGAAAATACAAATTTACCTACTGATCTAGGACAATGCACACCTGATTGGCCCCAAAATTGGCGCCCCTTTCGGTATTTCTTTAGCTTTATTGAAAAGAAGTTGATTTACAATGGGATTCTCCCAATCCCTTTCAGCATTTCAACTCCCCTTGCTATTTAAAATTTCTAACAAGTCTTTAATCTGATTTGCCCCTTGATTCGGGTAATCAATTGGCCTTCACCTGCTTTGATGGAGATGGAAAATGCCCCAAATTCAAATATTTGGAGGTCCCTCCACTTGAATAGGCTTTAAAAAACAGCTTCAGCCTTGTTGAATCCAAGTCTTGGAGCTTTGGCACACTTCTCGAGGCTGCTGCTAAGCCCTAATTTCTGCTACAGATTAGGGTTTTAGAGAAATCTGAAATTTCTCAGCCTCCAAGGGTCCAAATGTTGAGATCTTCGGAACAAGGCTAAGAAATGGCTCGGAGATGAGAAGGAAAGCTGCAGAGAGAGAAAATTCAGAGTTTTGTCGTGAAGAATGATTGATAATCAATCAAATGCAACTACTGTCTTGCCACAACAGCTTGTAGATGCAAAGAACTAAAGAAAATCAATCATTTCCTGCTGCAGCCCTGTCTCAACAGCTTGTAGATGCTATCTTTTGCTATTGATTGGTCTTCTCCTGCCCTTGGCAGCCTCAAAAGATCCTCCAATGGCTGCAAATCAGACCAGTGGCCTCCCCTCCCTCTCTCTTGCAGGCTGAATTTATAAAAATGCTTCTCTAGCCTCTAAACTTTAAAGACGTTTTTCAGTCTTGCATGGCCATTTTAGACAAGTGGCAGTCTTTCCAAATGGTTTTTCCAACATTTTTCATGATTAAATATTAATCTTTAATCTTTAAATATTGAAAATTAATCTAGTAATTATTTGGGTGCCCTGAAAAATAATCTGACTGACCAATAATTAAATTGGCTAGACAACTTCCATTTCCGAGTATCTCTGCGCTATCTTTGACCATCAAATTGGCGTTAGGTATCATTAAACGCCACTTCTCTAGTGTCACCAACTAACACTTATGGCCAAATGGATGACCTAGGCCAACAATTGGCACCAAATACCACCAAGTACCTGTGCGCATAGCTTATAGCAACTTTTACCTTTGACATCCCGTGATTTCTTTGGGTGTCCCAGGCTTGTAAATTTACTTTAACCCCAGTTGCACCTCACATGTGCAACATTTACCTAATCATATGATTAAAAATTAATCCACATGTTAAGTGAGGTTTCAAAAATACATGTCCTCATGACACGGGATTATGTTCCATAAGCTCCCTCTGAGATTGATGGATTAACCAATGCTCTACAGGCCCAGACATCATCGACACCAGTGAACTTTACTCATATTACCTCTATGTTGCTTGAGCATGAGGCATCTCTGAGGTTACAACAAAGGCTTCCATCTCAGTCCAATGGCCATACAAAGGCCTTTATAGCTTCAGAATGAAAACAACAAGAACAAGACAAAGGTCTAGTGTTATCATTGTGAAAAGAAGGGACATTTATGCAAGGATTGCTAGGGGCTACTGGCCTCACAAAAGAACGAGAAGCAACAGAAATAGTATATGAACTCATCCGATGCGTCGTCCTCCTCCCCTGACTCCATCTCTGACTCGAATCCTCCAACCGAGGCAAAGGCCAAGGCACGAAAGGGGTCATCTTCTACCAAGAAGGGAAACCGGGCATGGCTGCCCCTCCTTTTCCTACGTCTAGTGCCAATAATGCAATCATCCCTCACAACTCTCCAATGCCAGAGAGAGTGTGAGAGGGTATTGAAGTGTGGTAGTTAAGCCTCATCTATACTTCTATACATGTGCAAAGGACCTGGAGAGGGGCTTCCCTTACACATTGATTGCAATCTAGAAGGTTTTGAAATCTTGGAGCTGAAATTGACATCTTGGTTTAGAGTGGGTTGTTTCTTGATAGAGAGCAGGATTGGTTCCTAGTCGAGCTCACATGAGGATACATTTTTGGCGGTCTGCCCGAAGGCAAAGAGTCCATAGTCACATATGCTCACTGACCTTGTTGACAAGATGGTCACATATGCTACTGGAGATGTATTGTTGATAGACATAGAGAGCTACTATGATTCTTTTCTATTTTCAAAAGCTGGTATAATCAACATGAATGGAAGAAAGGTGCTCTGGATTAGGAATGAATACCAAGGAGGCCCTTGATTGATGTGATTGGAACTATACAATCTAAAATGAACCAAATGTTATCACTACAACCACCATGACAGCTAGATGACCTTTCATGCCTAAATAGCCTATATTTTCTATACTTTATTAGCACTTGATAGATTATCCAACTCTAAGCAATATAAGTTAGTAGTAGGGTTTCGTTTTGTTAGTTGCTCTCTATTTGGTTATTCAATTTATTAATGGTGTCTTTTCAACCGTGCATTATAGATCCAATGTTGATCTAGCTTTCAACAATGTAGAACATATCATGAGAGATGTGAAGGATGACTAGTTGCTTTGTTATACATGTGTAAATGGGGTTAGCATGTCTTTCATTGTAGTTCATATTTATATTTTTAGTAGTTTGTATTATGGAAATTATAACAATCTTAGGACAACGTTATGTTTTTTTTTAGGCACCTTGGTGGTGGCTTGCACCACCACTACTTGGGTATCCATGGTCCATTTCAATGATCATTGTTAAATGTACTATGATGAGTCATTATCATTGTATATTGTATTGTACCAAATCACCATGTTTGAGAGAGGGTGTTAGCAAATTAGTCAATTCATGTATGAATATATGTGTATACCAATGGACTGCACACATTATTATCCAATTGTGGATTGATTTGTATTTTAGGCACAAGGTTTATTGGCATTTATTGCTAGCCGACCAACCTAATTATTTTATTATTATTTAGGCTGGCTGACTTTTTCATGGATAGAGCCTATTTGTAGGCTAGACTCCCTCCTACTCTCTCATTCACTTCCGCATACTCTTGACATCTACACATCCTATAGGAGAGAAGGAGTTTATGCCAATGCCCACTCAACCACCAATTCATTATTATATCTAGCTATTTCATGTGTTGGTATATGGATTCCATTTCCCAAGCATTCTTCTGAGTTCTCTTTGCAATGTTTCTTCTTTTCTTTGCAATCTCTCTCCTCTTTTGTGTTGTGCAATCTACCACATATTCTCACACTTCCATCGATGCACCCACTTTTGACAACCTAGAGACTTCTAACTACAACAACTAAACCAATATGAAGATCCCATAGAGGGTCCCCAACAAGCTATATTTAAATATGGTCAATTGCAATTCCTCTAGATCTAATCAAAATTTGGGACATGTCCCAAAGGTGTGATCCTAGGCAAAGTCACCAAAGTTAGCAAGGTTTATTGCCCACATCCCAAGAGGCAAGACAATGACCACTACCATGGATGGGTTCAGCTCCAAAACATGAATGAACAAGACATATTCGTCGTGCTTCAGTGACACATGAAAGCCATTCTTAGATGGCAAGCAGCTTTCTACTCTTCCCATGAGTCTTGTTTTCCCCTAACACATATATGTACATGTATCATATTATTAGCTATGATGATTGTATATCCAAAATGTCTAGTATACTTTTCTCAACTCATCCCTGTAACCTCAACTTAGGAATCTTTTTTTTTTAATTTGCCTACGTAAAGCATATATCAGAATCATGACATTGTATCTGAACTTGAATTACTACTTTGGCACGTCTATAGCCTATTGATAAGGGCAATGTCAAAAGTTCCGTTATCATCACAAGAGAAACAAGAACTAGACTTCAAGGGTGTAGACACCAGCTTACAACCAATGAGTTGTCCAATATATTTGGACTACAGTATAGCGCTCCCTCCTACAATAGTGGAAAATTGAATGCCCAAATAATAGTGAAGTACATCCAATATATCATAGTTAATGCTTCCTGCAAATCATGCTCAAAGGCTGCAATTTGACCAACACTAGTTCCAATAACAAATGCAGTAAATCAGAATTTGAATCCTTATGCTAAATATAAAGTAGCCTTTGTAGGGCTACTATGAAGACCCAAATGCAGCAAATTAGAATGAATGCCACATACCAAGCTCCAAGAGCCTGCATTAAGACATAATAGGGTCTTCTTCAATCAGGAAACCTTGCATTCAAAGCCCTTGACTTCAAAGCTTTAAGGTTGGTGTTGAGCCGCTAAAATTAGCTCTAAAACTAGTTTTTTCATCACCTTCAAGCAACCTGCTGACATCATCACATAATTGCAAATGACCTGCTATCATCACCATCTACATCAATTGATCTATGTATTGTGACAACCTCGCCTGCATTTTTCAGCCACCTATCACTCTAACATCAGTGGACTTCAGAGGACTGCCTACTGCTCTCTTTGTTGCCATCAACTTCATTGTTCCAACCAAGCCTGATGGACTGCCGCTACTGTATTTCGAGATTTGCCCCAGGCCCCAAGTATAACACACTCTTAACACCATTCACAAAACCATCTCTGCCTTGAATCGTGAGACAAAAAGATTTGAGGCCACCTCATTGTATCATTCAAATCATCATTCACTCATTCTCATTCAGCATTCTACAAATTGTATTCTACGTAGTCATACATTTTGTGTTTCGTTGTGTTTCCCATACTGTTTCTTTACAGTTGGATGATATAGACTTCTTCAATGAAAGTGGCCATGGAGAAAGGAAATCTTAAACTCAAGTTAAACAACCTACCAATGAAAGTGGGCAGCAAGAGCAACAATGTATTGGATAATAGTAATGCAAGAGATGAGAGCAAAGGTCTCCTCAAAATCAATGCTGTGTTGTTGAGCATAGCCCTTAACAATGAGATAAGCTTCATACCTGGCCATGGAACCATCAGATTTTCATTTAATTTTATAAACCCACTTTGTACATATAGCATGCTTGCCAAATGGTAGGTCAGATAGCTGTCAAGTGTGAGTCTATTGGATGGAATCGAATTCAGCTTCCATAGCATCCACTTGTAAATCATTTGCTAATGCATCCTTGTGACAAAGGGTTCATCACTGCATGCCATAGCCACCGGTGCAAATGCCAATAAATGACCCTATCCTTAACAAGCTTTTCCTCATGTGTAGGCAGCCAATGGAAGGAGCTGCTTGGTGTCTTTTACGGTCTCTAACAGCCATTCTAGAAACCCATATTGGCTGCTGAATTTCAGCACGCCATGCTCCAAAGCACCATGTCAAATAGGCCAATCATCTCTAGGGGTCAAGGGTGGAATTCGCTGCTGTAAACCAGCTAATTAGGTGGCTGAGAATGACCTGCAATAACTGGAGATGAAGCCTCAGAAGGCTCATCCGTCTTGTTTCACAAGAAGAATAGTCAGGTCTATCTTTGTTTCCTTCATGTGTGAACAGAAAAAGGATTTCCCTACGCTGATATGTATGCCTAGTTGTATTGTTGTTATGTGTACATGTGCAGGTAACCCAAATTTCTTGAAACCATTACACAATAAATCTATCTTCTTTGGTTAATGTGACTGAAATTTCCAGTCATACATCACACATCTTGAAATATGTGGAGTGTGGTGCATTGATGATGGAAATGGGAACTTTTTCTTCCAGCAGACCATAATCGTGCAAATTTCTCCAGCAGAATAACAATGTGACTGTACCTTGGCATTTATCTACATGTTCCGAGTGTGGTAACTTAGTCCGGGCTTCTTTTCGAGACACAAACAGCAGAGGAAATTCTGCTTTCATATCAACTTCCCAAGCACCCAGCATTCGGCCATTGCCTTTGCTATCAATATCCCCTCCAGTGTAGGGTTCAGATTCATCAATAACATCCCTCTCTTCGATGAATGTCTCTAGCGTTCCAACATATGAATTGCAATCCTCTATTTTCTGAATCCTCCATTTCCTGGCTGGCTGCACTCCCCAACAGCAGTGTTGGCCAACATGGTCAGCTAGCAACTCTCTTATCTCTTCTTCCTCCAACACCTGGACACTGGAATGAAGAGAAAACCCTGAAAATACATCTGCAAATGCCCTTGCATCATCCAACTAAGCAAGTACCACACTGGCATTCTAACTTTACTGCTACATACATTACCTTCTCAGACTCTCATCTTGAAGTTGTGGTCCATAGCCAAGAGGCTCAACTTGAGGCTCGAGTTTCGCTGTCAGAGAAAAAAATCTCGCAACTGAGAGTTCTTGTATGGCTGAATGTCACTACTTATTCCCCCCAAGTTCAACAAAGGCATGGTTAAAGGTACCTTCTGCCGGGTCCTCAGGCGTGACCAGAGCACCGTATATCCACACAGGGTACGGATCAGTGGATGCAGCAGCTCTGATTTCGTTCCCAGTTACTGAAGTGTATGCTTCAACAGCACCTGGTTTACGGAGAGAATTGCTTGCATACTCATACTGAGCCCATTGGGAGAGCTGCCCTTCCTTCTCCTCTGCAATTAGAAAGATAAAGCATGCATCTTTAAAAAGCGATAAATGCATAGAGCGTAAAATGATTGGAAATGATCTAAGACATTTTGTCCCGTAGACCTGTTCAGTGAACAAATCTTAGATGACCAGAGATGATCTAAGAAACGACATAACTGCACGCAAAAAACAAAATTCTTACACGGAACACATGTGACCAGAGATGATCTAAGAAACCACACACCTGCATACAAATGATGCAAATTCTTACATGGAACACATAAGGGAGAAAACAATTGTTGCAGAGAGCACAAAAAGCTTCATAGGGATAGAACACAAACGATTTCTTCAGAGGAGTGGAGATCCAGTTGGAAGGAACGGCGGCTGTGGTCGTACCTGGAGCGGGCTCTGCCTGCAAATCTGCGTAGACAGGGGCCGAAGGAGCGACGGTGAGAAGAGGCTGCCGGGGGTTGTCCGCCATAGCTGGTGCAGCCAATGAGCTAAGTGACCTCTTCTCTCCTTCTGAGAAAGGGGGGAGAGAAGAGACTTGTGAGAGGAGAGATCTCTATACTCTCTCTAATTAGTTAGTTAATTAATATATGAATGTGAATATGAATATATATCAAAATGTGTATATTGTGTGTGTGTGTTACGTGTATATATAGAGAGAGAGAGAGAGAGAGCGCGCATTTAATCAGTGAAGCACAGAAGAGAGAGAAATTTGATCAATTAAGAGAGGGAGAAATTAAGAGAGACTTTTGAATTCTTTAAATTAAAAAACGTTGAGAGAGAGAGAGAGAGAGGGAGAGGGAGACGTACAAGTGGCTTTATAGGACGCCTTCACACCCCGCGCCCTCGTTCCTTTCTCGTGTTCTTTTCTCCCTCTGTTCCGTTCCCATGGTCCACTCCAAATCAATGTCGCACATTCACGAAAAACCATGGTTCCATTTAAAATTCAATTGCAAAATCGCCCACAACGATAAGAAGAAATTTGTTAACCTAGGAATTTTACAAAACCTTAAGTTGTAAGCATGGAAAATGCATGTATTTTAAATCCCTCGAGCAACAAATTTGATGGCCAAAAATGGTTATGTGAACTTTGGTGTCATCCATTGCTCATGGAACTGAGGGTTCATCTAAACCTTAGTCCCACAATTCGCACAAAACGGTAAGGTCGTCGAAAAGGATATATTTTTATTGAAGAAAATATGAGGATGATTTTAACTATGCTTATATGAGGTTTTTAAATTCAAGAAATATGAGGCTTCTCTCTCTCTCTCTCTCTCTCTCTCTCTCTCTCTCTCTCTCTCTCTCTCATTGTAGCTAATGCCCATCTCTCCCGTCAGCAGCTAATGCCAACGCGGACCTCTCTCCCCGTCGCTATGATGCTGCAGCAATGAATGGCAGCGTTGACGCTGAGCACGGCGTCTCTCCCATCAACCTGCTAAGCATGGCGTCTCTCCCATTAGCGGCGAATGCCAGTGCTGACATCTCTCTCTCTCTCTCTTCCCCCATCAGTAGCACGTTGCCTTGCTGAGCACGGCGTCCCACATGCTTGCTTGAAGGTGTTTCGGAGCTAGCCGGACCCTGCTGGTTGTCAGTCAGAAATTTAAGGGCACATGTGGTTTGTAGACAGCCAGATGGGAAGAAAGACGGCATGGCGTCGAGCCATTGGCTATCAGACGTTCCGAGAGCCTTGCCTGTTTGTACATGGAAATGGTGTTCGTCAGGCAGCCAAAAGGTGTCTCGTTAGGGATCCGGCAGGAATCTTGGTGAGCCCCACTGCCACGTCTACCAAAATCTCATCGAGAGTCTAGCAAGGGCTACTCATGTGCCAAGGGTGTTTGCAAGCTTATGCTCTCTCTCTCTCTCTCTCTCTCTCTCTCTCTCTAATCGACCTCAAAGCTCCAGCCATCTTGCATGCTTAAAGAGAGAGAGAGAGAGAGAGAGAGAGACTCTAATTGACCTCAAAGCTCCAGCCATCTTGCATGCTTAAAGAGAGAGAGAGAGAGGGAGAGGGAGTGGAGAGAGAGATAGAGAGGGAGTGTGTGTGTGTGTGTTCTCTCTCTCTCTCTCTCTCTCTCTCTCTCTCTCTCTCTCTCTCTCTCTCTCACATTGACCTCAAAGCTCCATCCATCTTGCATGCTTAAACAAAGAGAGAGAGAGAGAGAGAGAGAGGCTTTGATCATTGGATTCACACAAAACCGAGTTTGCTTTCTCAATGACCAAATCCTCTCTTCTACCCCCCCAACACACACACACACACACACAAAACTATGTTGAACTCGAACAGCTTGTTTTAAACTATTAATGTTTAACATAATTCTACCTAATTATTTCTACCTTAAACCAAATAGTAGATAGATGTCTTTTAGAAACTTTATGTTTTTATTTGATGCTACATTTCTCAAGTGTGTTATATATATTGAAAATACTTTAAGTTAAATTATCAATATTATATTGAAACCTAGAGCCCTAATGCTACCCACCATAGTGATTCCTAGCCCCCCTTGTATCTCATATCTTAAGCTTCACTCAAAAAAGTTATGAAATGACACATCACATGCTTTTGGATACATGTGGAGAGAGAGAGAGGAGGGGGGAGAAGGGACCCTATGATGAAAGAGAGAGTGAGTGAAAGGGGAGAGTGGCTGCATGATCAAAGAGAGGGAAGGGACCCTATGATCACAACGAGAGAGAGAGAGAGAGAGAGAGAGAGAGAGAGAGAGAGAGAGAGAGAGAGAGAGAGAGAGAGAGAGAGAGCCTACATGTATATAACCCTCTCAAAAAACATAGCATCATATGAGAATATAAGACTTCTAGAAAACATCTATTGTTTGGTTTAAATAGAAAGAATTTGGTACATTTTGTGTTAAAGGTTAATAGTTTAAGATACAAATTATTCGAGTTCAACATAGTTTACTATTCTCTTTCCCTCTCTTTCTCTTTTCTCTCTAGCCATTTAACCTACCACTCACACATACACAAAGTGTGCATGTGTGTTTAGAGTCCTCTCTCCCTCAAACCCAAAACCCTAAGAGTTAAGAGTCCTCTCTCACACCTACACATAGGGAAGATATGTAGATAGGCTAAGGTAAAGCAACACATTGCCTTGTGTGGGACATGGATACCTCTATGCCCTCTAGGATTCCCTGACCTCTTACTACTTTGCATATTCTTTATATGAGTAGTGAAGTTTTCTCTTTTACGATAGACATCTCCACCCCATAATGCTTGTTAAAATGTATGGTGCTAAAGGCTATGCTAGAAGCACATGTAAGAAACTATATCCTTTAAGCTAGAAAGCTAAAAGACAATGTACTTGTAACCATTAAATCAATCAAGTCCCTTTCATGCCACTATGGTTTCATTCTTGTTCTTCTACTTTCCCCCATAATTTACTCTTCCACTCTTGCTCAACCATGTTTTAACATGGTATCAAAGCCTCTTTCCTAAAGGTTGTGAGGTTGTAGGAGCTTCCATAGCTACTACTCAAGTTTGGGAGCTCAAGCATTGGTGTTGTTGTTGTTGTCCAAGAAGGCATTTAAGTGAAGATTGTAGGTTGGAGTTGCCAAGCTTATTGAGAAGACAAGAAGGTCATCATCCATCAAGGTATAGCTCTCCATTGTGCACATTTTTTTGGCTCATCTTGAAGTCTTCCATTATCAAGAGGAGGAGGAAGGGCATGCATTGAAGTGTTTGAATGAGGTTTAATTTGTCAAGTTCTTGTGTTGTCTATCATTTACAAGGGGGCTACTTAAAGGGGCAATTTAAGGGGCTTGCTTCTAACATAAGTTGGGAGGTTGCTTTCTTTATTGTGTGGTCAGAGACAGAGAGGAGAAGAAGAAGAGAAAAGAGAGACCATGTGTTGCTCAACCAAACAACTTGATGTGAGAGGGTGTTCTCTCTAAGTTCAATCATAAGAGGGTGTTATCTCCAGGTTCGATCACATGGCATCAGTGTTCTCAAGGCTTGTGTTGATCTGTCACTGCTAGTGCAGCTCAATAGCCATTTTTCTCGGAGGATAAGGTATTCATTAAAACGTTTTAAACCTAAAGTCTAAGGGTAAATAAACCTCTCCTAAAAGAACCCTTTTGCACTACCCTTTCTCAATTCAGTCCATCTCAAGCCATGTTCACATTGAGGTTGTCAAATCTGAATATTTTAAGGTTCTATTCACACTAACTATACACATTATTTATCAAAAGGCTATTCACACTCATGAAAGCCTAAATTAGACATTGCAAAAGCATAAAGGGGTGTTTGTATGCAAGTTTCCTCATTAATCAAACTCTCTCATAATCTCCAAATATATCCTCACTCGTATTTCTAAATCGAAATTACACACTGCCAAGTGAGTTGCCAATAAGACCTCTCTGTTCACAAAATATAAAAAATAGCAGCAGTGGCAAAATTTAATGGTGATGGTTTTCATACATGGAAGATGAAAACTATGTACCATCTCATATGTAATAACTTATGGAAGTAGTTGGAAGATCCTAATAATGACCTGCAATGGAGGATAAAAAATAATAAGACATTAGGAATTATTGCATGGGCCCTTTCAGATGATGTACTCTACCACATTTCAGGCATAAAAGAGGCAAAAGAAGCATGAAAAGGGCTTGATAAAATCTTTGATTCACAAGTAAAAAATCCAAAAATTAATTGACTTTTTTAGATTGGACCTAAATAACTTTGATTCATTGACATCATTAATGAGCGAATTTAAAAGTCTTAAAGTACAACTATCTTCAATAGGCAAAGATGTAGACGAAGATGAAGCCATTGCCATGCTACTTAATAGTTGTGGGATAAACCCGACAAAGGGTATGAACAAGTGGTTGCAATAATAATGAATGTGCCAAATAAAAATCTAAATTGACTAGAAGTTTGTACGAATAAGAAGGTAAACTTAAGAAGAAAGCCCAAGACTCTACACTGAACCCAGTAGTAACCACACTTTATAGTAGAGGTTATTCTTTAAAAATTATTCGCAGGGATCTGTGGTGGGAGAAATGGATATAAGAAACAAGAATGTTGGAACAAAGGAAAGCCAATGTGCAAAAAATGTAACAAGTTTGGACACATTGACAAAGATTGTTAGAACCAAAAGGTAAACATTATACAAGAATCTTCACCATCTTATGAAGAATGTTCTTAGGGTATTTTGTAAATTTACTCATACATTGTTTGACCCTACATGGGCTAGAGGCCTTGCAGGCATGTAGGGGGAGAATCTACATCCTTAGGTGCAATTAACTAGAGGGGGAGCTAGCATCAAGGGGGGGTGTTAAAATGTATAATGCTAAATGCTATGCTACAAGCACATGTAAGAAATTGTATCCCATAAGCAAAGAGGGAAGAGTGTGTCCAAGTTAGAAGCTACAAAACAATGTACTTGCAACCAACATATCAATTAAGTCTCTTTCTTGCCACTATGGTTTTATTCTTGTTCTTCTACTTTCCCCCATAATCTACTCTTCCACTCTTTCTCAACCATGTTTTTAAACAATGATAACCCTTCTTATTGTTTAAAACCCTTAAGGTAGATACTCACACATGTTTTTAATTCACAAAATGGAGTAATACATTACAAAATACCAAAGGGATCATCTTTTAACCCATGCCTTTTAGATTTAATGCAAGAGAAGGTTGTACATGCATACTTATGTGAGGCTAATTTATAACCTTGTTAAAAATTGTATCATTGGATGGGAAAATAAGGTTTTCAAATAACATCTATTATTTAGTTTAAGGAAGAGAGATTTTAGTACATTTAGATCAATGATAGCAATAATTTAAGATAAAAATAAATCAGCTTCAATGATAGTTTAATATTGTCTTTCTCTTTTTCTCTCTAGCCATTTTAGCCTACCTCTCTCTCAAATGCATACACACACACTTCCCACAACTTCGCTTTCCTCACAACATTACTTCGTGGCAGCTTCTTGATGAGAAGCATGCAAGAGACACTAGTTTGTTATTGTTGAAAATTTTAATATTTTCCATGACAATATATATAACTTAAAACTCTAGAGTCATTTAGAAATAATGTGCAAAGGGGCCAAACGATGACCCCATGATTTGCAAACATTTGGGACTAGTATTTTGTCCATGCTTATTGTTGCCACTAAGTCTAAACAACTTTTAGAGTTTACAATCATGTACATTCAAAGAAGGACATGTATAACCTTAGGCATGACAAGAATACAATGAAGATAAGAACACTCAAGAAGATGTCATGATGGCGTAGTTCCACATGTGCAAATTGATATATAATGGATTTGATCCATACATGCACACTTCTATTATTAAGTAAGGCATATTGAGTCATAAATTTGATAGAGACAATCAATAGCAACAAGCTCAAGTGTAACCAGAGCTTCTAACTCTTGAGGTGTCCATGCCAAAAGAAGCAAAAATATACTCTACTTTCTATTTTTCCTTTTTCATAAGAAGATTAATTATTTAGTTTAATAAGCACCATTGGGAAGGTAATGCATGAATTACTTAATGCTTGTGCCACCTTTTATTATGTCCTTGGTCCAACCTAGAAACAAATTCCTAGTTGAGAGTGATGAAAGGCAAGCCATTTCTTGTCCATGCTATGGTGCATACCATCTTTCTCACCCAACAAGATCACCATCATATGAATTAATGTTAGGGAAAATCACCAAAATGCCCCTACAATTTGTGGAAATTCCTAAAATACTCCTCAAAATTAAAAAATACAAAAATCTACCATTGTATATATACTTTTTAATTAAACTATCAATGTTTAACATATATGTACCTAATTCTTTCTACTTAAACCGAACAATAGATATCCTTTAGAAACGTTGTGTTCTTATTTAATGCTATGTTTTTTGAGAGTGTTATATATATTGAAAATACTTGAGTTAAATTATCATTATTATATTGAAACTCGGAGCCTTAATGCTAGCCACCAACCATTGATTTCTAGCCCCCCTCTATCTCATGTCTTAAGCTTCACTCAAAAAAGCTATGGAATGACACATCGCACACATTTGGACACATGTGGAGAGAGAGAGGGGGGAAGGGACACTATGATGAGAGAGTGTGTGAGAGACGGGGGAGGGACCCCATGATCATAGAGAGAGAGAGAGAGAGAGAGAGAGAGAGAGCTTTTGTATGTGTGTGTGTGTGTGTGCACATGCGTGTATATAATGATGCATGTAGACATGGAAAGGCAAAGGACTGCATTCTATATGCATAAGACATCGATGTGCACGCGTGTAAGTAAGCTATAAGAGTGCATCTATACTTTGATACTCATATATATAGGTAGACATGGTAGAAATATTGTACATAAGGATATACATGTAGAGAGAGAGAGAGAGAGAGAGAGAGAGAGAGAGAGAGAGAGAGAGAGAGAGAGAGAGAGAGAGAGAGAGAGAGAGAGAGAGAGAGAGAGAAAGAGAGAGCCCATCATAATATAAGGCTAATTTATAACCCTGTAAAAAAACATAGCATCATATGAGAATATAATATTTCTAGAAAACATATATTATTTAGTTTAAGGTAGAAAGACTTTGGTACATTTGTGTTAAATATTAATAGTTTAAACTACAAATTTTTTAAGTATAACTATAGTTTACTATTCTCTTTCTCTCTCTTTCTCTTTTCTCTCTAGCCATTTTAACCTACCCCTTGCACATACACAAAGTGTGTATGTGTGTTTAGAGTCCTCTCTCTCTCTTAAACCCTCAACCCTACGACTTAAGAGTCCTCTCTCACACCTACACATAGGGAAGATATGTAGATAGGCTAAGGTAAAGTAACACATTGTCTTGCGTAAGACATGGATACCCCTATGCCCTCTAGGATTCTCTAATCTCTTATGATTTTGTATATTCTTTATATGAGTAATCAAGTTTTCTCTTTTACTATAGACACCTCCATCCCATAATGCTAACCCCTCTTATTATCTAAAACTAAAACATACCTGACCCAATTTAAGTTAGGGAGGGTAGTTTGTTAGTCATCTAGGGACCAATCCTATCACCACCATCTATGCTAACTTTGAGTGCGTGGACTTGATGACTAGGTGTTTCCTAGGTCCACCTCACATGTGAAATGCACATCCTTGCTCTATGAGGATCCGACCTACAGGTTCCTAAAGACATAACTTCAATGAGTGAGAAATGAGGGGGAACTAACCATCAACCCCTCTACCATATGACATAGTCTCACACCATCCCCCTAAAATGGTGCTTACCGTTTCTAGAACTGACACAGAAGAAGGTCATGCTTGTTTATCTTTATTCTAAACTTGGGGAAAGCTACTCGACTAACCAGGTCTACTTGACTATCAAACGATTTCGTTAGAAAATCATCTACCTTCTTCCCACTATGTCGATGCATATTTTAGTATTTGAATAGGCATGCTACCATGTTGTGATGACATATAAAAATAGCTTAATTAATTAGTATTTACACAGGGTTCATTAGCACACCCTTAATTTACGAACACTAATCAGTCCATTTGAAAACAAAGATGTTCTTGATTTTTATTCTCATATGTACAATCTCACTTGAAAAGTGAACCAACCCAAAACTAGGCTACCACGCTTGCCTTATTCATCCCAAGCCTTCCAATGTTTAACCATGTTGGGCTCGTATAGGTTTCTAACTTTATTTTTAGGTCTGAGACTGAGATTACAACTCATACTAAAGTCCAATTGGTTCTCACTTGGGCAACCATATTTTGGAAGGGGACCCCCTTTAGCTCTCCCTGCACCTAACAATTCAAAGCTAGCTACATTGAGGATAGACATCAATCCAATGGGAATCCCTAGACCACCAAGACCTATTGTGACCTATCCACCGAGCAATGTTCCAATGCACTTTGTGGAGGAACCACTGGAAGAAGATTCTTACTTGAACCCTTATGTCTCTTATGACGAAGAGGGTAATCCCATATTGATGGACTATAGAGCTATGCCGATCGTGACCTCAAGCAGAGGAAGAGGTAGAGGCCTAGGAGGAGCTCAGAACCAAGAATCCATAGCATGTTGGACGTGTGGTCATCTAGGGCATATCTCATCTAGGTGCCCTGAAAAGGAGCAAGCAAATAGAGAGAAGGCTGACTTGAGATGCCCCGAATGCATAGTCACACACATATTCACTAATTGCCCTTAGTGGAAACCCTCCACTAGCTTGGCAATTGTATGATGCCATACCTATCCCCATAAATGTCATGATACGAGCTCAAACAAAGCACGCTGGTATCTCATTACCTAGACTTGGTAACCTCGATGTGTCCTCTATAGGAAAGAAGAGTCAATGATGGAGGAGAAAGCGAACTGAAGAGAAAATAATGCTCAAGACTGAGAGTGATGCCACATTAACCAAGGGAAAATAGGTCATTGATGTTAAAGTAGAAACATCTGCTCCTGAGATGAGAGAAAAGAAAAGCGCTAAGATTGGAGAGTACCCTAATCCCAACTAGCAACTAAAGGTTGCGGATAAGGTTAAGGAATGGATAAAAGAAGCTCAATCTTACATTTGAGATGTCGAACCTATAATTGAAAATAAGATTAATGAACTCTCAACCTTGAGCCCACTAGTCTCTTCCACATATCTAAGAGCAGGAGAGACAACACCATCACGTGAATAGCTACATGGGTAGAATGAGGGGGCCACAACTACGCAAATGGATCAAGAGCATTGGTAGGGAGCCCATGAATCTAAGGAGGGAAAGACGAATGGAAAATTGCTAACCACACCAATAAAAACTCCTATGACATTGTTGTTGGGAGAATTGCTTAGGTGGTAAAACTCCATACTTTGGCAAGAATTGAAGCAATGGGTAGAATGTAGTAATGAACATAAACCACAAGACTTTTCTGACCACAATGATGTGACACATACACCAAGCATAAGGCTACATCCAATGTCTAAGTCCCCACAAGTGAATACCTTTTGGGAGGGCACTGAGATGCACACAATCTTACATGTGGTTGCCTTAGTAGATACTACACGAAAGGGGATAGTGGACACATAAGTAGGGGTTAGTGTACTTAGTCACACGAAGTCCTACAAGCTTGGGGAAACCCACCCATGGAAACCTCATGGTTTAATATCACTCTAGCAAATGGGATGAAGGTTAGACCTTTCGAAGTCTTGAAGGACTAGCCTTTAAAGATAGCGGGAATCCAATTCTTCATGAACTTCACAGTTATGAAGGGAGTGGATTGTGATATCCTGCTAGGTAGGCCTTGCATGAGGAATGCCAAAGTGATAGAGGAATGGGGTAATCGCTTGATATTCTTGGGCAATAGATCAAAAGCAATCCAAATAGAGATGAACACTTGGGAAAATCTCACCAGTGGACTTACATGCCATCTCTACCCTGTTTAAGGGTGACTTGGGGTCTAGGAGCTATTATGGACCTCTAACAAGGTACATTCCTTGCCCAGAGGATGAGTGAGACTGGGTGCATGTATTGGCAACCATTGATCTCCCATTCTCAGAGGATGAGGGTGAATACAAGCAAGCTATAGACTCAGCTAGCAAACCTAACATTGCCATCGCTTCTAACCTACCCATAGTATCTTTATGCATGATGGCTGGAAGTCGCATAAGCCAACCAATGCCAATCACCTATCATGTTCCAACACACAAATTGGAACTCGACAAAATTCTCAATATACCTATCAAGTGAGCTTTCAGGTAGCCCAGCTGCCAACTTAAAGCCCCTCAAGGTGGCACAGAGCTCAAAAAGGTAGGAACCCTTCAAGTGACACACAAATCTTGACACTGATGGAAGAGTCATTGAGCAAATAGGGAGCAAATATTAAATCTTGAGAGGTTAACATGTCTCTAGTAAGCAAAGGAGTTGCCAAGGTAGATTGCAATTGAGCTTGGCTAGAATGCCTTGAGGTGGTAGATTATGAGCAAGCGGGATTAGTTCATCCTTTCACCACACCATTATTTGGAGTAGAGTTAGCTCGTAGAGTTGCAAGCACCAAGGGAGACAACCTCGTCTAGTGAGAATGACGAGTACAATTTCGAGTCAGAGAGGTAAGGTCTGATAGTGACCTCGAAATACCTCGACCTGATGCACCAAGGGGGACCTTCCTCCAAGGATTAAAGAAGGAGAAATAGAAGTGATCAAAGTCTTCAAAAATGGAATGGTAGAAGAAACCCCAAGACCTACTCAAGTGCTTTACGAAGTACAAAAAGGGCAAGCGAGTAGTGGGGCTAGTAGGAGCCGAATAGAAAGGGCAAGCAAGTGAACCTATTGAAGGACCAACCAAGGTTAAGAATGTCAACTTGGCAAGAGAGAATGACAAGCCTCGACCCATGTACATAGTGGATAGCCTAACCGAGGAGGAAGAGAATGATCTCATGCATCTCTTAAGGGAATTTACTGATGTGTTTGCGTGGTCCTTAGACAAGCTAAAGGGAATAAATCCAAGCACAGTGACTCATAATATTTCCATGACCTCCGAAGCATCAAGGAACAACTGTATGCATGAAAGGGAGCGATGGATCGAAGGTTGAACTCGAGAGCTATGGCGGGAGAGCAAAAGCAAGAAAGGGAGAGACTAGAAATGGGAACTCCAATTGTCACAATGTGTGACCGGGCCTTCCTTTATTCAAACTGTCACTAAAAGAATAAAGAATAAAGTGACGGTGACGAGTGCCCACCACATGCAGTGTGCAGTGGCAGTGACTGTCAGTGTAGTAATACATGGGCGACTAGGCAGAGGCGCCTTTACCCCCAATAACCTCCCACTTAAAAGTGAATCTGCCCTAGTGAGGAGTGAAAAGAAAAAGAAAAAAGACAGTACAACATGCACACATGTACAACAGGATGAGGAAAGACGTCATCTCATCCCACGCCCATCAACCTCCTGAGGAAGGCAAAGCGCTCTGTAGAGAGGCTTTTCGTGAGCAAATCTGCAGGATTCTAGTCAGTTGAGATCTTGACAAGATCAACAGACTTGTCCTCAATGACCCCACATATGAAGTGATACCTGACCTCAATGTGTTTCATCTTCGCATGGAAGACCAGATTCTTGGCTAACTGAATAGCACTCATACTCAGTCTATGGGTGGTGCAAAGTATTTTGTTACGTTCATAGATGATTTTTCACGGAAAGTTTGGGCTTATCCCATTAAGCTGAAATCCGATGTCTTGGCTGTGTTTTAGAGATGGCTTGCATTGGTTGAGAACCAGTTTGGGTATAGGCTAAAATGCCTAAGGACAGATAATGGGGGTGAGTATGTCTCACGTGCTTTTGAGCAGTTATGTGATGAGAGG
The DNA here is from genome assembly GCF_053477565.2 of Lygodium microphyllum. Taxonomy (NCBI): domain Eukaryota; kingdom Viridiplantae; phylum Streptophyta; class Polypodiopsida; order Schizaeales; family Lygodiaceae; genus Lygodium; species Lygodium microphyllum. Next base: position 131,285,829 of record NC_141143.1, read on the forward strand.
GGTATTAAGCTTCAGTTGACCACCCCCTACACCCCCCCCAGAATGGTTTGGCTGAGCGGATGAATAGAACCATCCAGGAGCGTGTACGTAGTATGCTTAGCCATGTAGGCCTACCACAAAGCTTTTGGACTGAGGCAGTTAGTACAATTGTGCATGTCATGAACAGATCACCCTCTAGTGGTTTGGATTTCCAAGTTGAAGAGGAGGTATGGACTAGAAAACCTCCCTCTTATGCACATCTCTATGTCTTTGGATGCGAGGCATTTTGCCATGTGACCAGGGACAAGAGAAGTAAGCTGGATCCCAAGAGTGTCAAATGCATTTTCCTTGGTTATGGGGATGCAGGTGAGATGGGTTACCGTCTTTGGGATCCGCAGGCACGGAAAGTCATTCATAGTCATGATGTAGTCTTCCATGAAGACAAAATGCATAGGCAACCTGAGAGAGGTGTTGAGATCCGCACGGTCATATTTCAGGAGGAGCTGAGAGCTCCCGCACAGCCAGTTGGACAGCCTACAGCTGCAGTAGATGCTCATGGTCAGTGTGTTGGACAGGTAGCTGGGCAGGCAGCAAAGCCTGCTGTGAGACGGTCTACTAGAGACAAACGTCCACCTGATAGGTTTCAACCCTCGATGCATTATGTCTTGGTTACAGATGTAGGAGAGCCTTTCACCTATGATGAGGCTATGCGCAGGGGTGATAGTCACTCCTAGGAGAGGGCTATGCAATCTGAGATAGACTCCCTGCATAAGAATGACACTTGGGATTTGGTTTCCTTGCCTACGGGCAAGAAGGCTTTGCCATGCAAGTGGGTGTACAAGCTAAAAAGTACCCATGGACACCCCAAGCCGGCATGCAAGGCTAGATTGGTAGCAAAGGGTTTTAAGCAGGAGCATGGTGTGCACTTTGACGAGGTCTTTTCTTCTGTGGTTAAGATGATCACCCTGCGCTTAGTCTTGGCTTTGGTTGCTCAACTTGACTTGGATTTATACCAGATGGATGTCAAGATAGCTTTCTTACATGGGGACTTACATGATGAGATTTATATGGAGTAGCCTAAGGGCTTTGCAGAACCTGGCAGGCAACACCTAGTGTGCAAATTGAAGAAAAGTCTTTATGGCTTGAAACAGGCACCTAGGGAGTGGTATCATAAGTTTGATGCCTATATGTAGTCACAAGGCTACAGTCAGAGTGCTATGGATCCGTGTCTTTACATGAAGAAAGCCCGTGATGGTTCTTTATTGATTTCGGTACTCTATATGGATGATATGCTGATAGCAGGGAAAGCTCATGATGAGCTAGATACTCTTAAGGCTCAGCTCAAGAAGAGCTTTGAGATGAAAGATCTGGGACCAGGCCGCTCACATACTTGGTATGCGCATTAGACGCAACAGGCATCGGGGACTCCTCTACTTGTCACAGAGGGAGTACATTCATAAAGTCCTTGAGCACTTTCGCATGCAGGATATAAAGCCTATTGGCTGTCCATTGCCTTCTTATATGAAGGTATCACATGCTGATTATCCGCAGACAGATGAGCAGAGGGCCGAGATGGCCAAGATTCCCTATGCATCCGCAGTGGGCAGAGTCTTATGTATGCCATGTTGCCTTTGCAGTTGGTGTTGTGGCACGCTATATGGCTATACCTGGCAAGAAGCATTGGGATGCCGTGAAGGGTATCATGAGGTACCTGAAGGACACTGCAGATATGTGCATATGCTAAATCCATGTCAGTCCATACATATATGCTTGGTGTAATAGATTTCAGATTTCAGTAAAAGAGAGCTAACAGTGCCAAAATCGGATCCCAAGGCAATCAGATACTGCCAAGACCAAAGCCGGCATCATGCGGATATATCATAAGCATATGATGGTCAATAAGCATGAATCCAACATCCAAGTATGTCATACAAACATCTGCCAGTGAGCAAGGCACACCCCCCAAGCAACGGGGCAAAGTGTTCCTGCCACTACCAAAACTTGACACAGGTGTTAGTTCACAAAGATACGGTTCCAAAACTAAGACTTAGCTCATAAGCATACATTGAACCAAGACATATGATGTATCATCCCAAAAGGTAAGAAGACTCAAAGTCTAAAGTGTCTGTAAACTGCTCAATAGCATGTAATGGTTCAATGCATAAAAGTACCACCTACTTAATGTTTGATAAGCATTCAAGAATGCTCCCACTGGCACAAAATCCGTATATATGAGCTCAAGAGCTCAAGCCAAGGCAAGACATAGTGCCAATGACATAAGTCCAAGACAATACATCAATAGTACATCCCGAATATGTAGGCAGTAGAGCATCTATATGTAGCATCCATAAGCATGTAAGACATCAAGTACATCCCAAGATACAACTTTGGCAAGCCAATAAATAGCTCAAGTAAGCTCCGAGAATCCAAGGTCAAGCCAAAATTGAGCTCCAGTAGCAACAGGCTCCAAACAATATAACTAGCATGTAGTAATGGCATAGGCTAAGCATGTCAAGACCGGTCAGACATAAGCAACATACATACCATAAGTACATCCAAGATGGAGCATCCAAATGCTTTGCAAAGTGAGCTCAAGCTCAACCAATGATCACGAATCAAAACCAAGATCTATGTCGAGCCCCAAGTGTCAATACATCACCATATATGCCCGAAACATAGCCCGAAAAGCATAGGCATAAGTATACATGAGTAAAATGACTTCAGCCCAACTATGTACAGCAATGATTTACTGTTCAAAACTGAGAATTTCAGCACCAAAATCAGCTCCAAATGGTTGCCAAACAATAGGCATACATTCCCCTAACATCCAGGCATCAAACGGGACCAACCGGGCATCAAATGACAATGCCAAACAAGCTATAGCATCAAATGTCAGTGTAACACTGTCATAAACTGCATGTGGACTGTTATGACAGTTCCAAAATAGTGTTAAATCAGTCCAAATGCTATGCCAACACATCAACCATCAAAATCAAGCATCAAAGCATGTTCATATGCCCGAAATGGAGCCTTTCCAAGTGCGCTGCTGTTGTGACTGTCAATGCTGAAGACACATATGGGAGGGCTGCGTGATTCCGCCAACTGTAAATGCTGGTCCTGGGGTTGCAAAAAATGGTGGCCAAGATTCGGAGGGGTCCAGTTAAAGCCAAGGAAGGCTTCAAACAAGCTCCAGCAAGTCTTGTTCAAAGGCAAGTGAGATATGAAGCAAGGAAGCTTCAATGGTGGCTACCCCCATCTTGTTTACGGCTTGTGAGACATGAGAACTGAAGTAAACCCTGAAGAAAATGATCAAATACCTCTGATGTAATACCCTGAAGGTGCCCAACAATGCAAGGAAGGTGCTCGGAAGCCGGGGAGTGATGGGAGCTCGAAGGAGTCGGATATGGCTGTTGGGAAGGAGACCCAATGCAAGTAGGGAGTCAATGGGATGCTGAGAATGCCATGAATCAAGCTCAAGAGTCAAAAAGCAAAGCTCTGATACCAGTTGAAAGGGAGCGACGGATCGAAGGTTGGACTCGAGAGCTATGGCGGGAGAGCAAGAGCAAGAAAGGGAGAGACTAGAAATGGGAACTCCAACAATCACAATGTGTGACCGGGCCTTCCTTTATTCAAACTGTCACTAAAAGAATAAAGAATAAAGTGACGGTGACGGGCGCCCACCACCTGCAGTGTGTAGTGGTGGTGACTGTCAGTGTAGTAATGCACGGGCGGCTAGGCGGAGGTGCCTTTACCCCCAACAATGCAATGAATTCTAAGTATGCACATGCAATAAAGGAGGAGATTGATATGCTAATGAAGGCGGAATTCATTTATGATATAGAGCACGCAGACTAGGTATCACCCATAGTTATCATCATGAAGAAAAATGGGAAGATTCAAGTGTGCGTAAACGATAAGAAAGTCAACGGGGCTACAAAGAGAGACAACTACCCATTGCCATACACAGAGCACATGCTAGAGAGAGTGGCAGGAAAGGAAGCCTACAACTTTTTGGATGCATTGTTAAGCTATAACCAAGTGTAATTCCATTCGGATGATAGGCATAAGACAACATTCACCACCGAATGGGGGGTGTTTGCCTATATAGTCATGCCATTTGGATTGACTAATGCTCCTGCTACCTTCCAATGCCTCATGTGTGCCATCTTCAAGGACATGCTCAAGAAATGGTTGGAAGTCTCTGTCAATGATTTATACATCCACAACAACTGGGAAGAGCATATTGAAAAAGTTGCAAATAGTCTTTGAACAGTGTCGGCAATACGATCTCTCACTGAACCCCTTAAAGTGCCAGTCTTAGGTGAAACATGGTTGTATTCTAGGGAATGTTGTGTTGAGGAATGGGCTAGCCAGACTTCTTTAAAGTCAAGGTGATTATAGATCTTCCCCCTCCGACCAACTTCAAGGGAGTTCAATGTTTCTTAGACCACACCGGGTACCATTGGTAGTTTGTATTGAACTATGCATTAATTACTAGACCTTTGTACAAGCTACTTATAGTATTCAAGTGGACTGAAGAGTGTCAAGAGGCCTATGAAAGGCTTAAATAGACTCTGACTTTAGCTCCTATCCTAAGAGATCTAGATTGGTCCATTACCTTTCATGTGCACATTGTTGCATCAAAATTTGTTGTGGGGGAACTGTTGTTCCCACCTAGTGAACATAACCTAGACTATCCAATGAGCTTTGCTAGTAGACAACTCATTGAGATAGAAATAAACTACACAACAGAGAGGAAAGGATCAGCCATGGCGTTCACTGTAAAGAAGTTTAGACACTAGATTCTAGAGACACCCTTTACCTTCTTTGTGGATCATCAAGCATTGCTTTATCTTGTAAACAAACCTTGCGCGCAACAGGATGCATTACTAAATGGCTAAATTTGCTTTTGGAAATTGATTTCTTTGTGGTCGTATGCAAATGCAAACAACATTATATGGCAGATCACATGTCATGCATGCCCATAGGAGAATCGGACTAGATAGGGAATCAATGATGACCTACCAAATGCACATCTTTTTAGAATGTCCAACGAATGAGAATTGTTTAGAGTAGATGTCACACCATATTAGGTGGATGACATAGTCCACATCCTCAAGAACGGATTGTCAGAATGACCCACAGAAAATGCTAGGTTAAAAAGACTAATCTTGAAGGTCCAACCCTATCAGTTGATTGCAGGTCAACTGTATCGGTTAGGACAAGGTGGACTCTTAAGGAGATGTGTATGTGAACACAAAATGCATGATGTGCTCAAGGAAGTGCATGGTGGGATTGCTGGAGGGCACTTTAGTGAAGACACTACACCGAGTAAGGTGCTCCAGTCTCAATTGTGGTGGCCAATGCTATTTCTCAATGAAACTAGCTTTGTGAAGCATTTTGATGAGTGCCAACAAACCAAAGTCCCTACTTGTAAGGACAAAATGGAGTTGACCACGGTGATCGTGTGCCAACCATTTGAGAAGTTGAAAATTGACTTCATTGGTCCAATCATCCTTGTAGCACAATACTTCCAATCCAAGTACATCATTGTTGCCACAAACTACCTCACCAAGTGGGTGGAAGCTCGAGCAACTCACCAAAATGATGTTAGGACCATGGCCAATGTTTTGTGGGAGCAAGTAATCTCACAGTTTAGTTGCCCCATAGAGTTGGTTAGTGACCAAGGCACACACTTCATCAATGAAGTGATCGCTCACTTGTTATCCATATTCTTAATAATCCATAGAAAATCCTCTCTATATTATCCTCAAGCCAATGGTCGAGCTGAATCCTCTCTATAAGATCTTGGTGGATGTTCTAACAAAAGTAGTCTCTATCTCATGCAGTGATTGGGACAACAAGCTCATGCCAGCTTTATGGGCATATAGGACAGCCTACAAAATAGCCATAGGATAGACTCCATTTAAATTGACCTACGAAATCGAAGCTATTAACCAGTGGAATTCTTTGTTCCAAGCTTGAGAATAGTAGCCCAAGAGAGATGGAAGGGCCAAGAAGCATGGATAAATCTATTAGTAGAGTTGGAACATCTATTTGAGATGCGTCTCATTGCAAGTCATTCTCTAATCTTGTGAAAAGGCACGATGCAAGAGTTGGTTTGACAAACACGTCAAACAACGAGACTTTGGGTGAGGAGACCTAGTCTTGCTCTCGTCTTGCTATACTCTGTCAAGGGACGCAAGTAGAAAATGAAGTTTGTGGGATTTGGACCTTTCAAGGTTCGCAATATTAGTAGAATATGGAATGTGGAACTTGAAACCCTAGAAGGAGAGGGCATAGTTTTCTTCAACAGAAGTCACATTTGAAAGTATTACCCTCTGTCATATCCACTTCACGAACCTCTAATGATAGAACCATTGACGAACATGAGGGTTACAACCATCACTGAACTCGAGGATGCAGATGAGGAAGTGGTAGCACCAGCCAACCTGTGCAAATCACCATAACCTCCCAAAAGGCATACACCCTTGATACACTAATTGATGAGGGAGTAGACACAAATATCTTAATGCATCAACTTTGGACCGCCATGGGTCAACCCCATTTGCAACCAACCAATGCAAAACTTAGCCCGATTGGGAGGTAATCCTATCCACTTTTGGAATAATGTAAAATAATGGTTTCTATCGAGACTGAGAGCCTACCCATCATCTTTTATGTGCTACCTAACAAGTAGAGTGTTGGTAAGGAATCATTGCTGGGGTGCATGTTCAAAAAACAAGTTCATTGTAATGTTGACTATGACTCACAGCACATCCACCTTGCCAATGGTAATGTTACAATAGTAACAGCTTTCAAGTAGCAGTAAGGGCACCACGCTTGTCCCAAAGCTTGTAGTGTCACCTATAACTAAACCTCTAGTATCAACCCTAAGGAGGGGGATAGTACATCACAATGTACTCCCATAGTACCTTCACAGTTGCATCTGGGAACCATGCCCAAAGCTACGGCCCAAATATTCAAGTGGATTCCTAAGCATAGACCATCGTCTCATAAACATCAATAATTGGGAATGTATAATCTCCGTGCCTCAAACTATAGGCCTTAATGGTGGAGTTGGTGCTCTTATAATTCACACGTGACAGAGTAGCACTGGGTTCCAAAAGCCCTGATGCAAGCCCAAGGATACTATGGGGATAGCACCTTGTTGTGGTTGCCTAAAATCTCAAGTGCTATATATGATCCTCAATCTCATGCCTCAAAAACCAAGCTTCAGAAGAAGCATCAACTAAAATAGGGGAGGAGAAAATCCAAAAGAAAGGGTACTCGATCCTTGAGTGCTCAAATGGTCTATTAGCCCAAAGCTCAACTAAGAGTCCACAAGCAACCACTCTTGAGTAAGCCCCTACCTCATGACTCTAAGATAATCACCACTACAAAACACGATGACACAGTGGCAATCAAATTCCAAAACTCTCAAACCAAGCTTGTCACACCCATTGAGAATCCTCACATGGAAGTACCACACATCAACTTGTCCTATTCAAATAAACCCAAACCACCAACATGCCTTAGGCCACTGTAGCCACGATGAACCATTCTTGAAGTGGCTTCCAAGATGGCCGTGGACATAGGGGATGACTTGGTAATGTGCATTAGACGATTGGACTTAACTTTCATGTTGTTTGCTAAAAGTTACAAACGGTTGGACCTAGGCCTACTTGACGAACCTATTGCAAGTGAGGTACGTTCCTTGCTGTATTCTTCAAAAGAATATGAGTTCATCTTCACTAAGACCTCCACTATTGCAAATGAAATGATTGGTAGTGAGATTTCATGAGAAGAGGCCATAAGCCAATACTTAATCACCTCCTATAAGAAAATCAAAATTCCCATGCCACCACAGGAACTTTCTAAACTCCAACAACTAGTTGAGTCTGAGTCCAATTTCTTACACAAGTAGTGTAATTTGTGTCTTTCATGGGCTCAAGAAGACTGCCAAATCATGACCAATGTGGAGCAATGATGTGCCATCAAGACTTCCAAGTATAACCAGACCTATGTGGCCCCAATCTCATTTAGAGTGTTAGCCATAACTAGGAATCAAAGACAATATCATGCTTCACCCATACTTGGATAAGATTCTAACGGAGGAGGAACTCCACATTGCAAGTCAACTCAACTTCGGTGACCTCTTGACTGATGTATTAACTTATATAATGCAAGTAGGCATTCAGCCACAAGATATGGACAGTTATGTGACTCTAGAGTATAACCCCAAGTTTTATGACTGGCTCTTGAGAGAGTGAGGCACACCACAGACACACTGAATGCACATACACCTTGTTTTCCACAATCTTAGGAAGGATTTTCATATTTTCCAAGGGGGAGGAGGTAAAAGTGGAAAATGGATGAGAACTCAAAATATAAATTGAATTTTAAAGGAAAGAATGAATGTGTAAAAGTGTGTGGATTGATGGATGTGGGAATTCTCATTTTGTGGGTTATATCCTTCATCATCGAATACTAATCTTTCTAGTCATTTTATCTTCCATGCAAGAGATGCCCTTTAAAGAAACTAATTGTGGGCTATTGTGTGGCCACATGAACCTAAATGGCAGATCAATAGGATAAAGCCAACAGATTCCCTTTCTCAGAGGAGGAGCAAAGAAGATATGGATTAGCCATGGAAATCTGAGCATTCAATCAATTAAAATACTGCAGCATCCACAATCTGGAAGGAGTGGTGACATCCAAAGAGGTAGTGGCATAGATGATAGAATGATGTAATCTTGCCAAGTACCTAGAAAAGGTGGGGCAAGACATCAACCACAAAAAAGTACATAATTCCTAAGAACTTTTGATGTCCAAAGGAACATCGACATGGTAACCATCAAGCAAGGAGAAACCTCTAGGAAGGGTGAAAGTTGCTCTTAATCTAGAAATTGTGGAGAAGGCCCTAGGATTAGTAGATAAGTCGGAGAAGAGGCCAAAGAGAGATGTATAGATACATGATGTTGGGGATGGACAAAAAGAAGGTCTACACAAATAATGGGATCAGCCTGACTGACATTCCTAACCCCACCATTCGACTACAGGTAAAAATGATCCATATTCTTTTCTCAAGCTAGAGATATAATGCTCTCATGAATAGAATGGACATACCATTGCTGGAGAGCCTTCAGCAAATGCCTAGATGAGTTAAATTGGAATGCCTACAGTTGAAAGACAATCCAAGCATTAGCAAAGGTACTAGCCATAGCACCAAGGGCAGCAGGAGGGGAGTCTTTGGCTACCACATGTAGAGTTAGAGAGGAAAAAATATACTTCCAAGGATTCAACCATAGGCTTTGGACAAGTACTAATAGCCATCATTCAGGAAGCTCTGGGGGAGGTAAAAGGAATAAAAAGACAATACGAAAAGAGCTACTAATGAAAAGGAGATTGATTGATCCTCTCAAGAGTAAGGAACCTCGAACGAGAGGACAACCTAGCAAGTAGCAAGGCTCAAAGTTGTCGAGCCAGGGGGGAGAAAAAAGATTACTCTTAAAATCCCCATAAGAAGAACCCGGTCCACCTCTGAAGAAAATAGTGAGTTGCAAAGGGTGGAGGTGGAATTGAAGAGGCTGGAAGAAGAGCACAAAAAGAAACAAGAAGAGGAGGAAGAACGATTGATGCAACGGAAGGAGGAAGAGATCGCCTTGGCCATTTAGAGATCAGTGGAGAAAATCTCCTGATCTTAGGAATTGGCAATGATGAGCCCAACACAAGATGACATGCCAAGCATGAGCACAACAGGCTAAAGAGGCAAGACCAAGACCAGCGGTGGAAGGCAAGGGTAAAGCCCCTCTACACCCAACCCCACCGGTCATGGCCACCCCTACAATCACCCTGACACAAGGAACTGTTGAAGGGGTAGTCAATGAAAGTAACATCATGACCTGGGTGCAGTACTTAGTAAGCAAAGTGCAAGAAATTTTTCCTGCACCTAGCGAAGGAGCCCCCCTTGTAGGAACAAAGAGACCAGTAGCCGACACAGAATCACACAAAGGGCTGAAGGTACCTCGCTTAGAAGTGTGAACTACTTTGGTGGCTTCAGCCATGTGCAATGCTGAAGATCATGATGAATTGATAAAGGAACTTTAAAGCCAACTCAACCATATGACAGAGGAGAAAAATGCCAGCTTGTAGAGCTAGAAGAGGAGAAGATCACCTTTGCAACCTACAAGGTGGAAAAAACAAGGGTGATGACCATCATCAATAGGAAAATGATTGCATAAAAAAGGCCTTAAAGGCAAAGGAAGGAGAAGAGAGCCTAAAGGATTTGTACGGTGAAGAAAGAGAGAACATCATTTCCTTAGAAAAAATTTGCACCTTCAACTCCAAGGAAAATAGGTGTCTAAGGCTAGAAATAAAGGAGTTGAAGAGGCAAGGATAGAGCTGCAAATGGCAAGGATCCAAAGAGATAAGGAGACCACAAAGAAGTTGGCAGAGTTGCACAACCAACTTCAAGTAGCTCTCCATGAGCAAGCCATATTGAGGAAGCAAGGAATGCACTCATTGTGGTGGGATTAGGAGTAGGTGATTGCCACCCTAGCCCATACCAAAATCAAGGGTTAGAGCATATGAAACAAAAAGCGGAGGAATGGGTAGTCAAGAACAAAGAAAAAGTCAAAGACTTAGCTTACAAGATAGCCCATTCTAAGAGTGAACGCCATCATTTCTCATCAACCCTTCGCAAACTCTGCATGTACCCTCAGTTGCCATGGGACCAACACCCAACTAGGAGGGAGGTAATTTACACCCTTGGAAGACCAAGACACAAAAGCCAAAAAATAAAAAATGGAAGACAATCCCAAGGCAAGAGGAAGACGGAGGAGAAAGGTGCACCAAAAAAATATGATGACATGAAGTGCAGGAAAGAGCCTCGAACGTAAAATGAAGCACACAATAGTAAGCGCACTGTGACATGCTGGCAAGAAAAGCATTGGGTGCCTTGTAATTTATTTTATAAAAGAGCGTCAAGCTCTCTTCCGTGCAAATTATAAAGAATGAGAGGAGCAGGTTGAGGCCTATGCTAATAGGAAAGAGAAAAAAAGGAGACCAAAAAGGGGATGGTTGCCCAAGGAAGGGATAAGGGCATGTATATAAGTCAAGAAATGAAAAAAGAAGCTCATTCTTGTGTGTGGCCAAACTTGCTCTCTTCTTGCTTCTTGCTCTTACTTCCTTCTTATGTATGAGAGAGGGAGTGTGAGAGAGGGAGAGAGAGTGTGTGAGGGACCATGGAAAAGCTCTTATTCTCCTCTCTTCATCTTCTTCTTGCTCACATGGCTATGGAGGTTGCATCTTGAATCGTGGAGCCATCAATGGATTTGTGGGAGGAGATACTCAATCCGATTCAAAGGTAAGCTCACTACATTGGTATGTGGAAGAGTGCACATGGCTATGTGAGAGGTAGTCATAGCTCTCGACTTGAAACACTTGAAGCAATAAGAAGTCCGTGGGTCTTAGTGGTTTGCCCATGAAGGCGATGACACCATTAGATTAGATATTCTCACAAGGTATGATTTCTCAAGGATTTTTCTCTAATTTTCAAGATTCTATCATGTTGGACTTCAAGGATTCCTTGAATTAGTATAACAATTTGTTCACCATCAAGGATGTGTTCTAGGTTGGGAATATAGGATTTGAATAAGCTTATGTGAAATATATTATGGATCTTTAGATAAGGAGATAAGGTGAGCTTGTATGCATGAGTCCCAAGGCATTTTATGATCTTGTAAGGCCCACAATACCTAGGACTTAGATTTTTGAATTTCCCAAAATTGAGAGCTAAAGCATAGGAAGACCATATCACCTTCTTTAAAGGTTTGATCAGTCCTCTTTAGATTAGTGTAGGCCTTCTGCCAATCTTATGTTGCTTTTATATCTTGTCGAATTTCCTTGACATGCTCTTGCATGTCATCTAACATTATTTTAGAGGCTTCCACTTTTATGTTGGATCAAAGAAGTTCAGAGGAGATAAGCACTTTTTCCCAAATAATGCTTAGAATGGGATCATTCAAATGCTTTGTTGGAATGAAGCATTATATGTGTATTCTCCCAAGAGAAGGTGTTCAATCCACCTCTTTGGCTATCGACAAGAATAAGCCTCAAAATATCCTATAAGACTTGATTTACTCTTTCTATTTGTCCATTGGTTTGTGGGTGATATGATGTTTTGAAGCATAACTGAGTCTTGATGGATTGAAAGATACTAGTCCAAAATTTGAAGGTAAAGAGAGTGTCACGATCACTAATGATTCTTTTCAGGAGCCCATGTAGATGATATCTCCTTGATGAAGATTTTGGCGATGTTGGAAGCTCTATGGGTTTACCTTGGTAAACATATCTACTATTACTAGGATAATATCGTATCCTTCCTAAACTGTGGGTAAGCTAGCCATGAAATCCATGCTAATATATTTTCATTTCATCTTAGGAATATCAAGGGGATATAGTTTGCCAAGAAGTTTGATTCTTTTAGCTTTAATCATATGATAGCTTAGACGTTGTGCCACATATCTAAGGACATTAGCTTTCATTCTAGGCTACTAGTAGTTTTTTTAAACTACAATCAGAGTAGCTACTAGGCTATCATGAGCTTCCCACAAAATCTTTTTCTTTAGCTCTTAGATATTTGGTATACAAAGTCTCTATTGATAATAAAGTATTTCATTTTATAAGGCATAATCCTTGAATTTGGCTTTCTCCTTGAGGGTCTTCTGTTTTAGATAGATAATCCTCTTGACTTCTAGGTAACCTAGATCTTTAGGGCCTTCGGTAGCCATTGCCTCTAGAATGGGGTTACTAAACATGGAGATGACTCTTGCAAGACTCTCTTGCCTTTTATAGGGTCTTCAATTATTAGGGCATTTAGAAAAGCCTTCTGACTGAGAGCATCAACTACCATATTTTCTTTTCCAGGATGGTATCAAATGAAGGGATAGGGTGCCTCTCTAACTCTTCATAGGTGGCATAATCCTCTTTTTCTTTTCCTTGTCTAGCAAGGAAACAAGCTCAGCTACCCGTTCCTTATCTCGCTCCCTATCCTTGCCCTTGATTATTGAAGTTTCCCTTGGATAGAGGGTTATGACAAGCGTTAATATTGTTTATTCGAATGGGAAATTGGGCCTTGAAGTGGCCTAGCTGGTTACATCTAAAGCAATGGGGTTGGGTCCCTTGATTGGGATTTAGAGGGTGAGGATTGTTGTTGTTATTGGGTTGGTGATTGGTGGCATTATTGGCAAGGTTGAGGCAACCCCAATTCTGATTTTCCATTTGGCTCTTTTCAAATAGGAAAATCCATAGTTCAAAAATTAGGGAGTAGCCCAAAATTTTCTTTTATGGAGAGATTCCATCAAAGGTTGAGTTCATATCAGCACATCTTCAAGGTTAGAAGGTTTCATATCCTTCAGTAGCCCATTCAGGGGTGGATTTATGCCTTGACATAAGTGGGCTACTTATTATGTCATTATCATTTTGGAGGTGTAATTTAGAAAGGAAACAAAATGGGAGTAGTACTCCTCCATGGATAGGCCTTGTTGCCTTGAAGAGCTAAAGAACTCATCCATTCTATGGATTTGGTAGGTTGGGAATATATATCTTTTTTGGACAGTTGCCTTGATCTGTTCCTTGGTTTGGGATATCTCAATAACAACTTGTTGTGATAGCCATATTTTCACCATAAGTGAGCTTCTTCAATGAGATGTATTTGAGTGATTATAGCTTGATTGACGATGCTTGTCCCAACTATAGAAAAGTATCTTCCATTTTCTTGATTCGTATCTTGCCATTTCTTTCTATTATCTTTAATTCTTCGCTATTAAACTCAGATAGTTTAACTTGTTTTAATAGAGACTTATTTTCTTGTTGATCGGCTAAGAAAATTTGTGGCAGGGATGCCTGAAAGATGTATAGTAACCTTAGACAAGATTACTCACATCAAGATTATTTACATCAGCAAAAGCTTAAGTTTAATTGCTTCAATATGTATAGTATGTAGCTTTTTGAAAAAGAGGTTTTTGATACATTGAAAAAACCTTTCAATCATGAGACTTGGCCACATGTATCTCTTTATATATTGGAGGTTTCTCATGGACTTTAAGAAGTCGATAAAATGACTTGGTTATTTGGGGAATCCCTTGACAATATAGTCGTTTTGTTTTTATCTACCTAAGTGAGTTATTCTATCAGGTGTAGGATGTCAGTAACTCGATCATAGATATATCAATCTTGATGGATAATTTGATCATTCATAGTTATAATGGTTTCTACTTATGGCTCTTTGAACATAATATCTTGACAAGTTTGAGTTCCTCCATCCATCGAATTCTTCTAAGATTTGTTTCAAGATAGGCCAACCTTTTGTCATCAATAAAGCAATAGATATCATGCGAAGTCCAATACCTTTCTCTATAGTATTTAGGAGGATAATAAAGTTTTTCCAAGATCTTCATAAAGTCTTCTCACTAAATATAAAATCACAAATGCATAACTGATTGATACATAGTGTGAAAGACTAGGAAATTATGCCAATATTGCTTATTTATTTATATACAAGACTTTATTTTATTCAAAAGTCGTATGATATACAAAATCAACCATGGAACTACTAAAGGGAGATGGCTTCATATTTGGGTGGCTCACTAAGGACATCTAGGGCTAGATACTCTATAGGGAGATCATGAAATCCCTCCACCTGATAATCAAAAGAATAGTATCTATGGACAAATGCACCTCAGTTGGGTTGTATGAATCAGATAATCTTACTATACATCCATTGGGCTCGGGTCATAACCTCACCCTCATGATACTCTACATGCCTTGGAGGACTTGGGTAGAATGTAAAATGTTGGATTATGTTGTCCCTCGGCCCAATGGAACCTCCACAGCTCGTACTCAAGGTTGTCGATGCAATCAACATGCATGCAGTAGTTGGTAAATCTAGTACCAATCCATATACTATTTCCATTTGCAAGTGTGAAAGAATTGGTAGTAGGGAGGTACAAAAATCAATCCATCAAACAGAATATGTGCTCTCGCAACGATGGGTTGCACTGTGAGCCAACTTGGTATACCAAGGGAAACATCAAACGGAAGTTCTCTTGCACAAGATATCAAGTGTAAGAGAGTGCCCTAAACACTTTTTTTCTTACATTCTTTTAATGACTTATGATGCTTATGAATTGCTTAAGACTGTTCCATTATTAAAGTATAAGTTAGAATATTCTTTGGATTTCATATGTCATTCACTTCTTGAATTTCTTTATAAGATATTAGTTTGCTTGAATTTATACTATATTGGTAAGTTGATAGTGGTTTTGCTAGGCTCTACTACATATTTCTCAAGAGGATTTTTATTTACATCCATGGCCAAGGGAAACTAATCGATGTGACTCAATATCCTTAAGTTGGGAACGAAGGAATTATGAGGTCGCATTCCAATGAGAGTAGGGCTTACAACTCCTGTGAGTTGTGAATACACATATTGATTTTAATTGAACAATTGCTTAATACAAGAATAAGGGCTTTCAAGCCTTTGGTTTTGAAGAACCAAAAGGCTTCAACCAATCTAAGTTCTTCAAGAATTTGATATCTCAAAATAGCATTTTCCATGTGCTTGACTTTCTCAGCATCAATAGGTAATTCCCATGAGTCAATTTTCAACTTTCTTGTTGGATTGCCTACCAATCCGATCTGAGGATGGTTTTGAGAGCAATCGAGGTAACGTTATGCCTAAACTAAAAATTGATGGATTTACAAGTTGTAATATATAATGCTCGAAATATCTTGTGGCCCAAAAGTTGGTTAAAAGTCCCTAAAAGAATAGTTCCCCTTTTAGTCCACTGATCATAATACTAAATAAACTTTTAAATCCTTATTTAACAATTTTAGTATCATCATAGTGATGGAGTGTAATTAAAATTTAACGCTCTCATACCATGTGGTTCTCATCAACCTCAAGAGTGAACTTTCCTATACAAAGGACCAAAGTATCTAAGAGGTGGTCAGCCGCATTAGGTAGTGTACAAAATTCACACGATGAAGAGTAATTGAGGTGGCCTTGGGAATGGCATCGCACCTGATTCCCATCTGGTTACTTAAGCCATGGACATGATTAATATAATTATTTTCATATTTTAAAGTGACCACACTTAGTTTTTAATTTTTCTATCAATCATTCATTTTAAAAGAAAATTTTAGTAAATCAATCAATGAATGTAAATTTTCCTATACTTTCTTAATCAAACAAAGTTCATCTTCGTGCATTTGTATATACTTTACTTACATGCATGTAAATGCACCTTATTTTATTTTTTTTCGTTCACAAAAGTAAACAAAGTATTTCAATGTACGTGAACGCACTTTAACAAAATAATTAGAAATTGAATTAATTTTCTTTGTGAAAAGAACATCAATTTATAACTTGAGCATTTATCTTAATTTATGCCAAGTATTTAGATAATATGAAAATAAAGTTAACATTTCAAAAAATGAAATTTTTACATAATTTAATTTTTTATTTACAGGAAATGTTTAATTTTATGATTTAATAATTCAATAAATTGATTATCTTAAGTACTAAATAAGATTTTTAAATGATACTATATCAATTCTAAGTATTTGAGATTTTTAAATAGATTTCTTAATTAAAATTTTTAAGACTAAAGTTTTTTGTTCTGCTTAATTAATTTTAATTTTAATTTAATTTAATATTATTTTTTATTTTATCATACTTTTCTTAGAATTTGTACCATTGATTTAGGTATACTTTTAATTTTAAAATATAAAAGTGTTAAAAAATAAGATAAAAACTATTTCATTATTTTAAAATGATTTTTAACTATTAAATTTAGTAATAACTTAATTTAAAATAAAAAATAAGAATCCTTTTAACTTTAACATAATCTTTTAGAATTTTAGATATTATTGCAACCAGTTTTAATAATAACCTAATTCAAAACTAAAATATTATACCTTGGCCATATTAACTACTAGAATTTCACCATTATGGTTGGTGGAGGATCATGCTATACCAATATACCTGTGAGGGGCCATTGTGGATGGGAAGGATGAGAAAGGAAAGGTTTTTGGGGTAGCGAGATGGCATAAAACTACCGTTAACTTCTTATAGAATTTCCTCACCTCTAACCCTCTCTCTCAAAAGCTGACTTGTTGTTGTTGTGTGTTCAAAACGAGAAGAGAGGCCCTCCTTTAGATAATTTTAGGAGGGGGGTTTTTTGTCTTTAAGTAAGGATTTGGTAAGGAAGAATAATTTCCATTTTATTATCTAAGGGACTTTTCCTATTTTTATAGGAAACATAAAATTAAATTAAATTAATGTAAAATTTTAAACTTAAGGTTTTTTTAAAATGAAGAAAAATGAAGTTTTTAAAAAGACTTAATTTATAAAAAATTTAGGGGGTGGTCAACAGGATTCATGTGCTCAAGTTGCCGCAAGGTGGTGCCCCCCTTACTCTTATTAGCCCTTCTTTTTCCCCTTAAGGCTTAAACCTTAGTCTCCCATTTTCTTTTTGTATTTTTAAAATGTGAAATTTTTAATAGTAATTTAAGATAAAATTTAATCAATATCAATTATAGTTTAATATTATATTTATATTTTTCTCTTTAGCCATTTTAGCCTATCCCTCTCTCAAACGCACACGCACGCGCGCACACAACTTCGCTTTCCTCATCACAGTGCTACTTTTGTGGTAGCTTCACAGGAAGTGTGCAAGGGATGCTAGTTTGTTACTGTTGAAAAAAAGTAATGTTTCCTACGACAATATACTTAACTTAAAACTCTAGGGTAATTTAGAAATAATGTGTAAAGGTGCCAAATGAAGACCTTGTGATTTGCCAACATTTGAGACTAGTAAGTTGTCCATGCTTATTGTTGCCACTAAGTTGAAACAATTTTTAGAGGTTATAATCATGTACATTCAAAGAAGGACACGTATAACCTTAAGCATGACAAGAATACAATGAAGATAAGAACACTTAAGATTGTATGCAATGGATTTGATCCATACTTGCACACTTCCATTATAAAGTAAGGCACATCAAGTTACAAATTTGATAGAGACAATCAATAGCAACAACAAGCTCAAGTGTAACCAAAGTTTCTAACTCTCTACATGTCCATGTCATGAGAAGCAAAAATATACTCTACTTTCCATTTTTCCCATTATCATAAGGAAGACAAATTAAATATTTAGTTCAATGAGCACCATTGGGAAGGCAATGCATGATTTACTTAACGCTTGTGCCACCTAGTTATCACATGTATAAGTGCATGTGTTTTCACCTATCTTGCTCAAAATTGTCAATTTCTATTATCTAAAGAGAAGTCAGTACTACCTAACATTTGTCTTTTTCTTATTGTTATCTCTAAAGAGTTAGGATCTAGTTGACCTTTGTACTTTCCTTGAAATACTTTGAAGGGACCGCAACAAAGACTTCACATTTATATGCTCTATCTAAAGTTTCTTTATCTTATTTAATCTCGTCTCATTGGTGAGGTCCCACACAACCATGTCAATACCATAAATGCCATAGCTTGTTTACAACTCAAATCTGATAGTGAGTCCCTCCCAACCATGTCAATACCTCAAATGTCATAGCTTCTTTTGAAATTTACGACTCAAATCTCAAGTTTTCTATACCATAATTAAAGGATCAAGGATGTGATGACATGCCACTTAAGAGGGTAATTTGCTCTCCCTTTTGTTCAATAGTCCAACTTTGGCAGTCATGCCTTTACAACTTGGGGCAACAAGAAAAAAGGACTACAATGGCTCTAAATCACCTCCAATTGGATATAGACATATATTAATCAAGACCTTGTACCTACCTTTGCTTCCGTATTCTCTTGTAGTCGAGTTTCATCAATGTCGCCTACACCCTCCAAGCACACCCTATAGAAGCAACAAGAGGAACCAACTACTCTTAAGCATTACTTGTAACACATTGGCATAATCTTGCATGGTCAAGGACTTACTTCATTTCCACTAGTTGTTAGGCTTCTCAATCATTGTATTTAGCTCATGCTAGGGATTTACTAATTGTCTATAAAGTGTAACACATGTGAGGATCTCTCTCCTCTCTCTCTCTCTGTATGTGTCAAAATAAAAACTTTGTGTTCAAATCAAGGTAATCTGTGCTAGAGTTTTTGGCTAGAGCCTTGTAAAGCTATTCATCTTTGATCCCATTCATGAACATGGTAGTTGAGAAATTTGGGATTCGATCATCTCACATATAGGGAATTCTCTTCTAAAAACTTTGGACATTAGTCACAAAGTCCTTTATGGCCTCATTTTTCCTTTAGCCAAATTCTGATAATTTTTCATGAGCATGTATTTGAGAAAGTCTAAATTTGCTTCATTTATGTTGTCCAAGATCCTAAACCATGTTTGCCCCTTCAAATGTGCTCATGTAATTGTGCAAAGTCAATACTTGGGCATTTCTTGGTAAATATGAACTCTAAGATAAGAGAGGGATGAATTCATATAGAAGACTCAATTATCGCTTTCTGCATAGAGCTTACATCACATACGTTTTCCAATTGTGCCTAGATTTGCTCTTGATCAAAATTGGAACCCTTTAACACAATTGTCGTTCATTCTTGGAAGCATTCTCAATACATCACTAGAATAATGATGAATAAATGAGTCAATTATGTCCCTAAACATTTCAAGCTACTCTTGAATTCATGATCATCTAAACATGATCTTTTATGCAACCCAAATCCTATCTTTTCATGAAGCTTTTCTACATTATGCTATCTCATCTATTTTGAAACTCCTATGTGTAGCATCCTCTTGTATACCTAAGCCAATAATAGATGCATTGTTAGTTGTAAATCGTAGCCCCTATTGAGCCATATTATTGAAATATTATAGTAACCAAAACATTCAAATAGCCAAAACACTATCATAGAACCTAAAACACAAGATCATTATTCTAGGGTAAAGACATCAACAATAGAATGTTTCAATACATAACTTTATCTCTTCAACTAGGAGCCTAAATCCAAAAGACAATGCATTTGTAGAATCAAGATAAGAAGGAATCATTCTTTGTTAACCACTTTAGCAATGGACATATCATAATATGAAAGTACCTCTCAACAAAAGTTATTTAGGCACTTATTCCACAGTTTTGATAGTAATCAAGTTTAGAGTTTATAGAACTATTCTCCAACTTAAAAGTAGATCCCAAAGCATGAAATTGTATCCATTAACACAATTGTGGTCGTTAACCCTAGGATGATCAAATTTGATATATGATATTGCAAAAGAAAAGAGTGGCTACCAACTACAATTGAGTTGCTAAAAGCTACAATTGAGTGGCTACTAGCTACAATAAGAGTAAAAAAGTAGAGTTCAACATAAAACTTTTATTAACCATTGAAGTATATATAATGATGAAACCATGAAAATAGCTCTCAAAGCATATAAATATGGCCATTATGACAAGAAAAACTAACTAATCCTTGAATTTCCATGCCCTATACCTTCAAGACAAGCATCATCCTTTCATCTCCCTTGATAAAGGCATTGTAATGGAGACTTTTGAGACAAGCCAACATCACAAGAGTTTCTCAAATTGTAGGTTGAGCATCAAGATCTGCATATGAATCTTGAGCCCCAAATACATATTGCATGCAAGCTAGAAACATATATGGAGGTTGAAAATATTAATCATGGGAGGGAAGAGAGAGCTCCAATAAATCATGCACAAAGGAACTCCAACAAATTGAGCACAAATTCACAATAGAAAAATTTGAGGAGACCTGCTCAAATAGAAGAGGTAGATTGCTAGCTTTATTCATCGTAACAATAAAAAGAGAGAGAGTGTGAGACTGTGAGCAAGAGACTATGAGCAACTGTAAATGCAATATGATTTTCTATTTAAAAAAACATGTGTACCTTTGCTTAAGTGATACTTTAATCATACATGTCGATTAAGCAATACCCATCATTGCATAATTGATACTTACATTGCATAAGCGACATCCATCACTGACGATGTTGCATAGTCTATGTACAAAAACAATGCGTGTAGCGACACGTTTGCACATTTGTTATATGAATGAAAAACAATGTTGCCACAACCCACATATTCTAGTAGTGTTCAACCATGTGATTTGAGAAGATCTGTGGTTGCAACCCCTTTTCCTTTATATTTTCTTCTCATGGTTCATTTCTCCCTCTCTTAATAGATTAGCTTTCTCTTCTCTAATCTATACTCATCCTAGCACATAAAATCATTTCCCTTTTGATTTGGCATTTCTAACTTGATTGCATGTGCATTTTGGATTGATCATACTTTCTCAAGTGGAGAGTAATGGATTATTGCATCCTCTTCAAGTAATCATGGTCTTTTATTCCAACTTAACAAGGAGACATGAGTAAATTAAGAGAGTAGATTTTTATGTTATGGTGACACATTCCAGCGAGCCCCTTACTTATGAGGAGGCCATGTGTAGAGGTGGTAATCACTCTTGGTAGAGGGCCATGCAGTCTAAGTTTGATTTACTGCAAAAAAACCATACATGGGATTTGGTTCCTTTGCCCAGTGGAAAATATGCATTACCATGCAAGTGGGTGTACAAGTTGAATAGTACTCATGGATACCCACACCAACATATAAGGCTAGATTAGTTGCTGAGGGAAGCATGTTGTTGACTTTGATGAAGTCTTTTCTCCTATAGTCAAGATGACTATCTTACAATTGGTTTTGGCCTTGGTTGTATAGCTAGATTTGTATCTTTATCAAATGGATGTGAAAATGACTTTTCTACATGGGGACTTGCATGAGGACATCTATATGTAGCAGCCTACGGGCTTTATGGAAAAGGGTAGGGAATGCCTAGTGTGCAAGTTGAAAATGAGCCTTTATGGCTTAAGTAGCACTTAGGGAATAGTACCATAAGTTTGATACTTTCATGCATTCATAGAGATATACTCACAATGATATGGAGGTATGCCAAAGGGATTGACTTCTACTTTTATGTCATTGGTGTTTGTTTAGTGGGAGCTAATAAGGCTAACAACACTAGCCTAGGGTAGTCTTGTGCCTAAGTTTACTATGAATATGGATTATTGTCAAATGAGTTTGTGTAGGCAAAGCATCTAAGAACTCAATAGTAGGCTATTTTGTATCCCATACACTACAAAAAAAATCAAAGCAAAGAGGTGATATTGCGATGCATGTTTACATGAATGCTTAAATTTGCATGAAAATACCCATTAAAAATATGACATGCTATCACTACTATAGATTCCTATAAATATTACTATATTCTCTAGCTAAACTGGTTTTTTTCAATGAATTCAACAAACATATAAAACCTATGGGTATATTATTCTCACATTTTTATTCTTAGTCATTAGCGGATAAATAAACAAAGGAATCACACACACACACACACACACACACACACACACACACACACACACACACACACACACACACACACACACACACACACACACACACACACACACACACACACACACACACACACACACACACACACACACACACACACACACACACACACACACACACACACACACACACACACACACACACACACACACACACACACACACACACACACACACACACACACACACACACACACACACACACACACACACACACACAGAGAGGATCAAAGGCCTTCAAGTTGTTGATTTTTGTGGAGCCATCACAGAACAAGAAGTAGCCATTTGCTTCCATCTTAAAGGTATGGCATCTTTCCAGTTTGGTACTATAAATCTTTATTCCTCTATTAATGGTCCAAGAAACAAGCTTGTTGTCATCGGTATTTGCACACAAATGAGTGTTTTTTGCATTGAGAATGTGGCATTTCATGTGGTTTTAAATGGTCTAGGGTTCCTTCTCAATACAATTTCTAATGTGAGCTTAAATTTAGTTGTTGCTCAGATAGGAATACATTATTGTCAACATGTAAACTCTATTATGCATTCTACACACCATAGACTATGTAGTGGTGGAGAAGAGAAGAGGAGAAAGAAGCAAAATCGAAAAAAAATTCAAAGGTATGGGTGCCTATATTTCTTTTGATGTTTGGTTGGATTTCTAATATTCATTGTTATTAACTCATTATTGCGTTGATTGAGTAGATAAGGGTGTCCATCTAAACCATTGCTTGGCATCATTAGGATATTTTAGAGACTAGTTTGAGGATGTGTTGAGTGTATGTGCGTGACATTTGTGTACTTAGATGGAGGTAGCTAGGTATCTAATCCCTAAAGCTACAAGTGATGGCAATTTTACTGGCCATGGTAATTAAGCTATTAGGAGGAGCCAACTATTATGACATGGTGACATGGTCACCAATATGTTTGAGACAATCCAATAGCTTGTATTTGAGATTGGTAGATATCAAATTGGTAGTTATTATGTTATGCTTCTACATATATATGTGTATGTGTCAATACCTATACTTATGGCAATGCTATGTATACACACATATACACATAGGCTACACATCCTATGCATGTCCTTATGTGTATGTATGCATGTAGCCTATATGTATGCATATGTGTATGCATATGACTATGCATTCACTAAGCCCATGCATTGCCCATGTATAGCCTACACATTGTTTATACATATGCACATAGCGCATGCATTGTCTATGTGTATAATTTATGTGTATATAGAGCATATGTGTATACATTATACATAGCTTGTGCCCCACTTGTGCCCTCTTCACGATCCTCTTCTTTTGTTCCTGTGGAATGGTGCATGGTGCTTGATAGCCTTTTATAGAGTTTTCGATCCTATAGAATGTTATTCTGATAGCATTTTGGCTTCGTGTGTGTTATTGATGTCTAGTTTGGTTGGCTTGAAAGCATGATGTAAACATTTCCATACATTAATTTAAACTTCTGAGAGAGAGAGAGAGAGAGAGAGAGAGAGAGAGAGAGAGAGAGAGAGAGAGAGAGAGAGAGAGAGAGAGAGAGAGAGAGAGAGAGAGAGAGAGAGAGAGAGAGAGAGAGAGAGAGAGAGAGAGAGAGAGAGAGAGAGAGAGAGAGAGAGAGAGAGGATATTGGGCTATCAATGCTTCCAAAATACTGGGTTTTTAGACATCCCAAGTCTGTGGATCTTGTGCAAGTTGACATGAAAGTGCTCTTCCATTTCTTATGCTTCTAGGTTTCTTGTCACATATGGACTATGAGGAATGGATTCATCTTTGTTGCTTCATCCAAAGTGCAAAGTTATAGAGGACTTCTTCATTGGCAACTTGACATGATTGAGTTGGTGGATATCCTCCCTAGACATAATTTTCTTTCTTGGCACACAACAATTTCTTCAATCCCCCTCTAGAACATCTAGTTCCTCTATAATTTTGATCATGATGTCTCTTTGTACTCTTGGTCATACTGTACTTTTGAGCTTATGTCTCTTCTTTGCATTTCAACATTCATCCCCATGGTCTTACTCATTTGATGATAGTCTTACTCATCTCTTTATTTTTTTATAGTTTTATTGCAAATGATCCAAATCCTTGTGGGGGTTATTGGGCACTCATTTATGGTGATGACATGCCTTCGTAGGCAAGCCCCGGCAAATGCCTTGGGAAATGCTCCATCGTTATGGCCATTAGGCAATGTAGGCATGGGAGCATTGCACGTGACCTTTCCCTCTATCCATAGATCTTTCTTTATATTTTGTCAATGTCATCCATAGGACTTCTACCATGGTACTTGACATAAGTATGGGGTTGATAGGCAATTCAATGTGTAATCCTGCACAGAGGCTAGCTCTTGATGATAATCCTATGGTCGCAACATCAGCTACTTCAAAGGCCTTGGATGAGCTAAAAAAGCAATGGAAGATGGACCCTTATGACATGCTAACTAACATTCCAAGGAGATAAGAGTCTTTTGGAGAGATTGTACTCCTCAAAGGAAGAAGAAGAGGATGAGGAATAGATGCTCAGGTAATTCACTATATGTATACCTTCTATATCACATGCATTCAAAGACTATTTATAAATATCCTTATCCATAATGTTGAACCCACGTGATACATATATATATATATTTATGACTGACATCCTCGAGAGTAGATGCTAATTCTTGTCTTACATGGTGTGGTTCCAACAAAGTTTAGGAGACATGTGTTGGATTCAAGTGAGAACTTTGGTTTGCATGCTTTTTTTGCCCTTGGTTTGAGTCTCCCCCCCAATAGTCTTGAACAATGTGCCTTTGGAGTTACAGGTGAATCAATTGAAACTTACTATATTAATATGTGATCAGCAATATTTTGTTCTTCATGTCTCTTAATGCATACTAAGACATGATAATTGAGAGACATGAAGACATGAGCCAAATAATTGAGCTTAGTTATCTCACATTTACTACGTGATTAGAGGTCCCTAGCCAGTTTTTCACCTTGCAAGAAGTTGTTCATCAAGAAACAAACCTTATTGTTGATAGTCCATACTGATTGTTGTCATGTAGGTGGGCAAGTTATAACCAGTCTCAATATAGTCCTGTTGTCAAGCTAAACAAAGGAATAGGTATTCATATGAATTATTATTTGAGCTGGCCTCTTTAAACATAACAAAGGTCAAAGTGGCTTGTTAGTTCCAAGGATGACTTGATAATCCCAATTATAACAACAATGGAAGCCTTGTAAATGTTCTAGAATTGTGTTGTTACTAAGTGGAAAAGTGCAAAGTTGTGACTATTGCGCATGCAACATCGTATGGGGATAATGTGGATATAAAGCATGGATAACAAGCAGTTATGTTGCCATGGGTAGATAGATTTAGTGGTGCAATTCAATTGGCTCTAGAATCTTTTATTTCTAGAGGAACAGAAGATACATGATTTATCCTGAAGTACCAAAATTTGTTCATATTTTCAACATTAGCTTTTCACCATTCTGAACGTGTTATTGAAGCTTTATTGTGTGTGCCATATTTGAACATTAGTTTTTCACCATTCTAAGCATTGTCTTAGACCTTTATTCTATGTGATAGAGTAATAAGTATACCTTGTCATGTAGTGCATGGAGTACAAGTCCACACAAGGTGCATGGATATTCACCTAAGTGCATGCATGCTCTGGTTTTTAGCAGGTTGGTTGATTAATGAATGCGGTCTACCACCATGAGTGTTCCGCATGTTCAATTATGTACAAGACTTTGAAGATTGATATTGAGTTGTATGTGCATGATAGTATATGTGAGCAAGACAAACATTAAGAAAATCTTCTTAGAATGTGTTGAAGAGCACCATCTATCAATTCCTTTATTATGGCATTCCTTTCTTACAACAGGGTGAGATACATGGACCAATTTTCGTAGCGTGTCATAAATAAAGCAAGTGGGTGGTTACACACACCGTTCAAATAATATAAGAGCATATAGTTAAATGTGTATTAATATAACCTATTGTATGTATAGAAGATGTGCACGTGGACATACATCCACACAATATATCGATGTCACTACATTTCCATTTGAATTAGCAATTTTATGACTTCATTGTAAGCTTAGTCAAGCTAGAGATGTGTCATGCACTTGTGGTAGGAGAGCACAGAACCAAGAGAGAAACACCTTCTATAGAGTTTATTTGAACCTTTTCCCTCTACCACACCATATATGGGTCCCAATTATGAAATGTGACATAACCAAATTTGAATTTATCATGATATACAACCCATGTTATTAATCAAGCGCCACATGCATGGTTTTTAAAGGCGATCTCATCATAATCGAAGCCATTGGAAACACATGAAAAGAAAGATCAAAACATAATGCATGACTAAATTTGATTGTCATCCCTTTCTTAGGAGAACCTCACATTAGATTTAGGGATCTCAAGGATGTCAAAAGAAATCAAACAACTTCCCAACTTTGATCAAAGGAAGGAGAAAGGTGTTAGGAAAAAACACCATTGGCTAAGATATGACTCCCAATAGAGACTCTAGCAAGCAAGCATATTGAGGGTAAATCCAAAAAGTAGCACATAGTGTTTTAATATTGCGCGACCTTGGTATGGAGAACCTTGGCTATCCTTAAGTGGCTACCCTCAAGTAGGTTGCTTGTGGATCAATAGCTAGATTGATAATTGGTTTTGAAGTTGCTCCCTCTAACCTCAAATCCTAAGTCAAATTGGGGGATGTTATCTCATTAATGAAGTTTGTCATTACTTGCTTTTGGATCTAAATTGAAAATGGGCCATTACAAAGAGTGTAAGGTCTAATATGCTGCAAGCCCCTTCTAATGACATAAAAGTGATTAGAGATTCTTACTAGTTCCCTCTTTTGCATCGTTTTTGGAGCGTTTTTGCTAAGAAACTAGTTTGGAGTCTAAAAAATTGGTTGAGTTTGGTCTTAGAATTGGTGATGGGAATAGATCCCTTGGTAGTGATGGAGGTTGGCCATGGTTGCACTTGTTGTGAAGTTGGGTGTACTTCAGCTTGCAAACCCCTAGTGTGCTCCTTGGCAAATAGATTGCTTACTTTATTCTCCTTTGAAATCTATTCTCAAAATGTACTCAACCACAATCATGACTTGGCTTTGGACTTTGTGTTTATGGTTGATCATATGACTAGCGACACACTATGTAGATTTTCATAGCAAGGTCAAAAATAGTTGATCATCTTGTGCATGTGGAAATATCACATGTGGGAATATTCTAATTGTTGATGCCTTTGAAAAAATCAAGCCATAGACATGCAAGTCATAGACATGCTAATCGTGGGCCTTGATGACATCATCTTGATATTATGGTTCATGATGGTTGGAAGGCCAAGATTGACATTCCTTTGTGTGAGCACAATATTATAGTATAAAAGGATTTCCCTTGTTGATAAACCTATTATGCAAGGATCACATTGTGGGACAAATACTTTAAATCAAAATTCTCTACCTTTTATGGACATTGCACTTGATAAAATGGACGGTACGAAATCTACTACTATGATTGACATTCCTTTGTGAGAGCATAATATTATAGTATAAAAGGATTTTACTTATTGATAAATCTATTATGCAAGAATCACATTATGGGACAAATTCTTTAAATCAAATTTCTTTGCCTTTTATGGACATTTCTCACAAAATATTATAGTATAAAAGGATTTCCCTTATTGATAAACCTATTATGCAAGAATCACATCATGGGACAAAGTCTTTAAATCAAATTTCTCTAACTTTTATGGACATTGCACTTGATAAAATGGAAGGTATGAAATCTACTACTTTGATTGACATTCCTTTGTGAGAGCATAATATTATAGTATAAAAGGATTTCACTTATTGATAAACCTATTATGCAAGTTTATCCTTAAATCAAATTTATCCATCTTTTATGGACATTTCTCACAAAATATTATAGTATAAAGGGATTTCCCTTATTGATAAACCTATTATACAAGTTTGTCCTTAGATCAAATTTCTCCATCTTTTATGGACATTTCTCACAAAATATTATTGTAAAAGGATTTCCCTTATTGATAATCCTATTATGCAAGAATCACATTATGGAACAAAGTCTTTAAATCAAATTTCTCTGCCTTTTATGGACATTGCACTTGATAAAATGGAAGGTGTGAAATTTACTACTTTGATTGACATTCCTTTGTGAGAGCATAATATTATAGTATAAAAGGATTTCCCTTATTGATAAACCTATTGTGCAAGAATCACATTGTGGAACAAATTCTTTAAATCAAAATTCTCTACCTTTTATGGACATTGCACTTGATAAAATGGAAGGTATGAAATTTACTACTTTCTAAAATAATTTATTGGGTACAATCAAATACAAATGGCTCTACAAGATCACACAAGGGCACACCTCTCATAGCATGGGAAGTTTGTGTGTTTATGACAATATGGTATGATTTGACTAATATCTTTCCAAAAATAGTAATAGTTTTTTGTAACGTGCTGCCCGAGATTTTCTTGGCGATATGTTCTTAGTAGCCCATCAAGAGATGTCCTAGGAAGAGTCATCTAGGATGTTGATAAAACCTTGGAGTTTGCTAACTAGGCTTGCTTGAGTCTAACCTGCAATGGAAGTTTTGGCCGCTTCCACGAGGATCGTTATGAGTTTTTTTGGTTAAATCTATTACTAGGCTAATTAGTATTAGCGGATTCTAAAGTGATATGCGAATCAAGCTTTCTAGTTTTTAATGGTCCATCAAGTGTGATTTTTATTCCTTCTTAGGAAAGCTCTCGGCTTACTGAGACCACCCAACCATAGGTCTGGATCGGAGGTCCATCCTCCCACTTCCCTCCAGAGAGTAGTTTTAGTTATCTAATTACCTACAATTTTAGGTTCAACATATAAAAATAGCTTCTTTGAATTATCTCTTGATCCAAATTTGTTACATGCCTTTAATTCACGACACAAAAATAGAGTAAAGCAATTCCTTCCTAATAGTTCCTTTAAGAAAAATGACATTTTACAAATATTTTCTTATTTGAAGGTATTATTCTCTCTAAGTTTCATTTTCCCAACTAGTATTGGAACTTCCACACACAGTCTGGAAATCGAAGGGTAGTTGCAAGTTTGTAAAAGCCTGAGGGGTTTATAACTAGAACCCCCCTAGTATCCTCAACTCCTCCTGCCGACTAGAGCTCCCTATGACAAGACCTTTCGCGTCATGATTAGTCTAAACTCACTAATGCAAAACAAAAAAAGAAAAACCCTTGGAGTAGGTTTTATTCATGCTGGCCTTGGGGAGGTCTAGTGCCATCAAGAACACCACCTCAGTCAGTGTTCTGTGTTCACTAGAATAGTGCCTCAATCATCGACGATCTGTACTCAGTCATCCCCATCTTTTAGCCTGATGATTTTAGGAAAGATCAATACATAGCTTAGAATCACAAACATCTTATTTTGAATGAGTTTTGAATGCATTATACATAAACTTTTTAACAAGTTTATTTCCAAGACAAATCTTTTCTTTCCAAAAAAAAAAAAAACATTGAGGCAAATTAGCATAAGTGGCAAAATAACTTTGAGACAAATCAACATAAGTGGTAAGATAACTTTGAGACAATTCAACATAAGTGGCAAAATAACTTCGAGACAAATCAACATAAGTGGCAATATAACTTCGAGACAATTCAACGTAAGTGGCAAAATAACTTCAAGACAAATTAGTATAAGTGGCAATACCTTCCAATAGTCTTCCTAGACTTCCTCTTCCTTGGGGATTAGTTTGGACTGAATTTAAGTAAGAATTTCATACTTAAAGATAACCCCCTTGGAGTTTGGTGGGTCTTTGCCCGCAATAAAAGAAAATATTGGTTAGTTTAATTACGAATAGTATCGTTTGGCAATTGCATCTCAAGGTCCCTTATATACCAAGGATTAGCGTCCATTATTACCCATCAGAGATTTCGTTCGATCAACACAAAATCATAAATATTAAATCTTTTAGGGACACATTACTTTCATTGTACTTGCTAGGTTCATCTTGTACAAACCCAAGTTACCCCTTGGAATTCACGGTTAAGAATTCCTCAAAGAAATTATATGCATGAATAGAATAAAATCTTATTTTACGCATGCAGCTTCTATTGCCTATTCATGGGATAAAGGTCTATTAGCTATTTTTATTTAAGAAAAATAATACCTAAGAATCCATGACGGGTGCTTGGTTGATGGTATTTGCGGCTTTGTTTGTAATCCCCATACCCACCATCATTGCATTTGTAGTAATTGTGTCAAGAGCGTTATTGGCAGCTCCTGCCTCGGTGACCTTCCTAACTTTCTTCTTCGAGGCCATGGTCTTTAATTGCAAGATTGCAAAAAAAAGAGGAAATTTGGTGAAGGATCTTGGGGTAGCTAGATTGACAGAATTTTTGATTGATCGAGGGGGGGGGGGGAGCAATCACCAAGAATTTTGAGAAATCGAGAAGAGTCATGATTCCATAAGGGAATAGGATAGAAGGGATGGAGGAATTGAATTCGAGAGCTCACAGAGTATCCTCCTTGTCTGCTTGACAAGAAATTCCCATGCTCACACTTCTCTTGCCCAACTCCCTCTTGCTCTATGTTGCTGAGAAGGGCCTCTCCTCTCTTGCTCCGACTATCCTAATAGCTCTCCATGCCTCATATTTATAGCTAAATTGGACAAGAAGGGTTGTGGTTAAGAAGAAAAGCTCTTTATGGAGGGGATCTTGGCAAAATCAATAATCTGAAGCTTCTTTTATGTTGCTCAGACCGCAAATATGATGGTTCCATTGGCTGTGAAAGGGGGATAAAACTACAAGACACCTTATTAGAATTCTTCTAGATCACTCCTTCTTCTTATCCTCGTTCAGAGTACTATTTGCTACTTGTAAATTGCGATCACAATGCACGTGATTTCGCCAATCCTTCTTTTTGCATGACACCCTATTCTAGAAGTTTTCATAGCTTTTTAGGATACTTACAATAAATAATATCCAAAATATAAAAAATATGCTAGTTTTGTCTAGAAATCTAGTATTTTTGGACCATTCATACTATAGACATTAACACTAATGACTAATATGGCTCATAACTCTCATTTCACGTGGTAACTTCTGTGATGGGTGGCTACAATCCTTATCAATACGAGAAAATTTTGGGTTA
Organism: Lygodium microphyllum; assembly: GCF_053477565.2. Lineage (NCBI taxonomy): Eukaryota > Viridiplantae > Streptophyta > Polypodiopsida > Schizaeales > Lygodiaceae > Lygodium > Lygodium microphyllum. Next base: position 131,317,440 of record NC_141143.1, read on the forward strand.
TGATCCTTGGGTCTTTTTGCTTGAGATCTTCTCTATTTAATGATTTTAGAGTTCTTCAAGTCCATTCTACGAGAAGTCGATAAGATTTTAAATCAAAGTTGGGATATCAGATGCTCTCCCCCTTAGAGGAATCAAGATGTCCTCATCTCGAATAAAACTGGGGGTATTGGTTACATAGTGATTCATGGTCAATCCAAGTGGCATCCTCTTCAGGGTAGTCTTTCCATTGGACAAGATATTCTCTAAGGGTTTTGCTTCTTAGAGTCTTCTCCCACATGTTAAGTATCTTTTTTGGTTGAAATTCAAGGATTCCTTGAATGGGCATTACAATTTGTGGGTCGTTTAGTATATGGTTTGGGTTAGGGACATATGCTTTCAATAGACTGACATGAAATCTCCATAAAATATGTTATGTACTTTCAAGTTATTATGGAGTTGCAGCTTGTAGGCATTTGGTCCTAGACACTTTAGCACCTTATATGGCCCACAATACCTAGGACTTAGCTTCTTGAATTCTCCCAAAGATAAGGAACTTTTCTTTGGGAGAACTCATAAGAAAACCATATCACCTCCTTTGAAGATGCGTTCTTGCCTTCGTTGATCGGCATATGCCTTTTGTCGATCCTTGGCAGCTTAAATATCTTGCCTTATAGCTTTCACTTGTTGATCCATTTCTTCCAGCATTTTCCTAGATGCTTCTACCCATAGGGTAGAATCGGAAAAATTTAATGGTGTAAGACAAAGTTTCCCATATAGTGCTTGAAAAGGAGTCATTTGAATACTTTGATGATATGATGTATTGTAGGAAAATTCAACTAAGAGTAGGTATTGGATCCACCATTTGGGTTTCCTATTACAATAAGCCCTTAGTATGTCCTCAATAACTTGGTTGATCCAGTTTTTTTAACCATCGATTTGGGGATGGTAAGTAGTACTGAAGCAAAGTTGGGTTCCTAAAGTTTCAAACAAACTCTTCCAAAAGTTTGAGGTGAAGAGAGAATCGCTGTCACTGATGATTCTTTGGAGTAATCCATGTAACCTCAAAATTTCCTTAATGAAAAGCTTGGCGATATCGGAAGCCTTGTAATTGGTTTTTACAGGAATAAGGTGTATAACTTTTGTTAGCATATCAATGACTACCATTATGGAGTTATATCTTCATTGTACCGAGGGTAATCCAACTATGAAGTCCATGTTGATATACTCCCATTTCATTTTAGGGATGTCAAGTGGCTAGAGCTTTCCTGGCAACTTGACATGCTCGGCCTTAATTTTTAATAGTTTAGGAATTTAGTGACATACTTGAGTACATCACCCTTGAGTCTTTCCTAGTATAAGCTTCTTTTGACTATATTAAGTGTCATAGCATAACCAGGATGACCTAAAAATGGGGAATCGTGAGCTTTCCAGAGTATTTTCCTTTTGAGTTCATGACTTGCAGGAATACATAGTCTTGTCCTATAATAGGCAAGCTCCTCATTTATGGAAAAATCTTAATACTTAGTCTTGAGTTTTGGATTTGAATCCTTGACGGAAATTTCTCTTAACAAGTTTTGATAGCTTGGATCCTTTGCTGCCTCTTCTCTAGCTATTTCTATGAGAGGGTTACTGGACATTGAAATCATTGTGGCAAGAGTTCTAGCCCTAGAGGGTTCTTCTAGGATTAGAGCATTAAGAAACGATTTATGGCTTAGGGCATCTGCAATCACATTCTCCTTGCCTGGTCTATACTTGATTTCAAAGTCAAATTCTTGCAAGGTCTCAATCCATTGGTGTTGTCTCATATTGAGATCTGATTGAGTAGAAATCCACTTTAAGCTCTTATGATCAGTGAGAGAAAACCTATTACCAAGGTAATGTTTCCAAGTTTAAAGGCATGAATTACAGCAAGTAATTCTAGATCATGTGTGGCATAGCTTCTTTCGTGGATCTTTAATTTTCTTGAAGCATAGGCTATTGGATGTCCTTCTTGCATAAGCACACAACCCAAACCAAGAGAGTTTGTGTCAGTATTATGACTTCGAATTCTTTGTTGAGGTCGAGTAGCCTTAGGATAGGGGTGGTTACCACTTAAGCTTCTCAAAGCTAGATTGTAATAGAGATTTACTTTTTGAGAAGGTCGATGAGAGGTGTGGCGATTGAGGCATGGTCTTTAATAAAGACTCTATATAAACCCGTTAGCCCTAGAAAGCTTCACACTTTCATGACTGTTGTCGATGGTGTCCATTCTTGTACATCTTGAACCTTGGTAGGATCCATTGAAATGCCATCTACTGATACTATAAACCCTAGATATTCAATCTACTTATTCAAGAAAGCATATTTCTTCTTTTCAGCATACCTTTTGTGGACTCTCGTTGTTTCAAGAACTGTTCGTAGTTGTGGTTCATGGTCTTCTTCATTCTTGGAATATGTTAGGATGTCATCAAAGAAGACAAGGACAAAGTCGTCAAGGTAGGGTCGAAAAATGTCTTGCATCAACCTGTTGAAGGCGGTAGGGGCATTTGTTAACCCAAACGACATCACAATAAACTTATAATGATTGTACCTTGTGTTAAAAGCAGTTTTAGGGATATCTTCCTCCCTAATTCTTTTGTTGGTGGGAGCTCTATTAGGTCTTCTAGAAAAACATCTGGATATTCTTTTAGCCAAGATGGTTGATCCTTGGCTTCACTATCTTGCTCAGCATTGTTGAGTTTAATTAGATAGACAAGTAATTCTTTCTTTAGTCCCTTCATTATTCGGGAGGCTTTAGCCAGCTGCACCTTAGGGTTTCTTGCTTTTCCTTGAGTGGTTACTTGTTCTCCCTTCGAGTTTTGGAATGTGATTTGGCCCTTTCCACAATCGTTATTGACATTATTTGGAATTAACCAATCCATTCCTAGCAGACATTCATAAGCCCCGAGGTTCCTAATTGAAAAGTTCATTTTGGAAGAATTGCCACCTAAGCTAAATTCTACCTTGCTAGTTTGTTATGTTGATAGAACTTCTTTGTCGTTTGCTAATTTCACAAGCATTCTAGGTGCAAGAATAGTATTTATGCCTAGCCTTTTTGCGCATTTTGGTGATACCAAAGAGTGGGTACTTTCACAGTTGATTAAAATTCGAAAGGGTTTACCTTGATAATCTACTGGTGTTTGAATTACTGAGAATTGGTGATTTGGACCCTTCTTATTGAGAGTGGCGTGTACTCTAGCTCTTTCCATATCAGATTCCATCATGGGATCTTTATCATTACTAATCTCCTTTAGGTTTATTTCGACGACCTTTCCCATGGCATCTTGGCTTTGCCCACGAAATTGACCTTGGCCGCTTCGATCCTGCCTCTTAAAATGTCATGGTTCCTTGCAATAGAAACACCTTGGAGTCTCATTGCTCCTTCCTGTGGGTATAAAGCTTCCCATGGCATTTGATTTGGCCTTCTTTATTTTGTTTGGTTGGTACTGTCCTTGGGCTCTTTTTGCATAACCTTGGAAGTTGCCCTTATTCTGATTGTTTCTGTTCCAAATTTTTGCATTTCTTGGCCTCTCCTGAACTATTAGAGCTACTTGAATCAATGCATTCTGTAAATTCAATGGTCTCATTGATTTAAGACACGTATTCAAGGGTGGATTTAGACGATTGCAAAATTTGGATACTTGCTGTGAAACATCCATCGTCAATGCATATTTTAGAAGTGTTACGAATTCGGAATAGTAGGCTTCTAGGCTTAGGCTTAACTACTTTAGATTGAAAAACTCGTTCATCTTCTAGGCTTGATATGTGGGCAGAAGATATCTCCCACGTACCACGTCCTTAATTTTGTCCCAAGTGATAGCGCCTTCGAGCGTTCTTTGGTCCTTGCACCATTGTTCCCACCAAAGACGAGCATCTCCTGTGAGTTTTAGCTTGGCGATCATGGCTTAATTTGACGATGCAATCCTCCCTGCAACAATGAAATAGTCCTCCATAAATTCTATCCATGTTTATGCTTCAGTTGGAATGTTCCTTCCTTTACCATTAAACTCCAGTGGCTTGTACTGCTTAAGAAGAAATTTCTTCTCTTAGGCTTCTATAATATTGAGATTTGGGGTGACATTCTGAGAATTATGCATTCAAGAAAAAAAAGATGTTCACTTGCTTACTCTACCTCATTAATTTAGGAGGGAAATTATGTACTACTTGTCCTTCCAACAATGATCAGGGTTTATACTTCAAAAGAGAGTTTTAATTTTTAATTAGGAAAAAAGCTCTATCTACTATTTTTGATTTGTCAAGGAGACAAACAAATGGACAAAAATAATTCTTTGCGTCAATAGGAAGGAAATACATTATTCGAGTAGCTCAAGAGCTCATATTATTCTTGGAAAAGATTTTCCTACCACAATCTAGGCATGGCATTACAATACATCCATCGCATAGTAATTAGGATTCCGAGAATAAATATCCAAAAATATATATTTCAAAGGAAGATTAGGTAATCTGTCTTTCTTGTAGTTGCGGCAACTAGAGCATCCTACAACCATGACTTGATCAGTTGGTATAACCCTTGTAACCTCCTCATAGATGTACCAGTTTAGTTTGACATGTTGCCCTCTAGTGAACATGTTTGAGTTTACTCTGGCCTCATAGAAGAGATAAATCTTGGCAATCTTAAGGGCTTTCATCCACCTTAATCTCTTTAAATTATTTTGAAGGTAAGCAAGATTGTTTGCATCAATGTAACAATACCCTCCACTTAACATCCATTGCCTTTGATAATATAGGGGTGAAGGATTCTATATCTGATCTAATATCAGCATCATCTAGTTTCTCCAGCTAAAGCTAGAGGAGTGCAATGCTAATATAAACATAACTTGGAAAATCAAGAATCGTTCCCAAGGTTCGTTTTTCTACCAAAAATCAAGAACATATATCAACAAGAGAAGAGTTCACTACTTAAGGGAAAATATATTCTATACTTGCGTCATGTCCTACATCAACATGCACTCTAATACTAACTGTAACATGCCGCCTGAGCTTTTCTTGGCGGTACATTCTTAGTAGCCCATCAAGAGGTCCTAGGAAGCGTCATCTGGGATTTTGATAAAACCCTCAGAGTTTGCTAACTAGGCTCTGACGAGGCAGTTGTAGATGAGAACTGGTGTGCTGCTATGGATGAAGAGTATTCAGCTTTGGCTAAAAATGGAACATGGGAATTGGTTCAGTTGCTTGAAAGCAAAGCCCCCATTGACTGCAAATGGGTGTACAAGGTTAAATGCAAGTCAGATTGTTTGACTTCAAGATAATCACCAAACCTAGTTGTTCCCATGTTCCAACTTATCATCTATCACGTATCCCACAAAATGTAGAAGAGGAGCAGCATGATCTGAACCTCCCAGATGCGTCCTTGTTTCTGGTCGACACTATTCACTTTGCTAAACTTCACCTTGAGGATTTTACTCATACATGGTGGAGGTACATAAAGAGGGAAAACTAGTATGTAGATATTTGGGAGGAATCCAAAGCTAAGATGTCTCGAGTCTATCTCTCCCATTGAGAAAGAAAAGCTAGTTAGAAGACGATATCAATTGAACCAAAGAAGCTTATTAATTAGAGAGTATACAAATCAATTTTTGAATCTTATCATGTATGTAGAGAGTGTGAGCGATGAAGCAAAGTCTTATATGTATATCTATTAACTTGTCAATTGATATCATGGCCCAAAAACCCACCACACTATTTTAAGCCATTGAGTTAGCAAAAAGAGGTATGCTTGTAAGTATAGGAAGGATATTCCTATACAGGCTTCTTTTGGATAGTAAAGGGGGCTGTTGCTAAACAAGGCAACTTTGGTGGAAATTATGGAGGATCCAATACTTCATTTAGCACACCCAAAGTCCCTACATACCCTGCTTTCAATGCTTCAAGATATCAAAGTTAGTTAATCAGCCATAAATGGGAGCCTAAGCAAGTTGACAATAGACCCCAAAATAATTCAGCAAATAATGGCAAGTTCATACCTATGGATCTTTTCAAGGAAAGAAAAGAAAATGATCTATGTTTCAAATGTGGTAAAAAATATACAACTGATCATGCATCCAAGTGCACTTACAAGAATGCCAAGGCCAAGAATTACAATCTGATAGTACTTGAGAATGTGGATGATGAGTTTATTGATGAACCAACATTGAGTTCACTACTTGAATTTGAAGAGCATGATGAGGATCTTGATCCTAATCAATGTTATGAGGTTGCAGGTGGATTTCCATTTGACCCTACTAAGCATATTCCTAATCAGTCTTAAACGAGGTTGTAGGTGGATTTCCATTTGGCCCTACTAAGCATATTCCTTTTGATCCTAGTGGGATAGATTTACCTCTTGCTGCCATTGTCCTTTGTTCTATTTCCATGGATGCTTGGACAGGTTCAAAGAGACCTAATACACTTCATATGAAGGGTACCATTCATGGAAAGGATATGTTTATCCTGATAAACGGTGGCAGTACACATAGTTTTGTGAATAAGTCAATTGTGGATAGGTTACACTATTTTTCCACTGATTTACAACAATCCATAAGAGTACAAGTAGCTAATGGTGAAGAGGAAATCAACACTCAAATGTGCCCATAGGTTCCCGTATAGTTAGCTGAAAATTATGAGATACATGCAAACCTAATTGCTTTGGAAATGGAACCCATAGATATTGTGGTTAAGTGTGATTGGTTGATGACTTTAGGGAAAATTACTATGGATTTTTAGCAATTGTACATTGAGTTTTCCATTGATGAGCAGCCTATCCATTTATAGGGAATCCCTAGTAAATCTAATTTTTAGCTTATCACCATTAAACAACTCAAGAAGGAGTACATGATCCCCTCACAAATTTTTGTTTTACACCTAAATAAAGAGATAGAAGATTAGTCCAAAAATTCAGCTAGCATCCAGCTTTGAAAGCTCTATTTGAGGAGTACAAGGACATGTTTGAAGTATCTACTTCATTGCCTCATAAGAGAGCAGTGGATCATCCTATAAATTTGGAGCCTCATTCAAAGCTAGTCAATAAGCCACCCTACAAATTGTCTAAATGTCAGCATGAATATGTAGCCAAGCAAGTCAAAGAGCTTTTATAGATGGGGTTCATTGAGCTTAGTTCTTTACCTTATGCATCTCCAATCTTGTTAGTGAAGAAAGATGGATCCTTTAACACCATATTAGAGATTTTGGAAAATTTTCAAGTCCCACTTTTAATTAATGTCTTACTTTTGTGAACGAAAGAGAGCACTATGTTTATGTTTGTCTTTAAAGGGCAATTTGTATGTACAAATATGAGATCACACATCTTGAGAGATTAAGTGATGAAGTATAAGCTATGTAGCTATTAGGAGATTTGGATTTCACCTCTATCTTTTCTAGCATACCAACAAAATGTGATGTTGTATGGTGGTGGAAACATCAAGGAGGCTTAGCTAGGATATATTAAGAAATTTCCAAGTTTAATGTAAGAATCCAAAGGTTTGAAGGAGTATAGAGAGAATTTAGAATTCAAGAGCCTTAAACATTATATGAAGATATGTTATCACGGTCAAAATTTATAATGTTATGGATTTGAAGATATTATAATATGAGTTTCTTCTTTTAGATATAGTATCATTTAAAGTGACATGTATAAGTTTCATGAACTAGGACCTTAAAAGAGTTACCACTAACTAGTTGTGGTTTAATAGCTTGATCTAATACCATATAGTAATAAGTTTGGATAACCTATGATGTGATGGTTCTTTTTTTTGTGTAAACCGATAGACACAAGTATGTTAAATAATTACTCATCCCATTTGTATTTTTTGTATGTATATGCATGATATATAAATATCTTTTGTTCAAAAGTTCTATCTAGCTTAATAATATATGTACAAGATGGATATTTTCTTTGGCCAAAATCAACTAGCTTAATACTTTGAATAGCTAAATGAACTTTCATGCCATAAAATGAAGATTTATATACCAAGCTAAAAGTTTATGATTTTTCTGAGACCAAAGATTTAACCTTTGACCAATGGTTTGTGTTTCCAAAAAATTAAGCATAAATTTTATTATTAATTAAGACTTATTTGTTAGATAAGATATAAAGTATAAAATTGGACTTAAACCACTTTATAAGAAATTTTAACACAATTAACTAATGTTATTGAAAGAATAAAAAACATTAAATAGATTCTCTCATTGATATTGGTGATGTTTAAAAACACCAAGGTAACTACATAAAACACTTCAAATTTCTAACAAGCATATATTTCATAGCCATTCAAAAGTCCTTAATATAAGGGATATATTTATTATGGAAGTCAAAATTAGTCCATATAGAGTCACTGCATTGTTACATCATGTATATTGGGAAAATACAACTTTTGTAGATTTTGTATCAAACATTTAGCTACACTACCATTTAAGAAATGTTTGTGATATCCTAACTCATGAGCAAGTTGCATTACTTCCATATCTTTCAAAGTAGATACTAATGGAATCTGCTTCAACTTTGATAATTGTGAGCTATTCAATGCAAGAGATGGATGACATGAGGCATTTGTTGACGTTGTTTGTATGATAGATGGTCTCTTAAAGCAAGAAGTGATTGAAGGTTGAATAGATCTACCATCTTTATCAATCACGGTCTTGTGCGGTGCTGATGATGAATATGAAATACCATCATTCTCTGCTCTAGTCCATTCATCAATGATAACCTTGAATTGTGAATACAACTCATGTCCATATTGAGTTGGCTCTTGTCCATATCGATCAAACTTGATTACTTCACGTACAACATGGTATGTGTGTAATATCTCATCGTGGCTGTGAGACCCCCCCTTAAAATCAAATTAAAATGATTTTTTTTTTCATCTCCCCCCTTGTCGACGCCACCAGCTGGCGGAGGGAGGGGGAGTTGAACGCATAGTTGATGTAGGAAAAGGGAAAGATCGTGACTGCATATCAAGGAGACAAGGGGGAGGTGACATGGCGGGCGGTGGAGCTACCAAGGATCACGAAGGCATCCATGAAGTGGACAATGATGACGATTTTGATAGGGGGAGGGGCACACGTAAGCCACCTCTAACCGCCCCCCTCCCCCCCCCCCCCCACAAATTAATACCCATCTTCCCCTATAAAATCCCCTCCTTAATCAAGGGATAACATGCTATTCTCCTCCCCCTGCTGCCAATTCGTGAAGGAGAGAGAGAGAGAGAGAAAGAGAGAAGAGTGCTCAAGGAAATCTCCCTCTTTCCCTCTCTTGAAAAGAAGATACAAGTTCCCTCCCTTCCTTGCGATTCCCAAGAACTCTCTATCAACCACCTCTCTACATGGCAAAAGGTTGCAGAAGTCAAGCAAAGCATAGGGAACTCTAGCACAAAGGGAGTGCTCCGAGAGAGGTGAAGGCCGCATTCCAAGCTCCAAAACAGCCCCGAAGCGCAAACTCTCCCAAGTAACCGGAAAGGCCACAACCACAGAAGGAGGATCGAGCAAAGACGTCATCGCTAAGACGAATAGGTTATCAAATATAAATGCTAATTCGACACTCCAAAACCAAGTACCATTCCGATGTCAAGCCCTATGAACGGAACAGTAAAGCATAATCATCGTAGAAATAAATTATACTTTTGCATCACATAATTTGCATAACTAGAAAGGTAGTTGTAAAAGCTTGAATCAACTGCATGATGATCATATTTTGCCATGAATCGATTAAGCATCTATGGGTTGCTACAATACTAAGCTGATTATTAGGCACAATTTTTTGCGAGTGCATCTTAGGTTACTAATAGATAAATATGAAAGACCATGTAAGACGATGCCACCCTATAAACCATTAGAGAGGTTTGGCTTGCATTTACATTAGGCATGAAGAATTCATGTACCTTGCACAAAGAAAGATATAAGTCACAATTTATGATTTGCATAAATTCATTGAAACGAAATTCCAAGAATAGAAGTTCCACATTGTACCCTCAACTCAAGAAAGACTTGCATCTAGCTTTGCGTGGTATCACGGATAGTTTCGGTTGCACTACATGATAGAGATCCACCTTAAAAGGTAGATTTAAGATGCGTGTGCAAATTGTTAAGCTTAATTGCAAGAGGCAATTCGATAAGTGAAACCCTAGATGATAAGCAAGTCTAGGGTTTAATTGTAAATAATTCAAATTATTGTTATAATCGTAGGTTGACCTAGAGTCAAGTAAACACGCTCATTGGTCTCCATCCTAGCAACTAGATGTGATAAGTCCAATAACACCTTTAGGGGTATCATTTTTAAACCATGATACAACTCAATGTCAACACAAGGGAACTCAAATGTTATATCCGCAAGAAAGAACGACCATTCACCACGTGACATTTGATACTCATGACTGCTCAAGGATTGCAAAGGGCTTAGTTTGCTCTTGCCTTGCGGGAGGAATGAACAAAAGTTTCATTACAAATTCTTAAGGAAGTGAAACCCTAAGGTAAACTTAGAAACCCCGATAAGATTCCAAGAAAAAAAATGGTTACCAAATAATCAATTAAAATCCTAGATTGAATTATTTAAGTCATATGATCCCAAGACAAGAACCCCAAACTAAAGGCTAGAAAATTAGGACAACTACCATCCGAAAACTATTAGATATAAATCCAATAGCGTAATTGCTTGCTCCTATCACATAGGAATGAGGTCGGAATGAGAGTATTTTCTATCCCTCAAAAGATCATGGCAATTGACACCAAGGCAAGAAAGACCCAAGAAGGGTGAACGCTAAGCGTTCAAAAATAGAAACTCCACCTTAGCAGATGTCCTAAGCACTCATGAGAACAGGGTTCGTTTGCATAACTTATGGCGCTGATCCGAAAACAGTTCAAACAGGTTCCTTGGTAGTAAACTTTATATTAGCATCTTAACTGAGATACAAATCTTGTCCAAAAATGATGATTCCCACAATCCATGAGGATGCATCTTATTTCCTCCAAGTTTTCGCCCTTGCACTAGTAACAGGGCCTCGAGAATCCATCTTGAGTCACGTAGATCGTTTGAGTAGGACCCGAAGGTAGGGAATTTACAGCTAGAATCCCCCCTAGCATCCAAGCGTCCTCCTATGTTCAAACTAAAAAATATGATAGGACATAATTAGAAAACTAAAGAACGCCTATTGAGGGAAGCGGATGGGCGAAACCCCCGACGGGTCCGTCCTATGGAAGGGTGGTCCCAGAGAACTGGGAGGCTTCTCACAAGGTTCTACGATCGTACGACGTGTAGTTATTGATAGGTTAGAACCCGATTCATGCCGTTTTAGGGGACTAGAATGGAACTATACTCTACAGGTAGAGAGGTTGAGTTGTGCATCCCTCTCGTTTCCCATTCTCTTTGAACCAAGTGCGACATGGGTCAACTTCAACTTGGGTATCCCTATGTAAAGTAGGATGTCTGGGACCCGCGATACTAGAATGCTCTTAAGAGACCTTGACCACTAGGGACCCAAGTTTTAGGTCAATCCTAGTGGGTTCAGCCGCCGTGAACATTTCGTTGTGAGGCGGACTCGAGAAACCCTGGGTATCAAACCTCGTAACAAGCATTTTAACTTAATATTTAAACTCATGAATTGTAACAAGCATTTTACCTTAATATTCCATGTACACATCTCAAAAGATACATTGGAGGTGAAATCTTTGTTTTAATATTTGCTAGTGAGGTAAAACTCCTTTGGGAGGTGCAATGAAACTTTTTGAGATGTGCAATATATTGTTGGCTCTCTTATACTAAGGTACATGCATAGGCATACACTAGTGATGTAGTAAAAGAGGTTATAATAAGAGATAAGAGATTTGACCATGTGAACAAATCTAACCAAAACTAACAAGACAAGATCATTACACTACACCTTATGATAAGTATTCTTACACACTAGATTATAATATCTCCTTTAAATAATTATCCTTACAAAGGATGATAAATTTTAATGAGCTCTTTAATACTATTTTAGCAAAAGACTTACGTAAATAGATTTTTTAAACCCAACATGCTTGGTACCTTTTGTAAAAAAGTTAAAAAACTAAAGACATAGTTTCTTTAAGTAATATCACCAAAGAAAGAAATTATCGCAAATGCTAATGGAAGTAACTTCTCAAGAAAAAAATCAAAATTACATCAATGTGTCTTCCTTGATGAAAGGAGAAGGAACGAAGTTTAAACACTTGAAGTGGCCTTTAATTTATCTTTCATAATTAGACTTGCTATATCTTGGCTTGATTCTTCTATGCTCTCAGGTGATACTTCAAGAACTTAAACTTCATTAGGAGGAACCTCTTGGGTATTTGAATTTTGTTTGGCACTCTCATGGACTATCCACAATTGTGCTTCAACCTCTCTTTGCTCTTGAGTGTTGCAAACCAGTGTTGTTAACCCTTAGATGAACAAGGTGTAGAATCCGAAAAATCTAAAGCAAAAGAAAAGGCCAAGGTAAAAGTGAAACGGAAGACGAAGGTGCGCCAAGAAGAATTTGGAAACACAAGAAGTGTAGAAAAATCCTAAAACAAGGAGAAATGTGCACAAGAAAAAGTGCATGTCAATACTTTTGTAAAATAGCGCAAGGTGCACCATGATTTATTTTAAGAGCACCGGGCTCTCACCCGTACAATTTGTAAAGGTAGATGGGTGGTAGGAAGGAATCTAGGAAGATAGGATGATAATGGGAAAAATGGCCTAGGCCACGGCCACTCATGTAAAAAAGGGGATAAGGGGATGACCGCCCAAAATGAATTTAGGGTTTTGTATATAAAGTTGAAGAGTGAATGAGAAGCTTGTTCTTGTGTATGGCCAAAAGTAGCTCTCTTCTTCTTCTTCTTCTTCTTCTTCTTCTTCTTCTTCTTCTTCTTGCTTGCTTGCTTGAGCTTGTGCTTGAGAGAGGGAGTGTGAGAGTGTGAGGGAGTGAGTGTGTGAGGGTGAGGGACCGTGGTGGAGAAGCGCTCCATCTTCTCCTCTCTTCTTATCTTCTCTTGTCTTGCTCGTAGCAATGGAGATTGGAGCATGGAGCTTGAGGATGGAGCTTGCTTGATGCTTGCACTTGGATCATGGAGCTACCGGAGTACTCGAGAGAGGAGGCAACTTAATCGGACATGGAGGTAAGCTCACTACACTCATAGAGATGGATAGCACATTGGCTATGTGAGAGGTAGCCATTAGTGCTCGGCTTGGAACACTTGAACAATAAGCAGTCCGTGGGTCTTGGTGGTTGATCGCCTCTACATTTTGATTCCATTGCCAGGACCAACGGATTCTAGCCTTGAGCACTTGCACGCTTCAGATCGAGCATTGAAGTAGGGTCTTTCCCGAACATGTACTTGAGGTAGATAGGTAGGAAGCAAGGGAGTTTGAAGAGGTATTTGATCTCCTTAACAAGTAAGTTTTTGGTTTTTTGGATTTGGAAAGGTAATTTGGAGTAGTGTAGGTATTTACTTTGTGATTTGGATGCATTAGGATAGAAAAAAAACAAAGAAAAAATAAGGAAAACAAACATTGGGGTTTTTGCTATCATAACATGGCATGAGGGTTTGATTTGCTTGCCGATTTGTATTTTGGAGTTTATTTGTTGTTCAAGGTATACAAAATCCTTCATTAGGGTCTATTCTGACATTTTGGAAGTTTGTGTGACCCCCCATAACCAAACTCGTTAGAATTGAGTGATTTTCGCCATCCCTGAAAACTCGTTCGCAGGAATCGGACACTATTACTAGAATCCAATTTCCAGAATTGAACTCGTGCGTCCAATTCCCAGAATCGGATTGTCCGATTTTTTAACTCGGACCAACCCATCCTGTTCAATCAGACATACCCTGTCCGATTTTGAAAATCAGACACCCCATAATCGGACATCCGATTCCCAAAATCGGACTCCCAAAATTGGACGCACAAAAATGAAACACAAAAATTGAACCATTCAAAATTAGACGCTCAAAATTGAACTACCAAGAATCGAATACTTGTCAAATCAGACGTCTGATCCCTAGAATCGAAAAGATAATAATTGGACGCACGAGAATCGAACACCCATAATCGAACATCCGATTCCTAGAATCAAATGCACGAAAATCGGACCAACCGTGCGATCGGATACCCAATCGTCCAATTAAACCACTCTTCGAAATCGGACCTAGTCCAGTTGGATGACCCAAAATTGAACATTTCAATTTTAGGAAGCGGACCAACAAACAAAAACAAGAAAATACAGACCCAGAGACCATATAGAGCCAAAAGCACATTATAGATCTATCACTGGGCTGAGATCTAGAGCAAGTGGTTGAAAACTTGGCTGCAAATAGTCCTTCAAATCACGCATGGTGTTTAGCGTAACGGCCCCAAGTAGGTTGGAGAGAAAACATGCGCCGTGACAGGTCCTCCAAATTAGATCCTGGTGTAGTTAGGGCTTTGCACAAGCTTAGATTCTCACTTGCAAAACAACAACCAAAAGCCCATACCCGAAACAGAGACCCTAGAACCTCAATGGGCCAATCTAGCCAAGAAGGGCAAAAAGACCACACCACAAAAACATGTATATGTTGCATTCGGACTGCATCTAGTCAAAGTGGAACAGAACAACATCAAGCTACAACTGCGAGGATGATTAGACATGATAGTCTTGATGATAGATGCACCTTGAACAACACTGCATAGATGACCCAAGATATCAGTAGAGAATCCAAATCTAGCTGTGTAGTTGGGGACTCAAGGGCATGCATCAAAAGGCTTGAATTTACAAGCCAAGACCCAGAAGATGAAGACATAGTACCACCTGCTCAAACTCATCGCAAAAAGAGAGCATAGTGTCAATGCTCTCATCAATGAAGGAGCAGATTTTAATATCTTGACCTATGAAACATGGACCCTACTAGGCCAATCAGAGCTCACACCAACTAATGCAACTCTTAGTCCTTACGAGAGACACCCACAAGCACTTATAGAGAAGTACGAAATCCTTGTAACTATTGAAACTAAAAGCTTGCCTATCCTATTCCATGTTCCTCTAAGTAGTGCAAACTGTGGAATGAAAACCCTCCTAGGAAGACCCTTCAAAAGGGTGACGAAGTGTGAGGCTTATTATGTAGCATAGAGGATACACTTGACAGTACCATGTGTGAGGATAATCAAAACCTTTAGCAAGGATGATCCCATCAAGCATGGAGGGAAAGACAAGGAATATTCTGACATATCAGGCAAGCTTAGTGACAAGAGCAAGGACTTGTTGAAAGAGTTGATAGAAGCACATGTTGAACAAAGAGAACCAGTGAGAGAGGCCATGCTTGAAACAAGAAGGTCACGAGACAATGCCAAGGATAGGATATAGACTTACAAATATCGTAGAAGACCACAAAAGAATCCCAAACCTTATAGACGAAGGCATCGATGGAGAGCCTACACAATGCCGAGATGGATATCCAATGAGTTGCTACGTGCATAAGGGTATTACGCAGGTAACTGACGGATTCGGGTACCAAAACCCCCTGCTAAACTGCCTCTATTAGCTAAAGGCTGGACCATATCAAAAGTGAAGAAGCGTAGGAGGAAATCTAAATGAAAAACCAAGTCTCGAGGCAAGAAAACAAACATGACTATTTAAAAGGTGGATCCTCAGCCTAGCATGCCTAACAAGCGGATGTTAGATGTAACCGTCGAGTGTGCACAAAGACCACTAAAGCCCAAGGAGCCTTTGACTTCCCAAGAGGATGATGAGCACCATAGGCGCAACATTGCTCATGACAAAGCTGATTGCTCAACAAAGCAAATGGAAGAATCATCTATTAGCAATGAGCAAATCTTCCAACCAGTGCCAAGTCCACCTAGGAGTCCCAAATCTCCTATGCCCTCTTTCCCTAAACGGACACAAGAAGCACAACAACAGTCATCAAGTGCAACTGCTCAATCCCAATCTCTACCTCCATCTGAGCTTCCAAATGTCCAAGGTGTGGGACATGACAACACCCCTAATTCTCAACCTAGGGTCATGCCTATGCAATCCACCGTGGCTAGCTCATCTGCACAAGTGAATGCTTAAAGGCAACAAAAGACATGACCACTTCCGATCTTCCTAAGGAGTTGACACTGCAACCTACCAATAGTAGCCAATCCATTGAACTAGCCGCTACTACTTCCAATCAGGAATCATAGCAATCACAGTTTTCAACCGTGAAAATGCCCCTTGCAGAATGTGTCCTTAGCAATTCACCTGTAGAAGAGATGTCGCAACCAACATCCTTGACACCTCCAGCACTTTCGAAGCACCTAAAACCTAGGCTTGAGGAGAAATCTCTCGAAGATTTGACCAAGGAGATGGCGCATTTGACAAATGAAGGAGAGATGAAGTGCATGATGAAGCTTGATCACAAGCTGACAGCCATCACATGTATATATGTCTATGTGGATATCAGAAGGGCAACACCAAAGCACACAAAGCTCATAGCCGAACCCCTAACTTGGGATGAGCAACAACATGTTTGCTCCCGCTACGTAGTTGTCTCACTAAAGAAGTCATAAAGGACATCCCAAAGGCCACAGCTAGAGAATTGCACTTGATACCCTCACTCTATACTGCTCAATGTGAGACAAATAAGGAAAAGCTCGAAGCAATCAAAAGAAAAGGGAAAGGACAAGGCAGCTTTGTGCAGAAATGGTACTCCAACTAGAGTTTGGCAGCCAAAATTGGCCACCGACTAATGACACTTGTTGAGCAAAGGAAAGCCCTTTAGATATCAATACATGATCCCACGTATGTTGCCACGACCTCATTAAGAGTGTTGGAAATGGTCCATGAGGTCCAGCTTTCTGCCACTGTCCAAAAGCATCCCTTGTACAATAAACTACTTCTAGAAGAAGATCTACATGTGGCTAGCAGGCTAGGAGTTGGGAGCATGGTATTTGATGTTAGCGCATATTTCTTCTGCCTCACTCAAGACCCTGCAATCCTAGATCTCTATGCTTCCCATCAATACAACCATGACTTCTTCAGCTGATTTCATCCAAGCTTACATGACAAGAATCCTAAACTATCTCTTGGTTCTATGCTAGAGTCAACCAAACCTCCAAAGAAAGAGAAAAAAATCTCTGAACACAATACCCGCTCTAATAAGAAGCAATGTAGGCATGTTCCAATGGGTAAGGACAAGTGTCTAAAGCAAACACCTAACCAGAAGTGACTGCCAATGCGATTTATTGAGGGGCTAAATGCAGGAGAATTAGCTAAAGAGCTAGACTCTCTGAAAAGAGAGGCAGCTTTACCCTCACAACCTAGTGAGGTTGTCCAGCAGGCCGCGGCTATATCCCATGAGGACACACCAGAAAAAGAGAATGCTGAGGCCCAACCAAGCACATCAATGGCTGACGTAGTTCAGGGTCCTAAGTATTTAAAGGATACACCTCAATTTCCCAAGAAAAAGAGGAGAAAACAACGAAAACAACAGTAGTTGTAAGTGGCGATAGATGCCAAGAGAATCGAGACCAAGAGCACTGAAGAGCTGAGGTATAAAACATCGAGTCCATCGACCAATGAATCCATTGCCATCTCTCCTAACAATGGTGAAACCTTAGACACATCCATGTGTTCTGATAAGTCAAAGCAATCGTTACCATCAACGGTTCCTTGCAACACTCAATCCACCGACAACAGAACTTGCATTGACCAATCAAGAGTGGATACAACACTGTCACAACAGGGATACAAAACTATACTAGTCACATCCGAGGAGAACCATGATGCAATAGCAACAAAGCCTCAGGAGATATATGAAAACCCCGAGGACATAAGCAATCCTAGCATTGACCAATCTTGCTCATCTAGACCTGAGGCCCCAACTACGCTAAAGCCTAGGGAAACCCCCAGAACCTTGCATGAGATAACAACCGAGCAAGCCTTCATAGAACATAGAAGTGTCACAGAGTACTTGGCTGAGTTGGATGCTAAACTCAAAATATTCGCACATGTCTACATCCTTGCAGACATGGGCACATTCTTTAGGGAGCAGCTTGAGGAATACTTGCCATATCCTCTATCCCTTCTTTCTCGAACTCTCCTCTTGGGATATAAGCTCACCTCTAGAGTATCTCTTCATCATTTTGATCCAACTATCAAATATTTCTTGGGAGCTAACAATCATATGGCAATCTCTAGATACACAATTTTCTCCAATGTATACCATAAATCTCTGCAAAAAAAAAAAAAGATTGAAATAGTGAGCATAGAACGAAAGAAAAAGCATCACATTAATCTTCACAAAAAGAGAAGGTAAGCTTATATGTGATTACTTGCCATGGTACTCTTTGAGAGATTGTCTTAGAAATCCCTTGTTGGGGTTTTGGTGGAGAACCAAATGCTAGCCACTAATTTACTGAAGTTGCTCAACATAAGGGGCATTCTTCATAACATTATGTGATTCCGTATTTTTCATTCATGAAAGCTCAATGTATATTTCGACAAGACAATCAACTAATATTCTAGCATTTCTCATGGTATATAAATGCTTGGTTGCTAGACAACATGTAGTATTACTCTGAATATATATCTTTGATATATGAATTGAGTGAAGGCCTGATATAATCCAATAACTATAAGTGTCCAACTTATTGGCATCCACCTCATCACGATGCATGGGTCTCTTCTCACTGCTGTCTTGTACAAAAGGCATAAGATATGATGTTGTTGCTGGATTCATGGCATTCTTTATGAAAGATGTGGTTAGCTTCTCCACATAATCCCAACATAGTGGCCTATAAGGTGCATCATAACACCTATCAACGAGAATAGGAAATTGTGTTGTTCGGCCAAATGGAAAGAAATTTTCAAACATGTGAAATCCACATTCTTCCTTCTTTGCCTATCTCAGGAAAATCAAATGTTATTTCTACTCCCTTGATCTCAAGAGAAATTGTTGGCTTTGTAAGTGTAACTTCCAGTATGGAAGATAAAGTGGCATCATTCTCACTAGTGTTAGCAGTCATACTAACAACTAGAACTTGTGACTAGGAACTTTGTTGAGGTGATTTTGACTTTGAGCTTGTGGAATTTGGTGACTTATTTTCTTCTTGAGGAGTAGGTGAAGATCTCAAGTCTATTATTTTATCTTGGAGCTTCGTTCTTTTGTTGGGGCGATCATCTTTTCTTGATAGGGAAAGTAGCTCACTATTTTGGATAGCTTGGAATGCTGATATAATGTCTTCTATGCCCTTAACCTCCTCAAATAAGGTCCATCCCATTTTTTTCAAAGAGTATTATTCTTCCTCTTTAATACGTGCAAAGTGAAATGACAAAGGATCGAGTTTGTATACTATATTTTTCTCCTTGATCTTAACAAGATTACATGGTATTCCCTCTTTCCCAACACATCCACTTGTTATCTTCTCTATGACACCATCTGGTTGAAAAAATGTAATATCACTCTTTAAAGTAAATAAGAGAACATTGTCAACCCTTTTTCCTTGACTATCATAAACATCCACATACCATGGATACACAAAATCACCACTAATTCCATCAATGGTTTGGGTCTCCTTTTTGGATGTGCTATCTTTCTTTGCAATTAGAAAAAGTTGTCAAACAAAAGTGGATCTACAAATAGTAGAAATTCACAATACTTAAATAAATGTATAAGATTTCTAGGTTAAATTTTGAAAACACAACACCACAAGATTTTACAAAATACAAGGTAAATATACTTCAAAGGGACTCTTCCATAAATTAAAATATTAAAATTTGAGATTAAGTGTGGTATGAGATCTAACCATAAATAGATGTGCTTATGTATCAAATCTCATGGATTATTTTGGCCTTAAGTTAGCATTAATTATGTTTCTCTTGCAAGAATCATATAGTAAAGACTTTGCCATGGACTTCGGTCAGAAGATCAAAATCTATTAATAGTAAGACATGGCATGGGCTTAACCAAATGGTCAAGCAATGATAAAATGTTGACTTTGAGTGTGGTATGAGATATA
Source organism: Lygodium microphyllum (assembly GCF_053477565.2). Classification (NCBI taxonomy): domain Eukaryota; kingdom Viridiplantae; phylum Streptophyta; class Polypodiopsida; order Schizaeales; family Lygodiaceae; genus Lygodium; species Lygodium microphyllum. The sequence continues at coordinate 131,337,400 of NC_141143.1, forward strand.
GTGAAAAGTCATTATGGTTATGTAGAAAATCTCATGGATGATTTTGTTCCTAAGTTAACATTGGATTTCTTCTCCATATAAGTTTCCTATGCAAGGATCGTACTCTAGAAACTTTGCTAAGATTTTTGGCCGTGTGCTCAAATCCTATTTGATCAAAGAATGAGATTTAGTCCAATATGAGATCCACCCATATATCAATGTGGTCATGTAGCAATCTCACGACTCCAAATGTTGCCATTGGTTTTAGCCATGTGGTCAAATCCTATTTAGTCATGGCCAAATTATAGAAAGTAAGGAGTCCTAAGTAGCTAGTCTTTCTTGTTGGAAGTAAGTAAGGTTTGATAATATAAGAAAGCATTTGATCAAATGGCAAAATGTCATTCTTGTAGTAGAATGAACAAAGTGGTTGATTTATTACAAGATATTGTGATACTACAAGAGTCCTTCTTTTGTGCAAGAGATAGCTTAAGGAGAAGATTTGGCCGCAAGGCCAAATCTCACTGTATATTGGAAAAAATAACAAAATTTACATCTTATATTATAAGAAAAGATCTGACCACATGGCCAAATCCCAGATTGTATTGAATAAAATAACAAAAAGTAATTATTATATTGTAAGAATTTTTTTACAATATAGTCTAATTTATAGATCGTTGAAAGATCATGATATGTGTTGTTAGAATATCAAATTTTATCCTATGGAAAAATCATATATTTCATTCCATGTAATATGCTTTATCGAGTATTGGTAAGTATTGTATCGACATATGCTTATTGTAAAACCATAAAGAATATAATGATCGAATCTTATGGAAATGCTTTTACTATGAAAATACAGTATAATAGAGTGTGTTATATAGTAAAGTATAATACGATACATAAGAACTTGATAAAATGCTCTAATATTACTGAAGGATACAATAAATATAAGACTAGATTTAGCCTTGAGGTGAAACCTTAAGGTATATAGCATCACACAATAGAAAGAGAGGTTAGTGTTTTAAAAGCATTCATTAATGAAAGCATTACACAAACCATTTATTTCATATTCGCATCCAAGGGAGTTTTTTCAACATTACACAGATCATATATTTCATACTCACAACAAAGAGAGTATTTTCAACAGTGCACAAAATCATGGTTTTCATATTCACAACAAAGAAGCTATCATTTGCAAGGCAGTGGGCATAAAAAAAGACAAGCACTCTAAGAGATCAATCAAGTAATCGGAAAGAAGAAGAGAACATTGAATTTCCAAGAGTAAGTGCATAATCTCATTGCTAAAAAAATAAAGAGCGCATTTGATTTTCATATACGATTCTTATTTAGATAATGCTTGTGGTGTTTGATCTTAATATTATTCTATATTGGTCATATGAAAGAGTAGTAATGTGTTTTGTAGTAATTGTATGGATTGAACTGATCAAGAGAGAGTATGCATTAGTAGAGATTAGAAAAGAAGTGGAGAATCACTAGCACCAAATTAGTGTAGTTTAACTCAATTAAAAATAAAGTAGGGAAGAGTTTAAAACATGTTGTAGTTTTAGTAGAAGTAAGCAATCTATACTAACGTAACCAAAATCACCCGTGAAGTAGAGCAAACACGTTGTGGAGTGGTGATCATTCACTGCCCCTATAGAATTGTTGAACCCTTGGAGCAAGATTTTTTATTTGAAGACGCAAGCACTTTTGGTCACAATATCTAGATTCAAATCAAAATTTGCACTACACAATCTGTTTCAGTTGAGAAAATAAAACAATGAAGAGTACTTAGAGAAGAGCAAGGGGATAGATTCGCCAAAACAATGAAGAGTACTTAGAGAAGAGCAGGGGGCCACAAAACTTGTAGTAAGAGAGGGGTGACAGGAGCAGAGATAAAATTGCAGAGGATTAGGGATGTAAGACCTGCAATTGTAAAAATGCAACAGAGAAAATACTCAGGTCAAAGAGTTGTGTGGAAGAGAGAGGGAGGGGAAGAGAAACTCATTTTGAAAAACGCCATGATTAGTTGTAAAGATCGATCTCGTGAAAGGGATCATTTAATGTATCATGCTATTTGAATTACCATAACTTGTTACAGAATACAAGTAGATCTAGATATTATTTTGTAAGCATTTTTTAATTTCTTTAAAGATTTCAAGTCATGATTAATTCAAAAATCATGTAATGGCTATACTGTCGCGCGTCGAGGTCTACCGATAGCTCCTAGGCCCTACTGCTAGGGGTGTTGCCCCCAAATCCCCACCAGGGCCGCTGCCCCTAGACCCCCACCAAGGGGCGCTTCCCCTCAAAACCCCCATTAGGGGCATTGCCCCCAAAACCCCACCAAGGGTGCTGCCCTCGAACCCTCGCTACTAGGGACATTGCCCCCAAACCTCCACCGAGGAGGATGCTGGCCCCAAACTCTCACTTGGGGCATTTCTCCTAGACCCACTCCTCCCCCCCTCCCTCCCTCCCTCCTCACCCCCTAAGAACCCACAATTGGGATACTGCCCATGTTTCCACAACTAGAGATATTGCCTACACACTCTCTATCCTACCCTATTAGAGATTCTACTCTTGAACTATCACTAAGGTGGCTTCAAAATCCTTAATGATATTACACATTACATATTAGACACATTAAATATGCATAATCTTACAAAATATGATTTAATATATTTTAGTTGTATTTATTAATTATTAATAAAAATAAATTAAAATAAATTTTTAAATATATTTTGATACTATCTTACATAATATGCACATAGTATGATATATTAAAATAACATGATTTAGACTAAAATGGTATAACTTAAAAATAGAATGCAATATGATATATTTTACTATTATGAATAAGTAGATACTATAAGATTTATAAATATTTAACCATGATACAAATTATCTTTCATTCTCAAATAGCTTCTAATTGATGGTAAAATTTCCTCAATATTTATAGCTTCATGCCATAGGGAATGAAATCTCCTATTCTTTAGAGGTCCTTGTGGTTTTAACATTTAAGCACCAGGTCAATGTTTCTCATAAAATATATTTATCCTTATTGTCATGTGGAATACATGAAATAAAGGTTTTGATCATTTGATCAAATATTTTTTTATGGAGATCACAAAGACTATTTATCATTGTTGACATACAATAGAGGCTTTTACCATTCTACTAAATCTTGTTCTATGTTGAAAACTTTGTAGCAATTCCATTCCTCAACACAACATGCCCTAGTATGTATCCGTGTTTGACCCAAAGCTAGCACTTCAAGGGATTAAACAAGACCATATTGTCTACATCTTTTAAAGACTGCATGAAGTTTCTCTAACTACTCTTCCTAGTTGGTGTGAATACAAAGATCATTAACAGACACTTCCTTAGCATGTCTTTGAATACCACACACATAAGACATTGAAAGTCAGCAAGGGTATTAGTCATTCCAAAGGGCATGACTATATAAGCAAGCACTTCCCATTTGGTAGCAAATGTTATCTTGTGCCTATCGTTTGGATGAACTTGCACTTGATTATATCTTGAAAATTTTCCTAGGAAGCTATAGGCTTCCTTCCCTACTACTCTCTCATGCACGTATTTGGTATATGGTAAAGGGTAACTATCTCTCTTCATAGCCATGTTGACTTTCTTGTAGTTCACACATATCCAAAATTTTCCATTATTTTTTAGTACAATGACTATAAGTGATACCTAATCCATGTGCTCAATCTCATAAATGAATCCTACTGAAAGGGAAGTAGAACCAAGGAGGAAGAAGCTTGGCAGTGAGAGCTATGACTGATAGAGAGAGAGAGAGAGAGAGAGAGAGAGAGAGAGAGAGAGAGAGAGAGAGAGAGAGAGAGAGAGAGAGAGAGAGAGAGACACTCAAAAGTGGAAACTCCAACAACCACAATGTGTGGCAGGGCCTTCCTTTATTCAAACTGTCACTAAAAGAATAAAGAATAAGTGACTGTCAGGTGATGGGCACCCGCCACCTGCAATGTGTAGTGGCGGGTACTATCAATGTAGTAATACACAGGTGGCTAGGCAGAGGCGACTTTACCCCCAACAACCTCCCACTTAAAGGCAAATCTACCCCAGTGAAAGAGAAAGGAAAAGAAAAGATAGTACAATATGTACACATGTACAACAAGATGAGAAAAAAGACGCCATCTCATCCAATGCCCATCAATCTCCTGAGGAAGGCAAAGCGCTCTGTAGTGAGGCTCTTCGTGAGCAAGTCTGTAGGATTCTGCTTTGTTGGAATCTTGACAAGGTCAACAGACCTGTCCTCAATGACCTTGTGAATGAAGTAATACCTCACCTCAATATGTTTTGTCTTCGCATGGAAGACCGGTGGATTCTTGGCCAACTGAATGGTACTCATAGAATCCGAATGCAGTGTAGGCATAACATCTGTCATACCAAGGTCTGCAATCAAACGGCCTAACCAGATAGCCTCCTTGCAAGCCTCTATGGCTGCAATATACTTGGTCTTTGTAGTAGTAGAAAGAGCCGTACACTTTTGTGCCCTGGACATCCAAGAGATAGCCCCTCCAACATAAGTGAACACATAGCCAGAAGTGGACTTCCTACTATATGCATGTCCTTTATAATCAGAGTAGTGTACCCCATGACTCTTGTATCCTGGCTGCCATAGCAAAGACACATATATGTTGTGCCCTGCAGGTACCTCATGATACCCTTCATGGCATCCCAATGTTTCTTGCCAGGTGTAGCCATATAACGTGCCACAACCGTTACTGCAAAAGAAATATCTAGATGGGTGGCTATCATGGCATACATAAGACTGCCCACGGCTGATGCATAGGGAATCTTGGCCATCTCGGCCCTCTACTCATCTGTTTGTGGACAATCGGCCTGTGAAACCTTCGTATGAGAAGGTAATGGATAGCCAATATGCTTAACATCATGCATACGGAAGCGTCAAGGACTTTATGAATGTACTCCCTCTATGGCAGATAGAGTAGTCCCTGAGATCTGTCGTGCATAATGCATATACCAAATATATGAGAGGCATGTTCCAGATCTTTCATCTCAGATCTCTTCTTAAGCTGAGCCTTAAGAGCATCTAGCTCCTCATAAACTGTACCTACTAAAAGCATATCATCCACATAGAGTACCAAAATCAGTAAAGAATAGTCATGGTCTTTCTTCGTGTACAAGCACAGATCCATAGCACTACGGCTATAGCCCTGTGACTACATGAATGCATCAAACTCATGGTACCATTCCCTAGGTGCCTGCTTCAACCCATATAGACTCTTCTTTAGCTTGCACACTAGGTGTTCCCTGCCAGGGTTTGCAAAGCCCTTAGGTTGCTCCATGTAAATCTCATCATGCAAGTCCCCATGTAAAAAATTCATCTTGACATCCATCTAGTATAAGTCCATGTCAAGCTGTGCAACCAAGGCCAAGACTAAGAGTAGGGTGGTCATCTTAACCATAGGAGAAAAGACTTCATCAAAGTCAACACCATGCTCCTGCTTAAAGCCCTTAGTAACCAATTGAGCCTTGTATGCTAGCTTGGGGTGTCCAGGGGTACTTTTCAACTTGTATACCCACTTTCATGGCAAAGCCTTCTTACCTTGAGGCAAGGAAACCAAATCCCAAGTCTGATTCTTATGCAATGAGTCAAGCTCAGACTGCATAGCCCTCTCCCAAGAGTGACAATCACCACTGTGCATAGCCTTATCATAAGTGAGAGGCTCTCCTGCATCTATAACCAGTATATAATCCATAGAGGGCGTCGCCTATCTCTAGTAGAATGCCTCAACCCAGGCTTTGCTACCTGACCAACATCCAGTCTAACATCAGCATGTCTAACATCTAGGCCATGAGCATCAGATGATGCTGCACATTGTCTAGTTGGCCATGGAGCGGGCTGAACCGGAGCTGGTGGCTCCTCTTGAAAGATAACTCTACATACCTCAACCGCTTTCTCAGGCTACATATGCATTTTGTCCTAATGAAAGATGACATCATGATTGCGGATCACTTTTCATGCCTGCGGATCCCATAGACAAAAACCCATCTCTTTTGCATCTCCCTAGCCAATGAAAGTGCATTTGAAACTTTTAGGATCCACCTTATTGCATTTGTCCTTGGGCACATGGTAGAATGCCTCATATCCAAAGACACGCAAATGATCATAAGAGGGGGCTTGCGTGCCCATACCTCCTCTGCAACCTGAAAGTCAATGCCACTGCTAGGCGACCTGTTAATGCCCTGCACTATAGTAGTAGCTGCCTCAGCCCAAAAGTGTTGTGGTAAGCTAGCCTGGCTAAGCATGCTACGGACCCTTTCTTGAACGGTCCTATTCATGTGTTCAGCTATACCATTCTGGGGTGGGGTGTAAGGGTTGGTCAGATGACACGTAATACCCCTCTCATCACAAAACTACTCAAAAGCACAGGATACATACTCGCCCCCATTATCTAACCTTAGGAATTTTAGCCATTTCCCAGACTGGTTCTTTGCTAATGCAAGCCAATGCTGAAATGTGTCTAAGACAACGGATTTTCTCTTTATGGGATAAGCCCAAAGCTTACATGAGTAATCATCTATGAAAGTAACAAAATACTTTGCCCCACCGAGTAACTGACAGGGCATGGGCCCATATACATCTGAGTGCACAAGAGCCAAGGGCTCATCCTTGCGTTTCTTACTAGACTTCATGCGTATTTCTAGTCTGCCTGCCATACAAACAATGATCACAAGAATCAAAATGTGAAGAGTCAAAAGGCAGAAGATACTACAAAGCACGAGGCATTTTCATTCCTTTAAGGGACATATGCTCCAAACGAGCATGCCAGAGGGATACATGGGGGATAGAACCCATAGACAAAACATGATTCAAGATAGCTCTAGATACAAGTAAGGGATAGAGGCTGCCAGACTTGGCACCTCTTGCAAGCACAAGCCTGCCACGAGTAATCTTCCATGCAGAGTCTCCAAAAGACACAAAATACCCTGCATCATCAAGCTGTCTAGCTGACATAAGGCTATGAGTCAACGCAGGTACATGATGTATATCATGTAAAACAAAAGAATTGCATGAAGGAAACTATAGCCTAGCATCTCCAATGCCCATAATGCAAGAGACCTGTCATCACCAAGATGCACAGAACCAGAGATGGTACAATAGGTATGAAACCAATCTCTATAGGGTGTCACATGAAATGACGCACCTGAATCCAAAAGCCAACACTACGTATACATAGAATGTGTCTCAGAAGCCTATAATGCATCACATGAGGAAGCTGTAAGTATGTAATCCTCATCTGAATCAATGACCTACATGGCATTAACCTCTTCTATCTTCACACTGGACTTTGTAGGTACAATACTGCGCTCAGAATACTTTCCTTGCACTTTCTCTTTTCCATTTTCCTTGCACTTATCATCACGCATCTTATGGCACTGCGGTCTAATATGTCATGCTTTCCCACAATAATGACAGGTAAGATCAGCCATGGGACTTACTGCAGCCATGTGACTTTGACCTGGACTTCTGAGAGTCCTTGCCCTTATGATCATTATCATGCCTGCCATGTCTACCACCTCTAATGGTCAATGCATGTGAAGAGCAGGAAGCATCATTGTTTCTCCTGTTGATTTTTTCAGTCAATAAAGCACTCTCAACATCTTTGATTTTTAGCCAATCAAGCTTGTTTGTGCATATGGCAGTATGGAAGACATCCCATGATTCAGGCAAGGTGCCAAGCGAAGGTCCATTAACTGCTTCAACCAATACATCTGTGACGCAAGACTCTGCTGCACATAAAGCTCCTGAATCTTCTCCCATAAGTCCCATGCACTCTGATTCTCATCTTCAACAACATTATGATGGACCTCTTTTGAGAGTGTCAAGATAATGGTAGACTTGCATAGCTCATCAACTTCCATCCAAACATCATCATCCATATCCTAGGGTTTAACACCCTTGAAACGCAAGGGTTTAATCTACAAATTCTGCACCAAAATCTGCCATATCTAGGACTTCCAATACCCATAGTTGGTGCCATCCAACTTGGCAATGTTAAAGAGAGCTGTGTCTTTCAGATAACCAGTCACACTGTCCCAAATCGAAGCAAAAATGCAAAATTGCATGTTGTTGTAATTAGAAAAAAATGCACTAAAACCACTACTAAAACTAGCTGAAAGAGTGGATATCACCAAGAGAACCACCTGTCCTCCAAATATGGCCAAGAGAACATTAAATAGTAAGCATTACCCTCATACAAGTGCTCGAAATCTGCAGATTTAAGCTTATTGGAGTAAATTACAGCAGTATGTAAAACTGTCCCAAAGTGAAGCAATCACTGATACAAATGTCATTGCAATTGCCAGGTAGCAAGGTACAGCCAACAGTGAGTGCAAGAAGGTATCAAGAACTGTCAAACCTATCAGGCAAGAGACATCTCATAGGTCTAGAAGTCATGCGTGTAATGGTTCTCAGGGTAAGAGAAGAGACCAAGTACAAGCACAACTGATAGAGCAAGAAGCTCAATGCATAACCATCCAAGATGCATACAAAACTGTCAAACTTGTGACAGAGATAGGTGCCTGCCCCAATAGGCATATCAAATTAGCCCACTACAGACTAACTATAGACATAAAGCTCTCAAGAGAGCAAATGCATGTAACTATCCCACAAGCTCAAGCTCAAGTGTAAGTAAAACTCTGTGTACATCCGAATATGCCAAGAGGCTCCCACTGGAAGTAAAGTTAGTTGCAAATAGAGCAAGTAATGCTCAAATACATCGAGTACATAGCATCAGACATACCAAATCCCAGTAGGGTACATCAGGAGAATAGATCCCAAGCTATCTCAGACCCATAAAGCATAAGCCTGAAAGCAATAAAATAGCATGTAACTGACAACCAAATATAATGCTCAAATACATCCAAAGACGAAGCTCCAAGTGACTATCAAGCATGGGCAAACCAAGGGGCATCCATATTTGACCAAAAGCATAAATGCAAGAAGCCCAAATGTCAAGCAATGACAATAGGCATAAACCGGTCCAAAGCATGCCAAACTGAAGCCAAATGCCAGTGAATGACAACCAAGTCGGAGCCTAATCCAAGCTCAAAATAATTCCTGAACCAAAAAGAAGCATTTCACAATCTCCAAATACATCAGTATGATCATTCACTATGTGGTCATGCTTAAGATTCATAGCAGAAGATTGTTATTTTATTAGAGTTGCATCTAGAACCATAGGTATGTTGTGACTAACAATGCTAGGGTCTATTCCTTTTAGCTCCTACATGGACCATCCAAACACATCAAAAAACTATTTTGAGAGGCTAATGAGGTTAGTCTCCTCCTCCTCAGTCAAGCCATCAACTATGATTGTCCCCTTCATCAACAAGTTGAGTTCCTTGACTTTGGCTAGTCCTTTGATGGGTTCATGGCTTGCCTCTGCCTTCTAGCTCCTAGCAATACCACTATTCAATCACCTTTTTTTAGCTTTGTGAACCACATGGGGAGATCTTAAGGTTGCTTTTGTCTCATAACCTTTGAATCCTGAGGTTAATTCTTATTCTTCTCCTTCAATGGAATTGGATGATTCGGCCTCCTTTGCATCTTCTCTGGTTGAGGTACCTTGAGCCAAGTCTAGGATGCATTGGACTTGATCTAGTTATGTTTCCTTCCTTTTTTTGTCTATGTGTTGGGCTCTAGTAAACCTGGCCACTTGTCTAATAAGACCTTTTCCCAACCATCTATTTATTTCTAGTCTACCAAGATATTCTCTACAAGTTTCACTACATGTTTCATCCTAGCTTGTCGGTCATAACATGATATCAACTATTGCTAGATGCTTGATGGGAATTTTAATTGGGTCCAATTCTAGAATGTTTATGCTTAAGCTATTCCCAACATGATTCTTGACCCTTCTTGGCTAACTAATGCTTCAATGAAGCTCATGAGCTCAAATGGGGAAGTTGGGGTCCCTATTGGTCTCTCTTGATGAGGACACAATCTACTCATGGACTAGTTTAAAACTTGTAAATTTGTAGCCACTAAAGTGTTATGCTTCTATTGCCTTTGTAGCCCTTGTTGCTGGGATAGGCACGCTAACATTCTATTTGTTTAGATAGGTGGGTCTATTATGTTTCATCTAGCTAATGATTCTAATCTATTTCTTTGGGTTTCTAGTGGTTTCTTGTTCCCATCTCTATTCTCATTTCAAAAAGTTTCAAATAATGCCTCGACAAATTATTATTTTTTTCTATTGTATCATTTTGTCTATGTCTCAAGGTTTTTGATTTATATCTTGGTCAATTTTTTGATTTATGTCCCTATCTTGTTTTGTTCTTGCAATTGTTTGAGTTATTTGTTTCCCTTGTGTATATTGTGTCCTAACAATCCTATCCAACTCATTAGCACAAAAACTCTCTCTTCTAAGGTAAGGTTTGCAACCATATAGGTCACACCTTGCAATGTAGAATCGTGTGTTTCCAACAAAGGGTTACCTTGGAAAAGTGAAACTCAATGCCTCATCACCTTCAAGTATTGTTATTTCTTCGTGTGTTGCTTGGTGTATTTGTTCATGATTTGTCCTTTGTCCCAAATTTGCACTTGTAGAAATCCTATCTTTGTGAATTATGGGAGTTTTTGAGTCAAGAGAAGTAACAAGTTCAAATTAGCCTTAGCAACCACTATTTCTAGTAGTTTGGTTTGCAATTTAGGGACTTGAAAGCCTCAACAACTTTGCTCAAGATGATTTGTCACATCTTGTTACAATTTCCTTGAATCTTTCTTCAATTCCATAAGATCAAGACAAGCTAGGCAATCCCCAATCTCCTTGAGGCAAGAGAGTGCAAGGGTGCCTTTAAGCCAATCAAAGTTTTTAACAATTTTTTAACAAGGGTCAATGCAACATTCTAGCCTCCCCATGTCACTAGGTCAAGGTTTGTCACTCAAGGTGCCAATGAATGGTTCCATAAAATTTGGTCAACCCATAAGTACCACTCAATTTAAGCTCACCAAGTGTTCAAAAATAGAGTTCAACTTTTCTAGGTACCCTGTGTTGCAATGCTTAGCTTGACAATGTTTATAATTCCAAGATCTCAAGTTTAGCTCCAAGAGAGTAGAGAGTAGAGAAATCTCAAAGTGATTTGTTATAGTCTACAATGTTCAATGGTTTTTCCATGCCCTACCAATTCCTACCATGCTTGCTACCTCTAGGCTTCACCGATCTCAACTCCATGAGTTCCGTGCAAGAGGAAGTCATTGTGCTCAAATCTCCAATCTGCAACCTCTCTCTCTCTCTCTCTCTCTCTCTCTCTCTCTCTCTCTCTCTCTCTCTCTCTCTCTCTCTCTCTCTCTCTCTCTCTCTCTCTCTCTCTCTCTCTCTCTCTCTCTCTCTCTCTCTCTCTCTCTCTCTCTCTCTCTCTCTCTCTCTCTCTCTCTCTCTCCCCTTGTTCTTCTCCCTATTGCCCAATCTTTTAGGTCCTATCCTTGTTACAATAGTCTCTCCCTCTCTACCTCACAAACTTGAGCAGAGCTCAAAGAAGTAAGGAGATGGGCTGGAGGTATCTTGCAACCAAGGAGAGGATCACCAAGAATATGAGTAGATAGCACACTCTCACATAGAGCCTCTCTCCAAGCTTATATGCAACACATAGACATAGGATTTTCTCAAGAGAAGAGCAACATATTAAGTGATGAGAGCCAAAAGTTTGGGATAAGCCTTTGATTTAGATTACCATTGAATTCATTACACTAACATTTTCCATCTTAAACATGGTCCACGTTGGATGGACGGAACCTAATCTTTGATGGTGCTCATTCCCCGTAGTTCACTCATGTCAATCCTTAAGGTTCCTAATGACCCATCAAACTCTCTTTAAAATTCTTGACTCACTCCTCTTGCACACTTTTACATTCACATTAATTTCAATTACAATTTGCATGATCAACACTTAGAAATTAATTTAAAATTCCTCACTATTGGCCACTCAAATTTACAATTTTAGTATGTTTTTGGAATTTATGCTGTCTTTAGTCTTCTTTGGCCCTTCTTTGGCAATTTCTATGACCTTGGCCTTCCAATTTTGAATATTATGAATCCTTGTCATCCACACTCTTGCTTGTTTGATCAACTTCCTCTTTAATTTTTAATTTTTGTATGGGCACTTGACCATCCTTCGCTTTCTAAACCTACACATGGTTAACATCTGATTAATCGTACCATAGTTATATATGACATTTACAAATAGCTTTCCTTAATTAACTTGTTAGAACCAGTTCATTCATGTAATATTAGTGCATACAAATACAAGTGGAATTAAGAAAGCAAGCTCCTTTATTCCAAGAGATATGTTTACAATCCTTGCTTTATTCCATAAAGCTAAAGCAAATCCACCAATCCACCCTCAACTAGCATCCTGGCCTTCTAGGAGACCTATCCTAGGCTCATAGGGATTAGATTAGTCCTAGTGTGCCCAATAAATTACATCCAAAGCCCCCTTGGTTTCTTGGCATCTCTTAACTTACAACAAGTCCCTACAAAGAGACCTCTTGCATCTGGTGCCGATCCTAGCATTTGGAGCAAATAATCAACTCCTCAGTGAAAGAGCTCAACATCTAGCCTTCAAGGAGACCAAGCACTCTTCTCAAGGTCAACTTATGTTGGCATAACTTGACTTAGAATACACAACAATCAAATAATTCTTTGAAATGCATCAAGCAATCCTTTTTTATAAAATCCATGCATAGGATTTATCTAAATACGTTGCCCTCTAGCATAAGGTTGTGTTCAATCAATCAAGTTGACATAAACTTGAGTTGGATTTTCCTGAATGAAATGGAGCCCCAAGAGAACACCAAGAAAATGAGAAAAGTACTACAAGAAAATCTATATTGTCACACTAACAAGCTTGTTCTTCATACTTTAATCAACCACACAAAGAAAAAGAACACCAATAATAAATCTTCACACAACATCATATAATGAATCTCCCATGGATTTATCACAACAAATCTTCAATATATTCTTCATAGAAACTACCAAAGAACCAAAAGAGCACAAGATAATGAATAACTTTGAATGGAATTCATCACATTGTATTCATATTTCATCATCTTCATAGTCTTTCTCTCAATCTCTCACATGTGGATACAATGTTTCTTTATAGAAATTTGCTATCTCTCATACACTATCTCTCTCACATATGCTCTCTCTCAATAGTATATTATAATAACAAAGAATCACTCTCAATAATCCTCTCTTGGTCGTGGATACACCTCCCAAGAGGTATGTCTAATATAAAGAGACACCAGAGACACTGAACTGACCTCTCAAGGCTCACTACTGTCACTATCACTTTAGTCTTCACTTCAAGTCTTTATCAGCTACTTTCTTTGCTTCTTGAAATCTTTTAAGCTAAACATTCATCCAACAAAACACTCACAGAAGCATACAGAACATAACAGAACCTCAACAATACACTAATAGAAGGTCTAAAAACTATATAGCTTAAACTAAAACCAATCCAAACCATCCAACGCACTCTCCATCATTCCTCAAACCACTCATTTATTATCTCAACCTCTCAAACAAAAAGAAAACAAATCAAAACATAAACACAAATAGACCCATCATAACCAAATAGACACACCATAGAGCCAAATAGCACATCATAACTCAATAAAAAACCATCATGAGCTTCTCAAACACACTCAACCCATCTCAACACACTCTAAAACACTTTCAAAACATCCAAAAACCAATCAATCAACTACAGAATCAACCATTCAACACTAGAAAACAACCAAAAAAACCCAAAAAACAAGTCAATTCAGCCCTCAAAATATCCCCACACCTAATCGAGGAGTGTCCTTGTGACCTTGAAAAAAGAATAATAAAATCTCTAAACAATTAATCACCAAATCATCAACTTCAATCCATCATCTCTAACTCTAGCAAGCAAGCCACAAAATAACTTGAGTTTAAACAAATACATGAAAGGAAAATCATAAACTAGTATTAACCAATCCTTTAACTAAGTAAAAATAATCCAACAAACTATTTAAAAATATAATAGCTTTGCTTTCTCATATACACAAAATCCATAACTTTATCTTCAAGCATCATCCAGCTTTGATCTGCTTCAACTCCAACTTCTTCTCCTCATGATAAGGATAACTCACATACACATATAGATCTCACACAAATAAAACATCCACAAAACATTGAACTCATAGTCATTGGGCAATGTAATCTGAATGGCATATGCCCCCAAAGTATTTGCTGAGAAAAAAGAAGGTTTTTCACTAAAAATCAAGATACATTAGAAAGCTAATCCACTTGCTTGTGAGGAGGATGAAGATATTCCCTTTTAAACTACATACTAAGCTTTAGTCTCTCCAATGATCTGCTCTCATCCACAAAAGAGATGCTAAATTTCTAGCTTTCATTGCTTACCATCATCACCACTACATGTTCTTAAGGTTTGTAGCTACATGTATGTTAGAGTCTGAGACCAAACAGATTGGTGTGTGGGCACCATATCCTCCCTAAGGAAGCTGGTGACAACATAGCAAATAATACATGGATTGATGGTGTATTGTTCACAGCCCATATGATAAATGCTCGAGTGGTGGGCATCAGCGGCTAGATGATCAAGATATGCTCATGATCTACTCCATTTCTCATGGTGGGCATCCCTTTCTACCTAATCATATTATTGATGCATTTAGCATCAACCAAAATAAAGGTAAATATCAAGTCAGAATACACTCTCGAGGAGAAGAGAGAATATTCACATGAAAAAAGAGAAAAATACATAAGAAATTTTCGATAGCAATCGGCTCATTGCGGGTGGAAATCAGAAGGTAAACTCAAAGGGTTTGCACTTATTTTCCCATTGTTCCCACACCACGAGTTCCATGTTCCAATTGACACGAAAGCACTCTTCTTTTTGTGGGATAGGGACTTTTGGAACTGCTAGGGGTTGTGCCCTTAGCTTTCTTCGTGCCTGCTCCAATATCTTCTTTCTCTTCCTTCTAACTTTGGCTTTCCTCTCTCGAGTTGGATTTTCTTGTGGCATTTTTTGTTGTGCTTCTGATCGTGGAGGGCTTGGTTGTGGGACTTGTTCATCTTCTTAGCCCACCTCAAAATCAAGCCCTCCTTCAGAATTGATGGTGCATTAGTGTATCCCATCCTATTTGACATAGGTGTGAGAAGGAAGGCTAGGGAGCCTTATAGTGCAGTGCATAGAATAGAGTGACGTGTCTTGCTATGGTTACAGAGGTCTGTCTCGTGTGTGCAGAGGGAAATAGGAACGTGTCTAATCACCATTTATCATAATATCCCTCAATCCTCATCTCTCTATTGGTGGAAGCAAAAGGTCAATCAAGCTGTGTCCCCCCTCTATCTCACACTCTGTTGATAAATACAAGAGGGTAGTCCAATTCCTAACACCCATTAATATATTCCTCACAGTCACACTTGTGTGAATTTTGTATGCCTTGTGTGCAGTTGATGGTACAGTATGTATCCCACCCTATGCTAGCACATACGATGCAAGAAGGAAGTCCAAGGAGCCTTATAGTGCTATGCACAAAATAGATTATGCTTTGTACATTGAGAAGTCCAACCCCTGCATGCAACACTCCATTCACACAACTCGCCTCTCATTTGAATTGAAAGAAAAAAGATTGGTCACTCGCCCCACCCTCTATCTCATGCTCTATTGATGAATATAGAGGGCAGCCCATTCTCACATCCCCATCCTATTAGGATGAAAGCTCACATCGTTCTCAATGATTGTCGATAAATATTAGCATCGACTTGTTGATGACAACGAATAGTGTCTACTAATGAAGGGCGCACCATGGAAGGTAGATGATAAATCAGAAATATGGCTTGGATGTAGGAGCTTTCATCTACTAGAAGAGTAAGATACTCTAGATAGTCATAGGACACAACGCACCAAGGGAGGTAGCTTCGGAATTGGATCTTGTAGATTTTGACTAAGGAATTAGGTGATCTGGAGTGTAGGGTGTTTCCACCTTTTTAATAGCCAGCTTCCCGCCGAACGGGTGTTTGTCATATTTTCTTGGAATGAGGCCTATTATGACAAAGATTTTTTTCTTTTTCTCCCATAATAATTTTTCCTTTTTTTCTTTTATTTTTTTCTTTTGTTTTGTTTTCTCTACTCCTTAGGGTGTTTCCACGAATAGTAAGTTGGTATGGCAAGGACGGAAGTCCTTTTCTCCCATGAGTTGTTTTTTTTTTAAATAATAACAAGAATACCATTTATCATAACCATCCATGCTACGTCTGTTGGATTGGAAGAAAGGGGAACAAAACTAGAGTTGGAGCTGGAGCAGAGAGTATAGAAGAACTCATATGCTTTGTCAACAGAGTCCAAACGATGATGACTATCAAAAGCAATATGAGAAGGATTAAGGAGCAACTCTAAAAGGATATGGAAGCTATTTGCTCTATGATTGTCAAGATCCCCAAGGGAAAAACATCTCTTCAAGTGATAGCCATTGATCAGGAAGAATCATCAAAGGCATCTATGACTTATATCTCCAAAGAGATGTTGGGGTTGACTATAACTACCTTGTAAGGGCCCATCCAATGTTGTTGAAGCTTTCCAACAAACTTGCCAAAGCACAAATCATAGGCCAATATGAGATCATCTTCTTTGAATTCTTTTTATTTGATGAAGTTATCGTGATAAACTTTGTGTCAGGCCTATGTGACTTCCATGCATTGTAAAGCCATCCTTCGAGTCTCATCCAAACATTCTAAGTGTAGGAGATAGTGCTGTAGAGACTCGATATCTCCTAATCATTCTGTGGTGGCCATTCACAAAGAATGCAATTCCAACTCAACAGGAAATATGGCTTTTGTTCCATAGACTAACTAAAAAGGTGTCTATACTATTGTGGCCTTATGGGATGTCTTGTATGCCCAGAGGACTTCTATAAATATATCATCTTAATGATGGCAATGTGGGCAATCATCCTTGTGAGGATCGAGCAAAGGATGCAATTAGTGACTTCAATTTGGACATTGGCTTTGGGGTAGTAGAGTGTGGACTTACAATTGCAGATTTTGTAGCTCTCTGTTAACTCTTCCATGATCTTGTTTAGAAAGTGAGTGCCTCTGTCACTAACCAACTCCAAGGGATTGCCAAAGTGGATGGTGATTTTCTTGTATAGGAACAGAGCCATGTTGTTGTCATCATCTCATTTGGGAGCTTTGGCTTCACACCACTTCATCACATAATCAGTATATAATACCAAAATATATTTGTTCTACTTTCATTTAATTGGAGGGTCAATTGGCCTCATAAATTCGATGCCCTATTTCTCAAATGGCTTCAAGGAAAGGATTGGCTATAGCGGCATTGCAGTGGATTTGGTGGGCTTTCCCATTCATTAACAGGCATCATAGTGCTTACAATAATCATAGGTATCTTTGTGGAGGGTTGGCCACTAGTATCCTGTGAGTAGAGCTTTCCTAGTTGTTACTTTCATATAAACTATCCACCACATGGCTCATCACGGCATACCTTCAAGATGATTCCAATCTCATCTCCTACTGTACATTTATGCAATACTTTGTCTTTAGCTTTCTTATATAGAATATGACCTAACAAAATGTAGGGGGCCAATTCCAACAAAAACTTCTTCTTCTATCTATTAGAGTGACCAGGGGTATTGTTGTGTGGCCAATAGGTTGGCAATGTCTACATACCATGGGGCCACAATCTCTACTAGAAACAAAGCTACATCAAGAAGGTTTGGATCACCTTGCTCCCCTCTCGTCACTCTAAGGGATTCGTGATAGATGATTGGCTAGGACATTGGAATGACTAGGTTTATGACCACTTTAAAATCAAACTCCTCAAACAGGAGTAGCCATCTCATTATTCCACATTTCATATTGGTCATGTTCCTCACGAAGGATAGAACCTCATGATCCACATAAAACTTAAAATGTGTTGATAGAAGATAATGCCGAAACTTCTCCAAGGCAAACACCATTGCCAAGCACTCGAGCTTCATCACTTTATAATTTCTTTCTCTATCAATGACTTTTTAGCTTACATAATAAATTGGTTGGTGAGCACCTTCCTGAGAGAAAACTGCACCTAGCCCTTGACCGATGTATCAATGTGTACATGGAATTCCTTTGTCTAGTTAGAAGGTTGCAAGATAGGTGCTTTGATCACGTGTTGCTTCAAGGTGTTGAAAGCTTCTTCGCAATCATTCCTCCAAATGAGCTCTCCATCTTTCCTAAGGAGCTTGTGTGGGGAGGCTACCTTAATTGCAAAGTGGGTGATGAATTGCTTGTAGTAGCCCATATGACCAAGAGATCCCTTCAACTATTTTAGATTAGTTGGTGCAATTAGGACTACAATCTTTTTAATATTGGCAATATATGCTGCTATTCCTTGTGTACTCCCGGAATCGCTCAAAGCACTATTCTAGGTATCCCCAATGTTTGCAAAGCAAACCAAAGACACAAAAATCATCTAGATATACCTCAAAGAAATCACGTAGGTGGTTTTGAAATGCGGCCATCATTACTCATTGAAAAGTAGCTAGGGTGTCATAAAGTCCAAACAACATTACCCTATAGACATAGGTACCCCATTCTCTTGTGAAGGTTATCTTGGGCTGGTCTTCTTTTTGCAATCTATACTTGATTGTATTCACTGATACTATCTAGCAAGGAATAGAATTCATGACCTGCCTCTATATCTAATAGTTGGTAGGTGAAGGGGATAGGAAATTTATATTTTTTTAATTTGGAATTCAACTTCCGGAAGTCCACACAGATTTGGAGCTTCCCATTCTTCTTTTGTACGACCATGATGGACAAAACCCATTCACTATTGACCACTGGGTAGATGAATCAGCTTCTAAGAGCTCCAGCAACTTTGTCTTTAGTAGGGCTAAATAGTTAGGATTGATGTACCTTTAATGTTGTCATATTGGCTTAGCATAAGGCTCTAGGTTGATGTAATGTTGACATACATTGGGATCAATCTCTTTTAAATATTTTTAAGATTGAGCAAAAACATCCAAATTCTCCTTCAATAGGTTACGAAGTATCAACAACTCCTCTTCCAGAAGACTATTGGCCACTTTGAGATATCTTTCCATGCCATCTGTATCAATAAAAATGAGCTGCTTTGCACCATTCACCTCTCTGATGAAGGTTCCATAGATTGCTTCTAGATACAAATCAGACTCCTTCAAGGGTGTAGCTTTTTCCTATGATGCTCCAATAGAGCCATCTTTCTTTGCTTTCAGTTGCAACTTTGTAGATCCTTCTGGATGCTAAAATGGTATGAGGGTTGTCTCTGCTACGAGTTGTGGGATACTTACTTCTTGACTTGAGGACTCATCTTCTAAGAATGCATCCAGGAATATAAAGTGACAAGGACCTTCTAAGGTTCTTTGATGTTGTGGAGTTGGTGCCTGTTGGCATAGTTCATCATCATTATCCCTTCTAGAAACTAGTGGTGCAGGACAACAACAGCCACAAGTAAAGGAGATTGTTATTTGTATCTTCCACTTTTTGTACATCCATTGCATGCATTACAAACTATTGATGAGCCCAAAAGGAACCATGGTCATTCTGTCCAAGAGTAGAGACTCTTCATCTTCTCTAAAGCCTTTGTAATGTCCTCCTAGACATCCTCTTTGAATGGAAGGGATTCTTGCTCTTCATTTCTTTCATTATCTTCATCTTCAGATTCAACATCTTCCTCTTAAGATCTGTCTCTTCTTCTTTACAGGCTCTGTACAAGAAAAATAGGCTCTCTGTGTCTACTTCTACTTTTGTCTCTGACTCTATTGTGGCCATGTAATAGGGAGAGCAGTACATCCATGCCTCTATCTCACTATTAGAGGTAAGTTCAAAAGTAATTCATGGTTCAAGTAGGAGGTATTCACCCATCAACAATGACTCTGCATCTTTTGAAAGATGGCTTTCAATGCCCACAGTTAGGGACTGTACTTTATGTTTCTTTGGGAAAATTTGCCTAGTAGCATCTTCTTTGATTGATGTTCCATCCTTTGTTGGAAGAGTCGGATGAGACTTATATGGAGGTTTATCCATGGCCCTTCTACGAACCATAGAGCTTTAGCACCACTTTTTTTTGTCCCCTTCCTAGGGTTAAGGTTCCTTTAAACCAATCCATCCTTGCTCATGCTTCAAATAGCCATGGTCTTCCTAGCAACAACAAGGAGTAAGAAGTTCCATAAGAGTTAGGCTTCACCACTAGGTAATTCAACCAATAATCTTGTCCTACAACTATGATCTTCATGAAAGGAAGGATGCCTAAAGATTTGATTCTGCTTTGATCTGCCATTTTGATAAGCCATTGAGTTAGCTCCATGCCTTGCAGGCCCAAATCTTTCATCATCACATTCATCATGATGTTCACTGAAGATCCTTCATCTATCAATGCCAATGAAGCAACCTTCTGTCTAGATACTAGTTTCTGAGTGCTAAGATCTAGGAAGGCATTGGCCACATCTACTTCTTTCACATGCTCCAGGGCCTTAGTGGCTTTGGTAGTAGTTGTAGGGTTGGCAATTCTTAGGCTATATCTTCACATGAGAATGCTTTTGAATCTCTTTTTGCAACTGCACAAGAGCATTAACAGTCATTGGAATGTCAAATTAGGGTAAAAGATATCCAAGTCATACTCTTTGATGGGATCCATTGGGTTCTCCAACTAGCTAGGGAATGGGACAATGACCACTTTGATTTTTTCTCTTTCTTCAATCAATGGTTGCATCACCACATCTTCTATGACTGGAGGTACATCCACCTCTTCCATCTCTTGAATCTTTGGTTTGTCAACTTGAACTGCCTTTGGATTTTTCTATGGCATTGTAGATGGAACATTTTCTTTTGGAACTCTTGGCTTGTGTTATTGCAGCTACTTCCGATTCCATCAAGTTGGAGGCTAGCTCCTCCCGATTCTTCTGTTTGGTTTTTATGGCATTAGCCTTGATAGGGGCTATGGCTAGGATAATCTTTAGCAGTGTGGCCTTCTCCTCTACATTGGCTACAAAGGGGCTTGTAATTCATGGATATTCTAGGGTTTAGGCTATTTGGGGAGATGTGACCCTTCTCTTCACATCTATAGCATTCCACTTCTAATCTCTAACCACAACCTAATTGTCTTCCTTTGTAACATTGGGAGGGAAACCCCTTTGGACCAAATTAGGGCCAAACTCTTTGGGCTTTGGGTCGGTGTCTTGTGTTATCATCTTGGATTCCAATAGGTTGAACCTTGCTTCTTTATCTTTCTTCCTTCTATCATGCATCTCCTTCAAAGAGTAGATCTCTTTTGCATGGTTCTTCCTTAGGCAATAAGAATAGAATGCTCCAGGGATAGTTGGTTTTCAGGTATATTTAGTGGCTAAATGTCTCACTTGATGGCACTTTTCATACTATGTGTTTGATCACATTGTCAAGTTTTTTTGTGAAAATTCAATTCAGCTTAAACATGTTGGAAATATTTTCTAGCTAAACAATTCAAGGTTACAGTAGCATTGCCCAAAAGCTTTCGCGAGCATGAGATTTAATTCGAAATATGGTGGGCTTTGTACAAAAAGTATTAAATGTCGGATTAATTTTGATGAACGTATACTCGGAGGTCACAAAGCTTATTGGGTACAAGGGTGAACATGAGGATGTGAGAAAATGCGGAAGCAAAACACATTGACAAATGTAAATGAAAACTCACAATGCACAAGAAAAGATATATATTTAAATTAAGGCTTGGAACCCTAGATGGAAGTGGTTTCTAAAAGCTTTAGAAGGGCTAACTCATGCAAATTTTCTATTGAAGCGTAGTATAAAGGACGTAAACAAGTAAAAAGAAAAAAATACGCTTATAAAGCTTTAGAGTTTTAGAAGAGTTTTGAAAACACAAGTCAATTGCTTTTGAGGGTGGCTATTTATATGTAAGCAGTTGATTTAACTGGGGAAGTTAAATGTATATTTGGGAAAGGATTGATTACGAAGGAAAACACTGGTGAATTTAGAGAGGCACGAGAGAAGATGGACGTCGACATGGTAGCTAAGAGGGATCTCCAAAGGATGATGCTTCCATAATGAAGTGAGGAGTCGAGAGTACATCAATGTGTTTATCCATATTTTGGGGTGGTCATTTAGATTATTTTTGGTAGATTTCTTCCATGCTTCAAATCTGAAGGAAGGTGGTGAGGATAAAAACATGGCCGATTGATTGGCATTTCAAAGGGTGGCAACGATCTCTGAACATGATATCATGTTGATATGAGGCATGCAAAAGTTTCAGATGTGGATAGAGGAGCAAGGATTGCCAAGTGTTTTAAAGCTAAGGGGGAGTTTGAAAGCGCCCTTTGGCTTGGAGAGAAAGCCCTGAACTTGTTAATATGTATTATACTTTGTATCTTGGGAAGTTGGATTGTTTTTTTGTGTATTATACCATCTCACAAAATTTTGATGCCAGTGTAGTGGATGTTGTCAATTAGCTTATTGTAACTGTATTGGTTCTACTTTTAATGCAAAAGAAGCAATGCAATGTCCAAATTGCATACAAATAGAGCAGGGACAATGGTTATATGCCAGTGGTTGCTTTCTGCAACATAGCTTACCAAGAAACACTAGCTCAAAAGATGATTCAAATAATCACATCGAAATACATTTGAATTTTTTTTATCTACATGACAAAAAGGGTGGGTCGTAGGCTACAACAATGACCCTTGGGAATGGCAAACTTAGGTCACAATAAGCCATGACATAATTTTGACTTTTAGTAGAGACAAGTTAAGGGATCTTTATCAAAAAATGAAGAGATGGTGTGTACTGTTAGTCACAAAGTACTAGACAGAAACAACTTGTAAAAACTTCTTTTGGCCATGAATGCCAAGGGTTGTGGTTCCATGTCTATAGTTGGTATATTCTATTTTTTTTGTTGTGGGTGGTGGAGTTAAGGAAAGAAGTTCAGATTGTTGAGCACTCTAACATTTCAAATACAGTTTTTTTATAAAATTGATAAAGTCAAATTGAAGACTCTCAGAGGCTAGTACCAACCCACAAACCAATATCGACGCTCCTTTACTTCTTATGTCTTGGGTTGTGTGAGAGGTTTATCCTCGTTTACTGCTCGTGACACATATTTTTTTGGTGCCTCCACTGAGGAGTGTTGAAAGGGATTTGGTACTATTTATTTGCAATTTTATTGATCATAGAGATGGCTACTTTCTATAGGAGATTGGATGAAGATGTGTATGCTCGGGTTGAATATGTGGAGCAGTGCATGTATATGTTTCATATTGTGGATGATGAAGATATGGTGAATCTTGCTTTGAAGGGATTTGAAGATTATGCCTTGGAAGTTATCGGTTGTATCTTTGATGATATTATTAGTAGTCGGGAAAGCCTATATTTGTTTATACAGAGTTTCTTTTTCGATCATCCTATAGGTTCTAGCATGAGCGATCAAACATATAGGAAGTTTCAAGGATTGTGCCATCTTTGACTCAATGACATTAGATAGATGGGATGCTATTATGAGGATTACATGGATGTATTGGATCCACTTTGGCAAAGTGTACAAGATTTGGCATTTGGGGTATATATGCAAAGTAGTGTTCAGTATATTGAAGAGAAGGCATGCATGTATACAACAGAGAGGGAAAGATGTATATTAGTGGATTATTCTTTAGCTTTGAAGAAAAATCAAACGCAAGTATGACAGTCTATGATAGTGACAAAGAAGAGGGGGAGGGCTTTCATGAGTCTCCTACATCTCATGGTGATATAAGAGGTGTTATTATGATATTGGTTTGGAGTCCTTGGTTTGCAAGGAGGATCTTGATGTTTCTTCAAGATTTGGTGATGTATTGAGTGATGTTGAGAGTCATCATGATGAAGAGATCCATGATGATTGTGGTGACTTATTTGGAATTATTGATGGTGATAAGTTGGTTGCAGAGATGGTTATTAAAGGGAGTAGACTAGAGCACTTGTCATGTATGCTAAAGGATGAGGGAATTCTTGATGAGTACTTCTTGGAGTTCGATGATACTTCTAGTATCAAGAAGATGTTTTTGGATAGTTTGGGAAGTGATGACAATAATGAGATTGTATGTCAAGAGCTGATGTGAGTAGAATTTCCACTTGTTATGTTTTCCTCTACTTTGGATAAAGGTATATTTTATGACTTGCACTTGTAGGGTGTGCTATCAGATGATTATACAAATTGCGGTTTTGAAAAGGTTCTTGATATGGATATTTCTTATGGAGGCTCTCATCTATTGGAGTATGCTTATGAGTATGAGGATGCTCATACTATGCTTATGTTAGAAAAGGTAGTGTAGGATGTGTCTATAAAAGTGGATGAAGGTATGCTAATAGAGAAGGCTATTCCTAGTATTTGGCAAAGTATTTATTGGATGTATGTAGCAGCAATGTGTGGTGTCCAAGGCAACAAGAAAATTAGTTAAGTTTTTAAAAATGTTAAACATTGAAGGTTTTTTGGTTAATTTGTTTCCTTTTCCAACTTTAGTGTTCACTTGATTCCCATGAACCTCTCCATCCTTGCTTCTTTGATATTGATCATGTTGTCTCTTCTTAAGAGCCTCCCTAATTCTATTAATCTTGTCGTATTCTTGTCACAAGGGCTAGAAAGTTTTCTAGTCCTTTTGCACTATATTGTATTTCCACAAAAAAAAAAAGAGGAAATCAAAAAAAGAGAATGAAAAAAATATATGTATGCGCAAACACAGTACCACACTAGGGGTCCTTAGGTATGCTCAATGGCCTTGATTGGCCAACTCCACCCTTAACACCCTTGCCCCACTTCCTAGTCCCCCACACAAACTCAAGGAACATCAAGGGCAGGACACACCTAGGAAACCTTGGTTCATTCAATCTATCTCCCCGAGTCACTTGCACAAATTCTTACAATCTTTACCAATCTCTCCTAGCTACAACAACAATACATGAAGCATGAGAATGAGTAAGTCATATGAGCATCGCTCAATGCTGCACTCCTATTGAGCATTGTAATATCTATTCATTAAAAGGAACCTTAGTCATCATGTCCATGAATGTGAACTCCATTGCTTGCACGATACTTTGAGGTTTTTCTCATGATGCCCCACTGACTCCTTTAACCCTCAACTTTTATCACCTACCCACCAACAATAGGTGCCCTACTTCATTGATTGTCAACCATTTGAAGCCGCCATGCTATCCTTTAACTATATAATAGCCTATGTAAACATGTACACTCACATAATAATTGCACCATAACCTATACACATATTGGGTCCTCAAGTGTAGGACAACACTCTGGCTTTTGCCTTGAGCGACCCATCTTCCAATCCATACACACGTCTTGTACATGCAATCCAACTAGCACTCCCCTGGGGAGAGAGTACGAGAGGTTTGGCCTTGCAAGCACAAATGAATATAGTGGTTTGCAGCTTCTATCTCAAGGTAGCATCCTTTGTCGTGCCCGGTCTAATTGATTCCAAATGGTTTCCCATCAAGAGATCCTAATTCCATGAGCTATATTCAATTGACAGTACCACTCTTTACTTGGCATCTAAAGTGCAAACCAATTCCAATTCCCACAAAGACCTTCCAACAACTTCAACATTCAAATCAAGCTCTAGTAACAACCACCACTCTCTTCATAATGATCCCCCAACCATCCTCGATATTCTTCATTTTCAATGCAAGCTAAAGCATGCTACCTTCGATAAAGAGTGCCATGGGATTGGCACTCATCTAGAAGGGGGGTAATGTTAACTATAGGATGAAAGCCAACAAGAGAATAAAGCGAAAATGGAAGGCAACAAGAGAGCAAAGCAAATTGGCAAAGACGTACAAAGGCAAAAAAAGTAAAGAGAAGTGCAAATCAAGCAAAAGATGCAAGCCATTTAATCTTTTGTTAAAGCCTGCAATCATACAATCAATTGTAATATAATTTTGAAAGTTGGGTGTAGTGCCCATGCAAGTTGTAATATTTTCTATTGGGTAAGAAGACCTATAGCTCAATAAGGGCACAAACATTGGCTATTGAAGGGAGTGAGCCTTGAAGTGGAAGTACAAAGCAGAAGCAAGAGCTATGGTGGAAGGAGCAAGAATAAGAGAGAGAGAGAGAGAGACACGCAAGACGTGGGAGCTCCAACAGTCACAATGTGTGACTAGCCTTCCATTTATTCAAACGTCATTAAAGGAATAAAGAATGAAGTGGTAGTGATGGGTGCCTACCACCTGCAATGTGCAGGTGTGCGGTTGTCAATGTAACTAATACACAGGTGGCTAAGCACGTGCACCTTTACCCCCAACAACCTTCCACTTAAAGGCAAATGTGCCCCTAGTGAGAGAACAAGAAAAATGTGACAAAGTACAAATGTATATAAGTACAACAAGATGAGGAAAGATGTCATCTTATCCAACGCCCATCAACTTCCTAAGGAAGGCAGAACACTCAGCGCTGTGAGACTTTTAGCGAGCAGATTTGTAGGATTTTGGTCAGTTGACAAGCTCAATGGACTTATCCTCAATGATCTCTCGAATAAAGTGATAACACACCTCAATGTACTTTGTTTTCACATGGAAGACCAAACTGAATAACATTCAAAGAATTCAAATGCAGTGTAAAGACCACATCAGTAATACCAAAGGTCTGTCACCCACCAAAGAGCCTCCTTGCAAGCCTCAGTGGCTACAACATACTTTGCCTTTGTAGTAGATAGAGCTATGCATTTTTGCACCCTGGACATCCAAGAAATAGCACCTCTAGCAAAGGTGAAGACATAGCAGAGGTGAACTTCCTACTATCTGTGTGTCTTGAATAATCAGAGTCAATGTCTCCTATGACTCCTATATCCTAGCCACCATAACAAATACACATAGCTATTGTGCCCTTCAAGTACCTCATGATACTTTCGATAGCATTTTAATGTAATTTTCTAGATGTAGCCATATAGCGTGCCACAACTCCCACTACAAATGATATATCAGGACAAGTGGCTATCATGACATATATTAAATTGCCCACTGCAGATGCATAAGGAAGCTTGGCCATCTTGGCCTTCTGCTTATCTAATTGTTTACAATTGGCATGATTAACCTTCATGTGAGAAGGTAAAGATAGCCAATAGTCTTACCATCCTACAAATGAAACTACTCAAGGACATTCTGGATGTACTCCTTCTGTGACAAGTAGAGAAGCCCCTTAAAGCAATTGCGCATAATGCGCATCCCAAGAATATGTGAGGCATGTACCATATCCTTCATCTCAAAGCTCTTCTTGAGTTCACCTTTCAAGGCATCCAACTCATCATGAGCACTCCCATCAATCAATATATCATCCACACATAGGATCAAAATCATAAGGTTGCCATCACGAGCCTTCTTTGTGTATAAACACAAATCCATATCACTGTGGGAATATCCTTATGAATGCATAAAAGCATCAAACTTGTGGTACCATTCCCTAGGTGCCTGCTTAAGGCCATAAAGGCTCTTTCTTAATATGGACACTATGTGGTCCCTACCATGTTTTGCAAAGCCCTTAGGCTGCTCCATGTAAATCTCATCATGTAAGTCTCCATAAAGAAAGGCCGTATTGACATCCATTTGATAAAGATCCAAGTCAAGTTGAGCAACCAAAGCCAAGCATAGGATAGTCATCTTCACAACACGAGAAAAGACTTCATCAAAGTCCACATCACGCTCCTACTTGAAGCCCTCAGCAACCAATCTAGCCTTGTATCCTAGCGTAGGGTGTCTAGGGGTACTTTTCAACTTATACACTCACTTACATGGCAAAGCATGCTTGCCACTAGGTAAAGAAACCAAATCCCACATATGATTTTTATGTAGTGAGTCATACTCTGACTGCATGGCCCGCTCCCACAAGTGACTATCACCTTTGCACATGGCCTCATCATAAGTAAAAGACTCAACAACATATGTCACCATATCATAATCCATAGAGGGCTCAAACTGCACCATATGATAACCAACTGCATCAATCTTCACAGCTTCATCTTCATCAGCTCCACACAATTGAAAAAAAAAAACCCACCCAATACAAAAAATACCCATATACAAATATAGTCAGAATGGCATGGATCCCCAAAAATTGGAGAGCAAAAAGAAAATTTCCATTAATAAAGAAGGAATGATACAATGAGGAAAAAAAACTCCATTGCTAAGTAGGATGAAGGTATTTCTTCTTAAACTGCATACTAAGCTTTAAACGCTCCAAAGCTTTTTTCTCATCAACAAAATGCTGAGGCACATTCTAGAGGAACTGTAAGCAACACATCCTTTCCAATAAGATGAGGAACCTGGTAGGGAAGGCCTGTGCAAAGTAGTACAGAACATCCATCTGAGCAACAGTCACGTCTACATTTGGATTGATGAGCAACTAAGGGATACTCTTTCGAGTATTTAGCTTTGACTACTGACGCATGAAAGCAAGATACCAACAAAAATGAGCTGCAAGGCGAACAGTGGTATCCTCAGAAGTAACATGCACTTTGGCAAAATGAAGGTAAGAGTTCGAACATGCTGTAGATGTATCCCAAGACCCTGGAATGAAAGGCCAGTTTTGTCACATAATCATGTAGCGTCCATTGTCTTCGACGGAGTATGTCACTGTCATATCCTGGAGTATCCAGCACTGACTAGGGAGGAAGATTTATATAATCAAATGAAGGGGGCAATGGAATAAGAGGAGAACATTGTAAAGGAGGATAAGATAAATCATAAAAGGAAGGCAAATGAAGGGATAAGGAAGATGGCAAAGATGGAGAATTCAATAAAAAGGTACGAAGGGAATCCACTGAGAAAACAGAAGGAATAGGAGGAACAAAAGGTGGAGGGTCAGAAGGGGTAGGTGATGATGTAGGATAAGGAATAAAAGAACATGTAGTAAAAACAGGGATATGAGGAAATCCAGAAGGGGTAAAAGATAAAAGTGGAATGGTGTCAGGACTTGAGGAAAGAAGGGAAATATAAAAAGGAAAACAATACGCCATAAGAGAATAAGAAAGAAGATCACCAGGATCCAAAGGATAGATAGAACAACGGAAATTAAGGTCCTGGAAAAAGGAATCAGTAAATAACGGAGGATCAGCAATAAAGCTCAACAACTGAGATTGTAATGACTGGATATCAGATTTATGGAAAACACTTCGAAGACGACGAGGTTCCAAAGCATCAGCCTCCAAAGGTGGATGCCAAGCATGTCCCTTACACCAAGACATCTGCTCATGATAATACTTCAAACTATCTGCTAACAGGAGCTCAACTGAGTGCACATACATGACTGCTTGTAAGATGACATCCCCCACATAAAGATTCAAGTCCTCTTCATCAGGAATTTACAGGTGTCTGATAAGATACATGAAAGATAATAACTGAACCTCATGGAAAACCAACTCATCCACAAATCTATCAAAAACTGCTCTCAAGAGACCCGCAGACCAAAGATTTGACCACCCATCCTTTGGAGGTTCCAAATCCACATTGCTTAAGGAGATATACAAGGCAAACCTCTGCTGATTATATTTGATCCAAAAGGATGGAGGAGGTGACACCAATTCAATATAGCGGGTAAAATCTTGATGCACACAATTCATCCTTTGCTGAAGGCGTTCCACTTTAGCGGAGAACCCATCACATAATTTAGCTTTATGGTGCAACTGATCAAGCTCTCCTTTGGAAGATATGACTGAAGGGACAATAGGAGTTGGAGGAGGAACAGAAAGAACAGTCACTTTTTGGTTAAGTTCTTCACTAACTTTCTGTTGGGACTCTACAGTTGCCTTAAAGTGCTGCAACTGACCTTCACTAGTGCCAAGTTTACTAGCCAAAGTGACCATTTCCTCAAGGGTGGAATTTTTCTCAAGCTGCAAGGATGCATTCTCCTCTTCCAACTTAGCAACCTTAGATTCTAACTCTTGGATAGTTGCCTTCTGGGAATCCATTAAGGATGTGGCAGCAGTCATTTGAGTATTAATATCACCGAGTGTAGCCCTTTCTACAGACAAATCCTCTAGTGCCTTAGTCAACTGACTAGTCAAAGAATCCACCTTGTCTTGTAAGGAAGTATAAACACTGGTATACATTGTCTGAAGACAAGAGATAAGGGAGGTTTCCAGAGTGGACTGGACATTTGAAACTAGCTATGAAAGCATAGGTCCAGATAATATAGTATGTAAGGATGAAGGCATCTGCTGATCAATTTGTCCTTCCTTTTGGGTTGAAAATAAATTAGGACAAGAGAGGAAAGAAGGAAGGGCACTACCAGATACAACAGGAATAGGTGCGGGTACAAGGGAAGCAAGTACAAGAGGGATGGAAGGACCCTTTGTACGAAGGCATTTCTTGCGAGAAAATATAACAAGGGACTCCTCATCTTCTGAATTTGGTTGCATACGTGGAGGGGAAGGGACTGATGGTGGAGGTTGCGGCGGTAAAGGAACAAAATCAGGCACTGGCACACCACCAGGAGGAGGTGCAAAAGTGATAATGCGCTGTAAGAAAGCATCATAGGAAACATTAATGATCTGACCCTTCCGTACACGCTGGAAATGTTGATCCATCTTGGAGAGTAAGAAGCTTGCCCAATTGAACCTAGCACCCTCTAGGATCTTCACAGAAGCTGTGAATAGTTTCTTGGAAAGATACTTAGAAGCTGACTTACTCGTCATAAAGCGGTCCTGGAGGAACTGACATAACTGCTTCCATACTGGAGAAGAGATAGGAGCAATAGAGACCCCTGAACTGTTAATAAGTTGATTGAGAAGCAATGGGGTAGAAGTTTCCTTCTTCAAGAGCAGTAAGTAACTGGTTACCGCTAGGCACAAAGGAAGCAGAAAGGGGCAAGCACAGCGCTTCATGGATATTAGCTGTAGATAAGCAGAAGGTACGGTTATAAACCAGGCCATACTGGTTTTTATAAGAAGCCAAGAAGGAGTAACAAAGCTTCTCATCTACTGACGGCAATGTAAGGGCAAAAAATGGTCTTAGGCCTGCACATCGGATGCTATCCGCCTCTAGAAGGAGAGAATAATCATGGACTGCAAGGGGAACATGCTGTACCACAATCGGAGGGGAAGAAGAAGATGATGATGCCATTCAGACTATAGCAAAAACCACACACACAAACCAGGAATCAAAGAGAAAACTTGCAAAACCCACAAACAAAACCACCACTGAGACCATCGACAAGAGAAAGATTTAGGACAAGACTGACTGGACTAAACCACCCCAAGCAAACCACATCCTACCAAAAATTCGACATGACCTACGCACATATGCGACCGAAAGCTTGGTGAATATGCAGTACAAACATGCACCCAAAACCCCGTAATCAAGCACACAAAATAAAACAAAAGTGTCACACTTACCGTAACCCAGACACTGACCAGACTCCAAACAGAATCACAGACTCGGACTAGTAAAATAGACATGAACAAATATGATCGACATCTTTGACAAAGAAAACCCAATCCCCGTAAACGTTTAGAGTCCTACAGTGCGGTGAAGTGGATGGGTGAAACTAACGACT
The DNA here is from genome assembly GCF_053477565.2 of Lygodium microphyllum. Lineage (NCBI taxonomy): Eukaryota > Viridiplantae > Streptophyta > Polypodiopsida > Schizaeales > Lygodiaceae > Lygodium > Lygodium microphyllum. Next base: position 131,368,996 of record NC_141143.1, read on the forward strand.
CATTTTGTTTAAATAATCAATTAAGCATAGTTCATTATTAATGTTTAATCCGTTAATGCATGGTGAGTCGAAAACATAGCCCAGCCCCTCTCAGACTTGACACGACGTTACTTGACTGGGTCTCTAATAATGCAGTTCATTGTTATAATTACATGATCTGTGGCACTTAAGTGCGTGCATGCGTGACTTCGAGGGATTCATTTTATTACAAGTTAAAGGTGTCTATAACGTGTGTGCGTGTGCATTGGTGAATGGGTTCTAATTTACAAAATTAAGTGTGTTATGGTGCAAAGGTACTCGTGCAACCGCGGGGTTGCTTTTACAATTAACGTTCGGGTTCGTTTTATTTACAATTTTATGAAGTGTAGTCTGTTAATTTTGTGTATGTGCAACGATCAATTGATTTTAATTACAATTTAAATGTGTGTTATGGTGCAACGTGAGAGAGGAAAAAAGAGAAAAAGCCTGGCAATGTGTGGGTCTATCTATAAAGTCTGAAACGACGGCCTTGAAAACGGAGAGACGCAATCCACTGATAATCCCAAAACTGATAAAAGGCCAACTAAGACTAGTCGTCCTGTCGTACAGGAAAATGAAAAAACCACTGACACATTGACAAAAAAGAAATAATAAAACAAAGGCGATATGTGACCAAAGAAAAAAAATGGAGACGTTAGGGGTTTGGATTGATTGGGATTTAAGATTATGATTGTTTGGTTTTGTGGGGTTGTGTTTGTTTTTTTGTTTTTTTTTAAATTATTTTGGTTGATTGTATTTTTTTTATAAAAATGATGTGGACATGAAATTTCAGCAACCAATTATGAGCATCAAGTGTAAAGAAGGTGATCGGATTTAATTCAGTTTTTTCAGCTCATTTGGGGGATGAAAAATGATATTTTATTGTTTTTTTTGTTAAATGAGGGTTTTAATTCCAATTAATACTTTTGCCAATTAAAAAAAGCATTTTGAATGAGAAAATATTGGCAAAATGTACCCAAAAAAAAAGTAGAAATTTTCCCAAAAAAATGACCTTATTTTGGTATTTTTATGAATTTTTAAGGAAATTTTTTGCATGGTTTTGAAAAAAAAATCTAAATTTTTTGTAATTTTTTAAATATTTTAGTTTGGAAAAATATGTCAATGGTTTGCAGAAATATTGGGAATTTTTTAAGGAATTTTTCTATAATTTTTTTATTTTTAATTGATTTTTAATGAAATTTTGAATTTTTAAATGTGTTTTTAGGGTTTTTCAGGATTTTAAATTAAAAGGGTAGTAACCGACTGTGTGTGAACAGCTGATCAGGACTGTGTGTGAACGGCGGGCTACAACACACCATCGCACGAACAAGGCGGAACACGCGACCCGCGCGTGAACAGCCAGTAAAAGACGCTCTCGCACAAACAACGCACATGCACACTCGTGCGTACGTACACCCTGCGTGTGACAGGGGGCCGAGAAGGGGTACAATTGTTCTTGTGGTTGGTTAAATGAAGGGGGCGGGTTCTGCGCTTCAAGGGGGTGGGTAGGAAAAGGGGCTTAGGAGGGGGAGGTGTGTGTGTGTGTGGGAAGGGTATGGGAATGGGGGCTTAGGAGGGGGGTTGGGAATGGTGGTGGGAATAGGTACTTGGAGGGTGTTTTGTGTGACAGTGGGGGGGGGGGGGGGGGGGGGGGGGGGGGCGTTTGGTGTGTGTTGGGGTGAATGCGGGCTTGGAGGGTGGGGGTGTGTGGTGGGGTGGAGAGTGGGACTGGGGCCCAAGGGAAGGCGACGGGCGACGGTGAACGCCAGGGGGGGCAGCTGGAGGCCAGGTGGTGGGCATCTCCAGGTGGGGTGGCGACCACCAGCGGGTGGCAACGCGAGGGCGGGGGTAGCAGGAGGCCAGGTGGCGGGTGACTGGCAGAGGAGGGAGGCGGAGCCGGAGGTGGTGGAGGAAGAAGGGAGGGTGGAGGAGAGAGAGGAGGAAGAGAGAGAGGAGGGGAGGAGGAACAGAAGGAGGGGAGAGAGAAAGAAAGAAGCAAGAAGAAGAGAGAGAGAGAGAGGGAAAGGAGAGAGAGGTAGTTACAATAGACGCACGCGGAGGGGGGATAATAAGTTTTTTTAAATTAATTAATAAATTAATTAAGTAATAAATAAAAAATAAAGAAAAATACAAAAGGCGTGCCCCCGTCCCGCGCGCATGCGTGGGGTGGGGTAAAAAAATTTGTCGTGGCGGGATCGGAATGGCACCGAGATGTCGGCATGGGGTACGCGTACGCAATCGGGGCATGTGGAGATGCATAAAATCGAAAACGGGCGTGTTCACGCGCGGGACGAGTCGCGCGAGACACGTCAAAACAAGAAAAAATTAATATCGCCCAATCCGATTGTCAAAAAGAAATGATGTAAAAATAAAAATTATGCAAGACGGCAGGGAGAAGACAGGAAAAAGTGCAACGGCGGTTCCGGGGGAAAACATGGCGTTCACATGCAAAAAACGCAAAAAACGGGTCCAAAAACGCAAACAAAAATTACTATCAGAAGATGCGGGCATCGAGATGAAGTGCAGTAAAAACAAAAAATGTGCGGGGGACAGAGTGTCACAAGCTTGTCATGTTAAAACGTAGTTCCAATAGGGTTAGGAGGCGTTCACATACAAAAAACACCAAAAAGACACGCAAAAATACATTTAAAATTTGATAATTAAAAATTCGAAAGTCAAAATAAGGGGGAGAAAAAAGGACAAATGTAGGAAAAGTCGCGGTGGACACAATTGTCAAGTCAAATTGGAATTCCGATGCAAATAAGGTAGGTTCACATGGAAAAATGTCAAAAAGACATTTGAAAAGGTCCCGAAAAACCGCAAAAATTAATATTGGACAAATCGTGCATCGAAAGGATAGGGAGTAAAAAGTAAAAATGTCAGGGAAAAAGTGGTTGTCAGGGCTATGATGTCAGATCACTCGTCCGAAGCAAGAAAAGCGCGTTCACATTACAAAGCTTCAAATATTGCAAGAATTTTTGTAAAAGAGATTTTTAGGTTACATGGGTTACCTAAAAGAATCATCAATGATCGTGATTCTCTTTTCACATCACATTTTTGGAAGAATTTATCATTATAAATTAAACAAAGGGGGGGCATAAAACTGACAACCGCCATAAAGGGCACCTCCCAATCCTAATCATCATCATGTTTGTCGTTGTCATCATCATAATCATCCTCTTTACCACAAGAAGTATCAAATGCTGAAGTCAATCTTGAAGATGAGGAAACCATTGTACCAGCCTACTTGAGGTTGTGTGGGAACTGACCTTCTAGGATTTGGACAATTTGGTGAAATGTGTCCCTTTTCTCCGCATCTGTAACACTCCACTTCTGATCTGTGAGACCACCGCCAGACTGTCTTCCTCTGTAACTTTGGGATGGAAATCTTATGGGTCTGAAATTAAGACCAAACTCCCTAGGCTTTGGTCCAATATCCTGTGTTGTCATTTTGGATTCTAGCAAGTAGAATCTTGCATCTTCTTCCTTCCTTCTCCTATCATGCATCTCCTTCAGCGAGCAAATATCCTCTGTATGGTTCTTCCTAAGACAGTAGGAGCAGAAAGCTCCAGCGACTGTTGGCTTTTGTGTACATTCAGTGGCTAAATGGCCTGCTTGATAACACTTACCACACCAAGTATTTGATCGCATCACATCTCTTCCTGCTCCTGCAATGTTGGATATACTAGCGGTATTCACTTTCAGCGTCTGTAGCTGCTCTGTAATCACATCCATCGACTCCTTTTTTATATTTGCAACAGAATTGGATAAATAATCCTTCAAGCTTTCTCCTCCTGAGGCACTGGCAGTAGGGTTTTGAGGAGTCTTTGTAACCACTGCATAAACAGGTTGGGCTGGTGTAGAGGGGTCTCTGTTCTGATTCTGATTCAGAGCTCCTGTTTGAACTGTTGGTTGTTGGCTCCAGTTAGTAGGGTTCCATTGTTGCTGCTGCTGATTTGGCATTGGGGAAATGGTTTGGGACCATTGTTGTTGTGGTTGAACCATCATTTGAGGCATTGATTGTGGCCACTGTGGATTTGGTGCACTGTACTATGATACTGGGGACATCTGTTGGTAGGGGTAGGGGACAGTCCCTGGGATTGCATTTGGTGGGTACATCATTCCTGGCATCAGAGGAGGTAGGACTCCTCTTTCTAGATTCATCGCCAATCTAGCTTCCACTTCATCGTACAGTCTTGCACCTTTAGCTTGCAGTGTGGCTGGTCTTTGCAGCTCCACAAACTTACGGACTTCTGGTTGTAATCCTCTGAGAAACACTCCCTTCTGAATGCCATCATCTAGATTATGGTTAGTCCATCTCTTCAGGATGGATTCCATTCGTGAGACATAAGCTTCTACTCTTTCTCCAGAGGACTGACTTAAATTCATAAATTCCTCTCGCATCCACTCTTCAAAACCTTTACGCCTGAATTTAGTGAGGAAGGCCAACTTCAGGTCGTCCCATGTGCCAAAAGTTCCTGTTGCTTGTCTCTCATACCACTGAAACGCCGCACCCTTGAAAGTGGTGAGGAATATTGCTAACCAATGCTCAGGGGTTCTGGCATTGTTAGCCACACATGCTACCATAAACTCTGCTACATAAAGATCAGGGTCTTCATTGTACTCTCCCTTAAAAACTAGCATGGGACTACATTCGTTGGCCTGTCATCAATATTTCCAGGACGGATCTGGCTTGGGAGTGGAACTCCAGCAGGAGGAGGAAGGGCTTGATGTGCCATTGAGACTTTTGTAAAGAGTTCCGCAAGGGCATCAAAGGCGGCTTCTCCTGCTAGCACGTTCTCAGCTTTGATTTTTGCCTTCTCTCTTCTCACATACCTTTGGACTCGTTCTAATGCTTGCCTCTTTATTGCGTCATTTATCAGGGGGTTGGCTCCACTATGGTGTTAGTGCTCCACAGAGGGATAACAGAAGGCTTCAGTCTCTGGAGGACTCTCTTGCCGACATTTCTTCTACTTCTTTCTTTTCAACATCTCTGAATTCTGCTTTCATGCCACTGCACAGAGGAAGGTATTCGATTCAAAAGGTGTCAAAATGCATACGTCTAAGCATTGTGGTGGTGCCATCATCATAGTAATGCCAGCTTCTAATGGTTTCAACAGTGTATGTTGTAAAGAACACTCTGTCTACCAACTTCTAGTGGGTTGCTAATTGAACAAACAGAAGATTATCAATGCACCAAGCATCCCATGTATCTTGCTATTGAGCATCCACGAACAAATTCCAACTCTTTTCCTTCTTCTTTTTGTGAACCTCCACAGACCAAGACTCTTGAAGCTTCTTCACAATCTCCCACTTGATGATGTCTGGAAACTTCTCAATGAATGCCAAATCTTCCATGAATGGTCATTCTCTCTGTTTCTGCTCTTCAGTTTGTTCCCAAACAGTTTGCCACCAAGATGCAAGTTTCTGCTGCTTCAACAGGAAGAGGAAACAATCCACCACATAGAGCATGCATCATGATGGTGATGTGTTTTCGCCATTGTGGGATGAACTTCTTGTTGAAAGTGGATTTAATTATGAGAAATTCCAACTCTTCAGTGGAAGAAGGAACTTTACAAACATCCATTGAATTCTCCTCTTCTTGGCAATGCCATTTCCTTCATTTTCAGCCTCTTCTGGTGCTTGTTGATAGCAAGTTTCCCCGGATGCGCACCAAAAACATGGAGCTCCAAGAAGAACACCAAGGAAAATGGAATTCTCTTGCAAGAAAATCTATCTTATGACATCAACAAGCTTTTATTTCATTCTTTTGATCATCAAAACAAAGAAAACAGCAATTCTTCACGCAGCATTAGAGTAGATTTCTCCCACGGATTTATCTTTAACAAACTTGATCATGTTCTTCATATTCTTCATTAATAAACAAAGAGAACACAACTTTTGATGGAAAGAAATCACATAGTATTCATCTTCATTGTCTTCATAGTTTTCTCCCTCATAGAAAGATACAATGTTTCACATAGAATCGACTATCTCTTGCATATGATCTCTCTCACCATAGTATGCTCTCAATACTACATCATATCCTCACTACAATCACTCAATAATAACTCACAATAATCCTAATTAGGTCATGAATACACCTCCCAAAAGGTATGTCAGATGTGAAGGGCCACCAGAGACTTCATAATGTTCCTGTGATATCTGTCTTCTGTAACCTTCTGTAAATCTTCAGTAGTTACTTCTTCACTTCTTTTGACTTGAATAGAGCTTCCATTCATCCTTTTCCTAAGACAAGAACACTTCCCAAAACATCCATACATCCATCATAACACTCAATAGAAACAACAGAATAAATCCATAGAGCAACAGAGCAACAGGACTACAGAGCTACAGAAGCTACAGAACTTTATAGAAGATCAACAAAACCCATAAAAACCAAAACCAAACCAATTCAATATCTCATAAACCTCTTCACACCACTTCAATCATCTCTCAAAACATCCATTCAACCATCTTTACTACCAAATCAGAACAAAACAGAAGAAAATCAGGCCTTACAGAACCAAACAGAGAGAATTACAGAACTCTTTAGAACAACATATTTTATCAAAAACCAACATAAACCCTTTCAACCATACTCAAACCGCTCCAAACACTTCAAAACATATTCAAACTCAAACAATCAACCACCAAAAACAACCATTCAGTAGCAAAAACAACAAAAAAAATCAGCCAAAAAACCAATCATTTCCACACTCAACAGAGCTCCCTATGTTTGGCACACTTGCCCCTTTTATAGCAAAACCTAAAGACAAACCCTAATTTTAAAGACTAAGGCTAACTATCCCTACATTAAAAGAGCATGACTAAGAAAGAAACCAATCGAGAAGTACATGGGGATGTGAGATGGAAGATCATCAAAGAAACTCATCTCTTTGCAATGGTGGAGTTAGATACTCACCTCCAACCTAGCTAAGATCATGAACACATCCAAGCCATGGTGGAAGGAACCATGAAAGGTCCTTAAATCTTGAAAATGATCAAAATGATAAGAGCTTTCTACATTTAGCACAGTTGCTCCTTTTATAGCAAACTCTAAAGGCTAACCCTAATCTTAAAGACTAAGGCTAATTATTCCTACTTATACGTCAATGGATTGACTACATTAAGTCCATGAAACTAGAGATTTGACATGTAATAAGGAAGGATAATCAAGTGGGGCTAATATACTTTCAAGAGCAAGGTATAAGGATGAAGAAGATATGATTGCACATGATGAAGAGGCTAAAGGTGCTAGGATAGCACTTAACCATGTATGTTCTATCTCTTTAGTAGAAAGTTTTTCAGAGGAGTTGCATGAACGATACTAGTTGCAAATTGGGCAATACTTGAACATTTTGACAAGGAGGGAAGGGTGGAGAGATTCAGGGTTCAAGAGAATCAAAAGAAAAGCATATGGCTATCTTCTAAAGAATGGCTTTCTATGGAAGCACCCAAAGCATAGAACAAGTACCCCACTACAAGTAGTATATGATAGATATACTCATCTATAAATTATGAGGGAATTTCATGAGAGCTTATGGGCTAGTCATGGAGGAGTTTGGGCTACATTTAAAAAGATAAAAGTGAGATATTGTTGCAAGGGGATGTATAAGGATATCTTACCGTTTGTGGAGACCTCTTTTATAAGATATCATGATGGTTTACATCCTACTTACCCACTCTCTATTCATTATAAATGGGTTATGTACTTGCACAAGAGGATCTCACAAATTAAGTAGAATTCTAAGCTTTGAGGACAAAGGCTACTAGTATTATATGAATGCTTTTGTTGGAAGATGTGATATGTCGATATGGATATGTAGAAAAGATCACCGCTAATAGAGGAGAGCTAGATGCTGATAAAGCTAGAGATTTCTTCTCTAAGATGGGGGATTAAGCTTACACTCACATTGACATACAATCTTGAAGGGAATGAAAAGAGTGAAACAAGACACCCACCAATTGTCAAGGCTTTAGCAAAATCATGCAAAGGGAAGATATGGGAGTGGCCAATGTTACTTCCTTATGCTTTATGGGTTGATTGCACTACTCATAGTGCTACTATAGGTTATATGGCCACATAGTCGATGTATAGACAAAAACTAATCATGTCAACAAAGGAAGTGTCTTCTACATGGAATATATTACATTAGGAAGAAGGAAGGAGCATAGAAAGCTACTAGCTCTACAAATTCAATAGTTGGAGAGAAGGCCTGAAGATATAGAGCTTGCTGTGAAAAGACTAAAGGAAGCTAGGCTAAAGAATAAAGACGTTTGATAAGAAGCATAGACTTCAATCGAGAGTTGTGGAAGAAGGAGATTCGGTGCTTGAATATGATAATAGTCTAGATAGTCAGCATAGCATCATCAGGAAAGTCTCAAAGAGATGGTTGTTTCTTACATTGTGAAACATGCATATGACAATGCTACATATCCTCTTTATGAGCTTGATGAAATGGAGTTGAAGATTCCTACAGTTGAAAAAAGGATCATGCCATTTAAAAGAAGGGATTCTACCACACATGAAGAAGACGAGAATGACATGAGACTACTCATGACAGCATAGAAGAAGATGAGGATGACATTGAGACTACTCATGATAGCATAGAAGAAGATGAGGTTGACAATGAAGATGATCTTGAACCTACTAAACAATAAGAGATATGGCACATATTAGATATGTGTAGGTTTAGAGGGGGTGGATGTCATGTGGATGAAGGTCTAATGACTGAAAACTCTATGAAAGTTCATCACTAATAATATTAAAGTTGTATGCCTATGGGATTGGATTTACATTTTCTTATATTGAATACATACAATCAATGAGTATCCATCATAAAGATTAAGCTAGCCCCATACCTCAGATAGGAGAGAAGTGTCAAGTGCTTATAGAGGACAACAAAGTGGATAAAATTTATGCCCCTAGATAAGAGGAGGATCACAGTGAGAATGAGGAGCAGGGAACATCCTGCTTATTTTGCCACATTTTGTGGGCTATTCTAGTGCCGACAACCCTAGGCAAAAGTGGCTAGCAAAAAGAGGGAAAAAGCATTTCCTGTCCTCAAGCCCAAGTTGATGGAATCAATGAGGATGAATAGAAAACGATTGAAAAGGAACAAACAATTTCATTTATAAGCCTTTGCATTATTATGTTTTTTGTATAAGCCCCCTATTCACACGCATACTCCAATTCCTTATACTTTTAATGCACTGACACTTATTATACTCACATCAAGATTCCCTGTGTCAAGAAGAAACAAATAAGGTGTTGATTTTTATCATCGATTTCTTGGGACATTACATTTACATTCTTAATTTCTAATGGGTGTGTTATGGTCTTATGATATGTTGTGCATGCTTATTCCTGATTTATGGTATTCAAGTTAATGTGCCAATCTGCTTGCTAATGCTCAAAATTAGAATTTTGAGAAAGTGGAATGATGATTCTCAAGAATGTTTTAGATCTATAATATAGTTGAATCCAATGAGGATAGTCTGAATATCCCATAACTTCTTCACTTTAAACCTGAACATATTGGAACCTTCAAGTGGATCTCAAGGGAATCCAATGGATAGAAGAATTGAAGCTAGTCCATTGCTTCTTATTTGAAGGACAAAGGACTAATGATATTGTGACTCGTAATGAGAAGACAATTATCTTACCAATGTTATTACATGAAGTTCATGACTAGAACTCTATTGTATTTGGATACCAATCCTCTAACATAATAAAAACCTTATTATTTTTTGGCTATAACATAAGGTAAGAGAGGAAGATTTAAGTTCTCAAGCAACTAGAGTTTAAAGTATTTGCTTGAGAACTGGCTTATCCAATTGGAGATTGCTAGGAATGGTCAAAGGAATTGTATAATGAACAATAATTATGAAAGGGATTATCCAAAGTGTGGTGCCCAAACAAACAATGCCAAGCCTAATGGGTGGGCTATTGTAATTAGCCAAGACCTAAGAGGATTAAGCAGTAAGTAGTGCTATCAATGTGGAAAGACTAGAGACTTGAGGGTTGATTGCCCAAACCATTCCCAAAATCCTAATCCAAATCAACTAGTTGGAAGAGATAGTGGAAAGGGAAATAATACCAATATCCTAAGACGTGGAAGAGTAGTTGGAGCTTGGATAAACTCTATGATAGAAAAAACCAAAAGATGAGGAGTATTCCCTAGGAGAAAAAGTTAAATGTGGGACTATTCATGTGGCTATTGAGAACAAGGAAGTTGATCATCATTGTTCTACAAAGCTAGATAATAGCAACTTATATGGGTAGATATTTCAAAATCTAGATTGACTATTGTAGTGCTCATTCCTTTCTAGCCCCAAGTATAGCTAAGTGGTTGCATCTAGGTTCAAATGCTACAAAGAAATGATTGTAAAGTTAGCTATTAGGAAGGAAATCACCTCTATTAAAATTGTAGGGAAAGCTCAATTTGATTTAAAGGGATTGAAAACAAAAGCCCAACTTCAAATCCTACCACTAGGATATCATCATCTACACATGCATCTTGATGATTTTAAGGATCCCCATGGCACAAAGAGTTTGAGGAATACATGAGGTTCAATGAGTACCCATTGACACACTCTCAAAGTAGAGGTACAATATCTTGACTTATACAATTGAACATGGTATGGAAAGCACATTAATAGGAGGTGATCATTAACTAACTATGCATGCAAGCTTGGGGATTATCTCACCGTGCTTTATCCCTATACTTGTATTTTTATTATTGTTAACATATTTCCATAATATTTTAACCCCCCCCCCCCCCCTTGCTTACTCTAGGCTATGGTCATCTAGCTCAACTCAACAATAAAATCATAGTAGGTCAGATAAAGGTATGAATGGTATGATACATTTGATTGATTATATTGACTTTATTGTATAGAGAAGGATGACCATTGTGAAGATAAGGATGACATCCATACATTGCAAAACTTGATATCGATACCACACAAAGATGAGAGAGAGAGAGAGAGAGAGAGAGAGAGAGAGAGAGAGAGAGAGAGAGAGAGAGAGAGAGAGAGAGAGAGAGAGAGAGAGAGAGAGAGAGAGAGAGAGAGAGAGAGAGAGAGAGAGAGGGCGTCTAACTAACACCAATATGATGCTACTTTACACAATATGTGAGCTCCATTCTAACATTGTTAGCTAGCTTAAATGAACTAAAATCCATGTCTATAGCACCAAGCATGTTGTTCCACGTTTCATTTAAAAATGCATCAGGATGTAGTGCCTTTAAAACTATTGCTTGAACAAAGATGGAAGTTATTAGTTGGCATTTTAATTATACTTGGGTTTTTTCTAAATGTTGTCTAGCTTCAACTACAAAGCATCAATGTTCTCACACATAGATAGGATTGAAATGTTAACCAACATCAACTACCAAGCCTATTGAGCTTCAGCTACTAGTAGGCATGGACTTTCTCACCCATATTTTAGGAATAAAATATAGGACAATTGTTCAATTGCCTTGCTATCAATCATCAAAGTAGATACTGTTGCATCAATCATCATTTAAAAACTCACTTGATAGTAAGGAGACCATGACAACAATGCAACATCATGGGAGTAGTAGTCTAACCCACTAAAGAGTAGGAGCAACCATGTGATAATGTTTCATTGGCAACTATGGTAAAACTTCTTTATTGAGGAATGCAACAATTTAGTGGATGGTGCACTTTCATGTTGCTTTTGCTAGCTCATTCATCTATGATAGGCAAGATTTCATAAAACCATTCTATCGACAATGACCACTATTACTTGTCATTTGCCCATTGTCATATGGGCATCTATACTTTTAGCAAAAGAGTACAATTCCATTTGGGATGTCCCAAGTTACTTTTCGTTTTCACCATTGACAATTTGATGGCCATGATTGAGCACCATGGTCTTTGATACAATTTAAGATTTTGTATCCTCATATTGCATGAAATATGCATTGCATTGATATCATATGCAAAATCTTTGGGTGCATTTTCTACATCACTTAAATTGGATCCTTAGAGTTGAATGAATAGGCTTGGTTATGCTAGGTCTTAGTGGTGATTTGCAAAAAGGACACCTAAAATGTGAGGTGGTTAAGATGCCATCTTAATTTTCTAGTCTTAAGCATGAAATGTTTTATAAACATTAAATAATACTATATGAGTAGTCGAATGAGAGAGAAAACAAAGTGTGTTTGATGTGGTACCTCCAACAACACAAAAGAAGGGAGAATATTAAATGGCAATGGTGGAGAACCTTTGTGAAGGAATTGATGCTTCTCACATGATGGCTTTTCTTACTTTTGGTGGCTTGAGGTCATCCAAGCATCTTGCGTGACTTGACTGGATGTTGGGGAGGTCCCTACCAACAAATCTTACGTGATTAAACCATCCTATATATTGTAAAGGTGAACTTTTACACCACCTACATTGATAAGATTAATAACATACATGAGATTGGTGTTAACCACTCGATATTGACAAGTTGGAACCACTTTCTCAATCTTATCCCTTAAAGAATCTTATCTCTTAAGAAGTTTGGGAGGCCAAGGTATGAACTTGTATGAAGACCAATAGTATAAAATAAGTTTTGCACCTGGGCAATGCAAACCCATCAATTGCTATTTGAATTTGACTACTTTGTGTGCCTTGTCAATGCAAAACTATAGGTAACCAATGATCTAAAAGATATGCAACATTGACAACTTGAACAACTTTCTCAATCTTTAAAAAAAACTCTCATGCCTTAAGAAGTTTGGGAGGCTAAGGTGTGAACTTGTATGAAGACTAATAGTATAAAATGATTGTTGTGTATTGGCATGCAAACTCATCTATTGCTATCTAAAAGTGACTATTGTGAGTGCCTTGTCAATGCAAAAACTATAAGTAACCAATAATTTGAAAGACATGTGGATTGATTGCACAATTTGAACTCATAGGTTTAAGGTAAGTTGAAGGGACTTCTTGTTTTCATAATTCCATATATCGCACGTATGGCCGGCTTTGTCAACTTGACCTTTAACCTTTTAGGGGTTTGCCTCTTGTTCATAGAGTACCCATCAAAGGGGGGTTACTTCATTTAGTATGACAAGTATTTTGAATGTGGCAAGTTGTGTGCTCTCCTCTTTCTCTCTCTCTCTCTCTCTCTCTCTCCACTTCCTCTCATTCTCCAATCACTTCTCTCTCCTCGTTTGGGTGGTGTTCAAGACTTGTGCATAGTCAGGAGCCTAATTGCCAATCCATCTCTATGTCACATGTTATATGTGGTAGGACCATAGCTAGGGTAAAGGGGCCAATAAGGTGACACCCCTCCAAAAGCAAAACACAACCCACCCCAATTGAAGTGATGCTTTTGCATAAAAGTTGCATCTGTTTAGCCATTTAAATTTATGATTCAAATTCTTATGTATTATACATAAGCTTAATATGAGCCAAACAATTGTGTCATGTAAAGTATTTGATATTTTGGATTTTGTGAGACTTGAAAACAATGCATCCTTAAGTGTCACTCTATCAGTCCCTTTTTGTCACTATTTTGTGAACCCTTCATTTCTAAATAAGCCTACTTGATAAAAATTTCAAAATGCCAAGGCACACTACAAGTCATAAAATATAAAGGGAAACAAAATCATAGGCCAAGGCTATGCAGATATATCCATTAAAGTTAGACAAAGCTACGGAACTACTAAGCATGTACAATGTAGTGGCGAGCTTCTCAATAAATTTCAATAAGTATCTGATAAGCCTTATAGAGGATGACCTCAACATGGGGAGTTCCTTTCAAGTTCTTGGGATTTCTTGTCGGTGTAGATGTCAATGAAGGCACTAGAACTAGATGGGTTCTAGATAAGGCGAGGAAGAAAGTTAAGAATTGGTCAATCACGAGTTGGCCACTTCATGCAAAACTTAAGATATTGCAAACATCCAGATACCCCATGCTAAGTTTCTCTCAATCACTTGTTTGCTTGAAGGCAAGGAATCAAAAGGAATTAGACTCGTTGGTGGGAGGAAAGGAAAAACTAGTGAAAAGCTTAAGTACCAAGGTTGTGAAGCAATTATTACTAAGTGACTCCCCATCTTGCATCAATTGCAAACAAGTGCAGAAATTGGAGCGCTCAAAAGAATTGTTGTCAAAGTTACTTGAGGACATTTGGAAGCTAAAGTTTCCTTTGTAGGATTGATTGTTTTAATGGAGGGTAGCAAGCAAAGCCTTTCTAATTGGGTATAAGTTAAAGAAGAGAGACCTAACAAATGGACTTTGTAGCCATGGAGCCGAAGAGACATTAGAGCATCTTTTCTGGATTTGGTGTGCAACCAAGGATATCTGGCAAAAAGTCTTCAACCATTAGAATTTGGTAGGAGATGATAGTTCTAAAATTCTAGCTTGCATCTTTAGTTGAGTGGAAGGGCTTAACAAGTGGGGGAAAATGGTGTTCCATGCATCAAGGATCTATGTCCTGCAAGACATTTGGGAACCAAGAAGCAATGGTATTTTTGGCCAACCAAGAGAAAACAACTTCGGCATGAATTTTGTATAAGGTAACATGGTTTTTGCAGGTATTTGGTAAGGTAAAATTAGGGAGTGCAACTTGACAGAAATAGCTAGAGCATTCTCTAGATAGACACATGTGGCTGCAAGTCATTATTTAATTCAATATACATTCGCATCAACAACTATCAAAATACCCCATTCTGAAAAATTTGTATATAGTTCAACTATTAAAATTTTTGAAGTAACTCACTTGAAAAAAAGAAGATATTAGTGGGTTGGGGGCCTATATTACATGACACTCTATTGGCTCCTTTACCCTGCAATGTAGGTTTGGTATTGCTCTTTGCTCTGGCCTTTTAAACGGAAGGGAAGGGAAGGGAAGGGAAGGAAACAGTCCTGCAGCAAAAGCAACAGGCAATGGGCGTGGAGAAGGAGATCTTGCGGCCTGGATTCGGCCCTAAGCCTGCTCCTGGGCAAACAGTCACCGTGCATTGCACAGGCTATGGTGAGGCTTCTCAATACTTCGACCTGGTTTTAGATTGGATGGTATCACCACAGCTCGATCACATCAGTTGTTTTCTCCATTTTGCTTGGATTGTTTCCCAGGCAAACCAATGTTGTGGGTTTGTTCCCCCGAAGTTTTAATTTGTTTCTGGTACTTTGCTGCATTTGATGTCTGGTTTCAATTTACACGCGTATACACTTCAGGCTGAAGCCCCGCATACGATTCTTCCGGAGCTGCCCACACGATTCTAGAGGTTCTTCTTGTTAAGAGCTACATCATCCACAAACGGTGATCTCATGTTAAGCAGTGTGTGAATTGTGTGTTTTGATTATGATTAAGATCGTGCACTAATGCGCAGATTAACTACGCGAGTCCTCTACATGTAGCCTTGTTGGTAGGTATTGAACTCCTAATATCAAAGATTGTGGCTTCAGACTGTAAGTAGGGATATTTGCACTGTCCTACAGTGTTGACCATGGCTTCTGCCCTTTCCAGGGAGAATCTTGTCGAAATCATTCTATTGTTTTGGCTAGTTTGCATCTGACGTGTTTTGTTCTCGAGGTGCATAGGTTCTTGGTTGCTCTCGGGCAAGGATGAAGGTTGTGGGTGTGTGACGGGCCTAGAACGTCAAATAGGAAGACATGAAAGTGAATGATCAACTCATGAAACAATGATTTCTGTCTACACATTGTGCTTGAGTGCAACATAAATGATGTTTGGTTTGAGTTTTCAAATTTATATAAGGCAGCATTGCCAATCGTATTATTGCGTAGATTATCCAATGCGATTGTACCTTTTGACAAGTAACTTGTGCTTGTAGGAAAAAATGGTGATCTTTCCCAGAAGTTTTGGAGGTGAGAAGAACTAATAGTTAAGTAGCATTAGGTAGGAAAGACAATGATGTTTCTAACTCATTTTTTGGTGGATAATGTAGCACAAAGGATCCTGGTCAGAAGGAATTTCAATTCCAGATTGGGATGGGAAAAGTCATAAAAGGTAAAGTTTGTATCTATTACCTAGTTGGATTATTGAATTAATAAAATATATTGAGGCATATTGACTAGACTATCTTTTTGGGCTATAAAAGGAAGACCCCTCTAAAGCCATTGTCAATCTATCTTTCCATCGAGTTAGAGTTCTTCTAGTTACCCTAAGCTCTTCATCTATCATTTGTTTGGATCGCCATCTAAGCTTCATAGTGGAAGCGTATGGGTAGACAAAGCCATCTTTGTATTAGTTTGTTTGAAATTAAAGCAGTCTTTGTTCTTATCATATTTGCTGAGTTTTCTCTACTCCTTGCTTAGATTGTGTCCGCTGTGCCATGTAATTTCTACATTCATCAGCTAATCGATAGCCTTCATGATCAATATAAAAGGAAGTCCTCTCTAAAGCCATTGTCAATCTATCTTTTTATCCAATCAGAGTTCTTTGAGTTACCCTAAGCTCTTCGTCTATCATTTGTGTGGATCACCATCTAAGTTTCACAGTGGAAGCGTATGGATGGATAGAGCCATCTTTGTATCAGTTCATTTAAAATTAAAGTGGTCTCTATTCCTCTCATATTTGGTGTGCGTTCTCTACTCCTTGCTCAGATTTTGTCCGCTGTGCTGTGTAATTTCTACATCTATCAGCTAACGGATAGCCTCCATGATCAATATAGAAAAGAATCATAGACGAGTCTTCTAAAGAATATTGATGGCATAAGGTCAAAATTTAGAGGTTTCTCCAGTAGGTATGATTGTTTGTACGTCTGTAACTAGATAGTTACCCAAACAATGCTTCTCGGGTCAGCCTCCTAAGAACTCTCTCAGGTGCAGCTCTCTCTTGGTCTGTCCCCTTCCTTAAGAAGGAATCCCCATTGCTATATAATTTTGAGGTTTTTATACAAGAGTTCTTTGCCGCATTTGGAGAAGTAGACAAAGCAAGAGTAGTTGAAACAAATATTAGAAATCTATGCCAAGGGTTGAGACCTGCCTTGCTATATGTATTAGAATTTCGGCAACTCATGCGATTTAATATGGCATGAGGATTATTTTATTAGTCAAATTTGTTGGGGATTGAAAGATGATATTAAAGATCTTTTGTCAACTATGCCAAAGGTGCATACACTTAGTGAATTTATCCCTCAAGCAATTGAATGTGACAATTGTCTGTTTAAGAGAAGACAAGAAAGATGTCGAGGAGCTGCTTTGAATTCAAGCATGATGAAGACTTTTGAAGCTCCAACTGCCGAAGAAAACCAAGTACTTGAGGCAAGCCTATGCAAATTGATATAATGAGGTTCAAGCCATTGATAGCTCAAGAAAAACAAAGGCGGCACATTAATGGATTATGTATGTATTGTGGCTAGTTGGGACACATAGCTAAATATTGTCCTAACGAAGGAAGGATGAGAATCCTTGGTGCCACTACTTCATCATTGTCAGGAAATGTTGACTTTTAGTCTCAGTAGAGACCATGCAGTTGGACAAAGCTTTAAGAAACCTAAAATGTCTTTTATTTGCAGATCCAACGTTTAGCTTTATGTTACTAATAAAGATTCACATGGAGGAAAGATAGATAAACATACAAGCTTTGTTAGACTTTGGAGCCACAACATGTTTCATGGACGAGAAATTTGCAGAGCAACATGGTATACAACTTCTAAGGAAAGCAAGGCTAGTATGTGTAGAAGCAATTGATGGTTGACATCTTGCTTATGTCAGGTATGAGACAAGGAGTCTTGTATTAGTTATAGCCTTCAACATCATCCATTTCCCAAATAGTCTTGTTGTTATTGGGCTACCTTGGCTAGAATTACATAACCTTGACATCAGTTGGAGGTCTAGAAAGGTTGAACCAAGGCTAGTGTAAAATAATAAACGGAAGAATTCTTTGACCAATATATGTTGGGGCAAAGGTGTTCATGCGTCCAACAAAGAAGAATCCATCCTTTTGATTTATGTAATTCCAATGGAGAAGCCAAAGAACGAAAGCCTGAATACACTCGCAGCTCAATATGCAGAGTTCAATAATGTGTTTGAAAAGAAGAACATGGATATGCTACCAGAACAGTGACCTTATGATTGTGCAATAGATTTACAAGAAGGAGCTCAACCGATTCATATGTCATTCAAAATCTCTAGCGGGTGCTTCAATTCTATTTGTTAAGAAAAAAGATGGATCTCTCTGTATGTGTGTGGATTATAGAGGGTCTAATAAGATTACTATCAAGAATCACTACTCTCTTCCCTTGATTTCGGAACTCCTTGAGCGACTTGGGAAAGCCAAAGTCTTCACCAAGATAGATATTTGCGGTGTTTGCAATCTTGTCAGGATAAAGGAAGGTGATGAATGGAAGATGGCTTTTTTGCACAAGGTATGGGCATTTTGAATATTTTGTCATGCCATTTGGCTCCATGAATGCTATAGCAGTTTTTTAACATATAATGAATGATATCTTTTGAGAATCCTTGGATGACTTTATTGTGATCTATTTGGATGATATCTTGAGCTTTTCCAAGAACGTAGAGGAGCATGAACATCACATCAAAATAGTCTTAAGTAAATTGTAGAAAGTAGGCTTGTATTCAAAGTTGGAAAAGTGTTATTTCTATCAAACTGAAGTTGAGTTTTTGGGGTATATCATTTCTGAGAAGGGAATTTCTATGGACCTTAAGAAGGTACAAACTATCTAGAATGGGAGACTCCTTCATTTATGCCAGATGCTCAATGCTTTTTGGGATTTGAAAAATTTTATTGAATCTTTATCAAGAATTACTATGATATTGTTGCTCCTCTAAATTTTATTGAATCTTTATCAATAATTACTCTGATATTGTTGCTCCTGTAACCAACCTAATCGGAAAGGGCAAGTTTGTATGGGATTAGAAGGCTAAACAAGCTTTCCAAAGATTAAAGCAAGTCTTTACCTCGGCACCTATTCTCATCCATACAGATCCATTGAAGCTCTTTATCATGGAGACAAATGCCTTAGATTTTGTACTTGGAGCCATTCTATCCTAGATTGGTGATGACAATTGGATTCATCTAGTAGTTTTTCACTCAAGAAAATTCTTTGTTACAAAAATCAACTATGAAAGTTATAATCAAGAACTTCTAGCTATTGTGTAGTCCTTGGAGACCTAGCGACACCTACTTGAAGGTGCCCCTCATAAGATCACTATCTATACAGATCATAAGAATGTGGATTATTTTATGACTTCTTGTGTCTTGAATCATCGGCAAGCAAGATGGAGTGGTTTTGTGTCACAAGACTGTGACAACTATTACCTTTTTATTGATTTCTTTATTACATATTTTATTTGGTTTTTCTTTTTGGAAGGATCCCTCTTGAAATCTAAACGCCTGAGTTGCATGGCCAGTATGTGATACGGACAAGAATGTCTAGTGAGTCAAGACTGGACAGTTAAGGTCCAGTACAAGTCTGGAAGAGACTAATGGCACTGTAGATTGACAAGCTTGGAAGAGACTTGTGAAAGTGTATATGGACAAGTGTGTTGAAGAACTAGCCTGGAAGAGACTAGTTCAAGGTGAAGATGGACAAATCTCCAAGAGATTAGTCCATGTGGGGTTATCAGTGGAAATTCACTTTCAGTTGAGCTACATTGCAAATTTGAATGTAGCCATAGTGAGCAAAGATGGTCAGAAGACTAGTGGGGATGCAATGGAAGCAACTCCTAAAATTTAGGGAGTTACTATTTTTGGACCCCAGAATCTGTTCGCATCATTATCTTCGTTTTTGCACGAGGATTAATTCTCTGGTCTATGCCGAGGTCAAATTTTGCACCGATCATGGAGAATTTTAGACCGAAAGGTTTAAACAGAAAAATTGTTACATGTATGCCATGTGTCACAATTTGGGCATAAATTCCCAAAAGAGAGAGAGAGGGCAGCACAAAAACAAGTTTCAATGCATGAGGGGCTCATTTGTGGAGGAGGAGATGGATTGCTGCAGATGGAGAGCTCTTGAGAGCTGGTCTTCCTTGTCAATGATGCACAGAAGGCTGAGCTTGCTTCCTACTCACTCTCTCTCTCTCCCTGACAGTATGGTTATGCTCAGAATCAAGGGCCTTTCTTCTGATTCAGGTACAGCTGTGTGGAATATGCTGTTTTTGCATGAGGCAAGAGCTTCTTTTCTCCAGGAACAGGAGTAGTTGTTTGCTACCCACAAGCAGGAATAGGTGAGGGTGGTTACCTCACCAAGCAAGTGTCTGAAACAGCATTAAATCAGTTCTGATTCTGGACTGTTCAGAGGTCATTTCAGAGCCCAATTGATGTCAGAATCAAGGGGCACTTGGCCCAGATGATGCAGGACAGTGCAGGGAACAGTATGAGCTGAAAACAGGTTTCAGAACAGGTCTGAACCAGTAATTACAGTGGGCTGAACAGTACAGGGAACAGTGTGAGTTGTAATCAGGTTTCAGAACAGGTCTGAACCAGTAATTACAGCAGGCTGAAATGGTCAATTCTGCACTCCAACCAGAAGATTCAGTCTTGGGCAGAGTTTCCCCTCCTGGTCAACTTGTTTTGGGTCAGTAATTGTACTGTTATGCTGCCAAATTTCACCCAGAATTGGTGAAAGACAGCCCATTGTATTTTCTCTTAAAAAAAAAAAAAAAGAAATACCGCAAGGGGTGCCTAATTTAGGGGCCAACAGGGTGTCTGTGTGGCAACAGAGCATTCTAGCTTCCTGTATTTCTTCTTGTTTCTGTGTCTTTAAGTTCAGGTAAAGTGGATGGCTGTAAATTGGGTGGAAGCATTTATGTATTTTTGGCTGTACACTACCGCCCTTCCCAGTGAACAAGCCGGTTCCATTTTCTATTCAAATTTGACTTCTCATTACCTATAGGCCTAGCCATCAACAAGGAAAGCTAGATGCTTTATCTCGAAGATCCTACTTGGCACCAAAAGAAGGCGATGAAGCTTGTGGCCACCAACAGAGTTTAGTAACATTGAAACCTGAGCAACTGAAGTCAAGGGCAATTATCAGCAAGGCCCCAAAAGACTTTGGATTCTTATCAAAGGTCAAGAAGGAAATTACAAGACTCGTTTGCTAAGGACATAAGGAGGCAATTACATCAAGGCCAAGAATAAACTCAAAAGGATTTTCAAGACATTGATGGGCTGCTTTATTATAAAGGACTCTACATTCCTCCTAGTCCTTGCAAGTGGATATACTCAAGAAGAGATGATTTTCCTTAGTAGGCATTTTGGGGTTAACAAGACAATCAAGCTGGTTTCAAGGGATTTTTAGTGGTCGCAAAGGTAAAAACTAGTCAAGGAACTTGTGTGTACTTGTGACACACGCAATTGAACTAAAGTCCCTTGTCATCGAACTCACGGCCTTCTTCAACCATTACTTATTTCAAGTAAGCCATGGTTATTCTTATCCATGAACTTCATTGTTGAACTGTCTTCTTTCAAAGGGTATGATTGTATCTTGGTGGTGGTTGATCAATTAACAAAAATGACATACTTTATCCCAACAACGGAGAGTATCAATGGAGATGAGACACCAAGGCTCTTCTCAGAACATGTATATTAGTACCATGGGTTACCTAATGATATTGTGTGTGATTGTGGCCTCCAGTTTACATATGAGTTTTGGATAAGCCTCTTTAAACTTTTGGGAGTATAAATTGATTTTTCTATCAGCCAATCACCCACAAAGTGATGGACAAATGGAAAGAGTGAATCAAGTCTTGGAGCAATACCTTAGATGCACAATCAACTATCATAAGGACAATTGGGTTGATCTATTAACCCTTGGTGAGTTTGCATACAATAATTCCTTCCATGCCTTCACTCAATTCACACCATTCTTTGCTAATTATGGTCAACACGTGAGGATAGACAATCATGTATGCTCATAGGAGTAGAATTCGGCTGCCATAGACTTACCTCAATACCTCTTTGATATTCATAAAGAGGTGCAAGCACAAATTAAACAAGCTCAAGAGAAATAGAAGAGAAATGTAGATAAGCTTCCCATGCAATATCCATTATACAAAATCGGAGATTAAGTTTGGCTTTTTTGACGTGATCTATGTTTTTCTTGCCCCTCTTAGAAATTGGATTATCGATGATTGGGGCCCTTAAAGATTCTTGGCCAAGTAAATCCAATCACCTATTATCTCTAGCTTTCCTAGTCTACGAAAATATATTCTCTATTTCATGTCTCAGTCTTGGAGCCATATCATATATCTAGTATCCCTGGAAGAATACCAAAGCCATTGCCTCCAATCAAGCTACAAAATCCTAGATTTGAGAATCTCAAGAAGCAGTTTACAGTATCTTGTCCATTGGAAGGGCTATGATGTAGGTGAACAAACATGGAAATTAGCTTCACATCTTCAAAGAGCCCTTGTTAAGGTTCGCGAATTTCATTTTCAATTGACAATACTCAACCAATCCAAGGCCTATTTAAAAGCACACCTTCATCCCTTGTGGAACTCAGTGCTAGAAGGGGGAGGTCCGAGGGGTAATGTAATGAACGCTCGAGTAAGGACAACCCTTGGTTCGTATGCAAGTTGGACAGGCCTTGGTTCTATGAAGTTTCTAGGAGATTCTAGAATATTTTAGAAGATATCTACATTATTGCTTATTGTATTGCTGATGTCAGTATACGATGTGTCAATGTGGATGTCATGCCATGTGGTATCCTCTTGTAACGACACGTGTTTCCCCTAACCTTTCTAGGCTATAGTATAAATAGGAGTCATGGGCTCACAGAAACATGAAACGGGGAATGGGAACGGGAAACGGGGATGGGGACGATGACGGGCACGCCAAACCTAGAGAACGAGGATGTGGGAATAGAAATGGCATTTAAAAATTTAAAATTCATGAAAAAAATTTAATATTTCACTTATAACCCATGTGGACTTTGGAGTGTTAAAACCAAGGTATATAATCCACAAGGACAAATCATTTTAAGTTTTAACTTTAAGGTATGATGCATTATTCTAAAACTACTCATTAGAAATTGAATTGTAACTTACAAGGCTCAGGAGGTAAGCTATTCAATTATAAAATGCATAATACATATGCCATAAATGATAAAACAATGAACAATGAACTAAACTTTAAAGTCTAAGTTAAAAGAACATACCTATGGTCCCATTGCCAAAAAACTTAAAAGATTATAATTATAAAGTCTAATATTTGAAAAAACATACTCATTGCCTCAAAAAAGACTACAAATATAAAGTCTAATCTCTAGACTGAAGCAAAATGCGGCATGCCAAAATAGCCCAAAGGGCAATTGCAAGACTGCACGTATAAATATAATATCAGCATGGCACAACAGCCAAGTGTCACACTATCATCAATGATCATAATATCATATACAATGTACATGTGTCATGTATCATGAGACTCATGATAAGTAAACTAAATCAAAGATCATCGTCATGATTTGAGGCTGCTCTAGCTACTCTTGAAGTGCTAGCCTCATCATCATGTGTACCATGAATTGTTGTATCTCCCTCAACATCCGCATGTGTTTCCTTTTCTTGCTGCATCTCCCACTCTGTGAATGGATCGGGCTTTGTTGTCATACTATTACATAACATCCTCAAATTAGCACTAACAAATACTAGATCGTTTGCCCTCTCCACACCAAGGCGATTTCTCTTCTTTGAAGCAATGTGAGCGTATGTACTCCACAATTGCTCCAAACAAGAGGAGCTAATTGACTGACTCAAAATACGGATGGCTAGTTACTGCAACTCAGGATTATCCGAACCATAGTTCTTCCACCACAAAGCTGCCCCAATCTTACAGTGATCCTTCTGTGTATCCCCACAACCAAAAGAACCCTGAAAAGTCCTATAACATGAAAGCTGATATTTGATCTTTCGTCTAGTGCCATGATCAGGCACTAGACGAGACAATATAAGTCTGTATGCATCCATAACCTCAATGTCATTCTCCTGACCATTGCCCTGAAACTCAGGATCCACAACAAATGCAACTGCATACATGGGTGAGCTATAGGAGTTTCACCTTGTCACAACTAAATGGCGTATCTCCTCATACGCCTCATCATTTGGTGCCAACTCTTGCAACTTTTCGTTCAACCTATCCATAGCCTCATATACCTTGTCAATGCAAGGTTGCATAGCATCCATAACCCTCAATAAATACACAATAGGTGATACCATAGCATCTATCCGCTTTACATTATCCCAAAAAGTGGAGTTATTTGCTTTCTCCAAGCATAAGATACATGTAGGAGTATTTGCCAATGTTGATGAGGTAAACTCATTACTAAGAAATAACTATCTCAAGGCATCAGTGCATTCTTTTTATTTGTCTAGCATCAAGAAGTTAAAGGTAAATTTGGTATCAAAGTATTTTAAAAGTGTCTTCTTCGACTGCAAAGAAAAGTGACGGCGAAGAAATTGGTGATTCAAAATAAAGCTAACCATTTGAGCTTCTTGCTCTATGACAGGTGCAATCCATGACAAGTTATCCATATCCTTTAGTAGGTTTTCCAAGCAATGCGCCATACAATATGAAACTGTGATATGCGGATAATATCCTTGGATAATAGCACCTGTCCCCTATTTGTGGGCTCTCTATCTACAACAAATTCCACAACATGCTGTGGGCCAATAAGCTCAATACCTATAAACCACTATGTTGCAAGTACATCTGCTGACTTTCCTGTCCCCGATGCATCATGTGAAGATATGAAATACATTTCTCCACGAGAATAAGCAACCGTACCATGAATGGATCGCTTGTGCGTATCACTCCAACCATTAGCAATCAAGGAAACTCCATTTTTAGCCCACAGGCTCTTTTTAGTCATTGTTACTTGCTCAACAAGGTGCTTTTCCTTGTCGAGCAAAGTGGTGCGTAAGGTCTCTGATGATGGAGATACATACAAAGGGCCATACTCACCAATCTTCTTGCACTTCAATTTAAAATACTAATATGGCTGTATCAAATTGAATGTGGTCATGATAGAAAAAACGTGCCATTGATGTATCCACCTCTTTCTTCTTCTTGGGATCCCAACTAGCATCAAGTGTGCTCTGTCTATGCGCAACATGTGGCGTTGTTGATGCCATGGCCGATGCAATGTCTACTATAGGTATGGAGGTAGCACTTCCTGATACTGACCCTGCTCTAGACACATTTGATGGGGATGGTGTCACAAAAGTTGCAGGGTTAATTGCAACATGTTGTGGTCTAGATGCAAGATAAGCTTGTTGATCTGCTACACGGCCACGAAGCTCCCTTTGCTTCTCCAAGGTCACATTCGGACAAAATTGTACCTATGAATTTGACTCTTGTAGGAGATGAGCTCGGACCTGATTATGCATAAAACGGAACAAGTGGCAACTGGTATTCCATATTCTAATATTCAAGTAACTTTGAAAAATTAAAATCAATTAAAATTCGAAATACAAATGCTTGGGTCAATGGGTTACCTTGTTTGCTCCACTAGTTTGCTTGTATGGGCAAAGCTTGCAAGTCCATGGTCGAGATCCTCCACCACTCAATGGGTGGTCAGCATTTACTTCTTTCTTTCATGACCAATCATGGGACCTTTTTTCTCGACCACTAGCTTGACGAGCGGGGCGAGAAGATGAAGCCATTTCAAGCTGAAAATTGAAATAAAAATGGCTTGAGAGAAGTGAGAACTCGAGCTCGAGAGTAGGGAGAAGGCTCAAGAGTCGAGAGAAGGGAAAAGGAGAGAAGGGAGAAGGAAGAAGAGAAGAGGAGAATAATGGAGAACTTGAAACTTGAAGAAGAAGGAAGACTCGAGAAGAGGAGAAGAAGGAAGAGAAGGGAGAAGGTCTAAGGAAGAAGGAAGAAGAGAAGGGAGAAGTGAAGAGAAGGAAAAAGGAAGAAGGAAGGAAGAGAAGGAAGAAGAAAGAAGAGAGGTTGGAGGTGAGGCAGGAGGAGATGGGAGCGGGGGGATTGGCGGTTGGCAGGCGCCGTGTGGACTGGTCATAAGGGGCAGAAATGGGATCGGGCGGGAGGAGCAGGCAGGAAACGCGCCGCAGACGATTGGGTGTAGAGTCGCAGACGATCGTAGACGGGGGCAGTGGCTGGTCGAAGGTAAGTGGGTGCCACCTGGCGTTTCTTGTCCCGTTTCAGACAAGGAATGCTTGCGTGTTCCCTATCTGAAATGGGACAGGGAACGTTCCATTGACTTGCAACGCGTCCCGTGACGGCTTCGTGTCGGGGACGGTGATTCTGCGCACCGGGGGGACCATTCCGGCCGTTTCATGTTTCTATGCATGGGCTACAAGCCCTTCAATCTTGCCAACACCAATTGTGAGACTCGTGTAAAGTAAGTTATCTTCTAGTTCTTGTCTTGTTCTAGTCTTGTCTTATATCGAGTTTGGTCTTGTAATCAAGCCATGCTCTTGTGAGCGTTCTTTTGTAATCAAGTTCTCTTGTAATTGAGTGATCTTGTAATCGAGTTCTTGTTCAAAATTTCTTTCAAGCTCTTCTCTTGTAAGTTGTAAGAGCAATCTCCTCACTCTTGAAGAGCACTTGCTATGCTCATAATAGTGCCCCTCATGGGAAAATTCTTCACTTGCCCAAGTGCCCTTTACAAAGATGATGAAATCATGCAATGCAAATGAGAAGGTACAATATGGGGGAAGGTTGATGTCTAAGACAAGTGTCGAATCTTGTTGAATACTAAGAAAGGGTAGGAATCTCCTCTCAACCCTAGATAGCGAGGTTGAAGGAGAAAGAGGAGCTTGATGTTGGTCTTTATATGGTACCGAGAACCACGATAAAGGTAAGGATGAAGCACCTTGATTGGAAGAGTAAGGTTGAAGTCATCGCCATGATATGTATAATCTACGTGGGGAGGGGAAGTCTCCATGTTGGTAGAAGAGCAAATCGCTTAGGAACATGAAACCATGAAAGGAATGGTACGCACCCTAAGTCTCTAGCCTAGGAAGGACTAGTGTAAACTTACATGTTAGCCTCACGTTGAAATATAAGACTTTGTAAGAGAAATCAAAATCTACAAAATAAAGGTTAATAGTGAGATGCTCAAAAGCAAAACAAAACAGAAAATGAAAGCTAAATGGAAAAACAATGCAATAGGTGTGTATGTGTGAGTGAATGTAGTGGAAGACTAAAGAGGGAAAAACTAAGGATGTGGCTACTATCGCATATGTCCATCAAGTCGTTGCCAATGAAACACCAGACAAGGTGGAGAAGTGATCCTAGATGGTGACGTAGAGGATGATCTAGAAGTCGATGCAAAGAGTGCAATGGGTGGGGAGCTAGTCGACCAATCGGCTAATCCTTCAAAGATATAGATTGTTGAGACTTTCTGCGTGCCATATGTCTAGCGACCATTACGGCAGATGGAGTAGACTGGGCAACAATAGGTGTAGTCCCACTGGATTGTCTAGCAGGAGTGGAGGTAGTCACAGCAATCTACTGAGGTTTCTTAGGAGGAAGACCTTGGGCCCTAGTGCGACATTCCTTGTCCACATGGCCCAATCTTTGGTAGTGTGTTTCTTAGGGAGTTGTCGTCAGATAGGTTTGGTCTCTTTGTTTCCATTGGAGAAAGGGGTGTCACTCTTGTTTTGGTTTGCCTTTGCATCTTACGACCTCTGCCACTGCCAGTTTTCATAAGAAACAAGAGGTAACCAGGCCCCTCTTTGAATAAGAATATGTGAATGACTTCTCGTAGACTTGATCGTGCAGCCTCGCGTAATGCAAGAATTGATACTCAATGAAACTAGCCTTCCTTCTTGGAGAGGGTGGTGAAACCTGATTAAGCACTTAATTACAATAATTAACAAATTCACAAAACTGAAATGTACACTTTACCATACAATCTTGGACATTGGATATCTTGGTCCCAAAATTAGGGCCCCTTTTAGTATTTTTTAAACTTATATTGCAATTGGATGGAGTACAAGTGAGATTCCTTATCTGTTCCGTTGATCCAAATGCCCCTTGCTGCCACAAATGATTAGCAAGCCTTCAAACCAATTTGCCCCTTAGTTTGCTTGGGGATTGACTTTCAGCCTGCTCCTTAAAATTCCTCGATTTCAGCTACTAGAATTCAAGTGCTAGGCCCTCAATTTTGAGCATGCATCGTGAGGTGGTTGTCAAACCCTAATTTACAGCATAAGTTGGGGTTTACAACAGAGATTAATTAAAATCTCTCCCTTTGATGGTGGAAACTATTGGAAAATGCTGAGATAACTTGAGAGATGGTTGGGGGATGAGAGATAATGCTATAGAGAGAACTTTTGGAATTTCACTGTGAGAAATGTTGAAAAACTATTGCTGCCCTGCTCAAACATCCATTGGTTTCTTGCTCTCTAACAGCCTTGTTCTCTCTCACAATGGCTGGAATGGACTTTCACCAGTCCTTAAAGATGTTTTTTTCACTTGCATGGAAAAGTTTTGTCAAGTGGCAGCCTTCTAATCCCATTTTTCAGTATTATCCAATTTATTAAATCAATTTGCATAGTATTAATTTTTAAAATTAATTACGTAATAGTTCTAGTGCTCAAAAGATTAGTTTAACCAATCAATAATTAAATTGGCTAGGCTAATTGTCTTTCAAGTATCCTTGATTAGTTATGGATTCTTAGATTGACATTAATTAATTAATTAATGCATAGTCTTTAATGTCGGCACTAATATTTATGGCCAATAAATTGGTCTAGGCCCAAATCTGACATCAGGTACCACCTAGTACTTGTCAGGAATAACTTATTACAAATTTTGCCTTTGGTACCAACTGATATCTTGGGGTCTTGGGTCCCACTGATGGGACCTAAAACGGGCCGGCACTGGCTCATGCACTAGCCGGACCTCTATCATGCGCTCAACAACCCCACGGCCTCGCGGCCAGGAGCGTGGATGGCACATGCATCATCTTCCTAAACACCTTGTATTTGTATCACGTCTCGTAGTCAAACTCTAACCCAATTAACACTCCTCAGAGGGAGTCCCAACACATTGCCAAATAGCACGAAGTACAAACACAGGAGGTCCTCCCACGACTGACTGCCGCTACCTCACTGCGACTCTCCTACACCTTGGAGATTGGTCCCTCGATGCGTCGCTAAACATATATAACACAATATCGCACATATTTCCACTCAAGGTACCAATTATTTCGTATCCAGGAATGTACCATACCTCACTTTCTTTCCCTCTAGACCCAACGCCTAGCGTGCAGCTTGGGACAATCTTATTCACTCAACGTTGGTTACGATCTAGAGAATACATGTGCTATGCATCCAGGAGGTATTGTCTGATACCTTTTATTATTTTATGCTTCATGCAAATTGTGAATGTCCATGTGCTCAAACAAAGAAAAATCAGCATTGTGCTTAGTGCAAAAGCATTCTTTTAATGATTTTGACTAACGCGTAATTGCTACGTTGCATGAACCTAGCACCGAGGAACCCTCGTGCTACTAGGTTCTTAATTTTTAATTATCGATCAACCTAAATGGTATGCATAAAAACCAGCAAGCTTTTCATCATTTCATTCAACATTTAAACACCTTTTGTACACTCTATCTCCTCACCCGTTTAGGTTGTGCATTATTGATCGGTTTAGGGTTCATTTTCATGTTTTTTTTGTTGTATAAAAAGCAATAAAAACTCACTAAAACATAAAGGTAGGGCTGAATTGAGGCTAAACCTCACACTTCACAGACCCCCCATACATACACAAACATGAATCTTATTTTTCCTTAATTTTCGACACTCAAAATTCATTTTTTTCTTATTTTTTTTCATTTTTCCTAATTTTATTGTATTTTTTGCAATATTAAATAACTGAAAATACAAAATGAGTTGTGGGTTGTGGCCTTTAGGTTCATTTGCAGCAAAAACACAAATTTAGTTGATGTGTCTTATTATATTTTTCATTTATATATAAAAAACACCCAATTTCTCCATATTTCACGTGTTTTACGGTTTTTACACCATTAATTTCAATCACAACACTTATGATTTTTTGATTTTCTGAGAATAAACTGATTAAACTCATAACAAGCAACATCATAATGCATAATCATCCCATGGGAACAAGTATTCATGAAGCAAATTGCATAAAACATCAATTTCCTTTGTAAAAATGAAATTATCATTCTTTGGGGGTTGCGGGTTTTTATTTGCTATGTCTCGGGACTGATTTCTAGCAATCATTAATGCTCATGACAGTCCACAATCAGCAATCTTCATTCCTCTTGAATCAGGAGCAACTCGGTCTTCATTGGATAAACATTCGTCATCCATTCTTCTTTTTCTTCTTCACCACATGAATCTGCCCTAAGAAGATAGAGAGGGAGGAGAGAGAAAGATTGAAATCAGAGATCTTCATAGAGACCGCCATTGGAGGAGCAAAGTACGGCGAAATGATCAGCATCCAGAGGGGAATGAGGGGCAATGATCAATTGGTGTGGTTGTTTGCAGGCAGCATGATCCTTCTCCATCCTCCAAGCGCAAATTTCGGCGCCCTCCCTGATCACGTTTTCTTCCTTCTCTCTCTCTGCACGATTTCATGTTGAGTTAAATGTTGGCATAAAATGCCCCTAGCCCCAAAGGTCACCACTCCTTTGGCCAAACTTATGTCCACCTTTTCAAATCTTACCCACTTTGTGGCCATTTCCCCGTCCGGACTCCGAATTGAGCTCTGAAAAATCCTGGGCGTCCGGCTCGGCATCCCACATTGGCCGGTAACTCTTGTCCACCTGCACGACAGTCTGAAAAATTATGAAAAATCAACAAAAGCACTTTGACGCTTAAAATCGTCCTAGATCGAGCCGCCGCCTTCGATGTTGAATATTTTTCCCTTGATATTCATAATTTTTAGCTATTTTTAAGCATTTCTCGGTATCAAAATTCCGCTCTTATTGGCGACCACGGGATAGGGCGACTCAGCCCGTTGAATCCCACAATATATCTGCACAAAACAACCAAAGGAAGTATCAAGCTGACATAAAATAGATACATATTAAAGACAGCACAATGCTCACTCTACCCCCTGACAAAACCAAGGTATGATATCCACAAGGAGTAGGCCTAGCATAATCTGATAAAAGGTCCGAAGCTAGTCACTAACCAACTGCTCCAACACGGCCAAACTAAAAAGAACTGTCAAAGAGGTTGCCCTAAGTGGTGGTCTGAACTATCTACCTAACTAAGGACAACACAATCAGGAGCTCCCACTAGGCGAGGACTCCTATAGCCTGATCAAGAAGTATTTTCTTGTAGCACATTTCTTCTTTTAGGGTTTTTATTTTATTGACATACTTGGGCATGTAAAAAGGAGGGAGTTGAGCGTGGTGACCCAAGGAGAACATGGCCTCAGGTCCTGTCTCGGTACCCAAGAACCTACCAAGCCCTCGCAAGGCGACACTTAATCCTTTTCTGACGCTCACTTTTATTTTCGCTCCAATCTTCCTTGATTTCTTCTTTTCCAGCAAGATGCCATCTCTAGGAAGACAAGGCTTCGGCCCCGGGTCTGACTCGTCCCCAGGAATCTACCAGGCCTTCGCTAGGCAATGATCAACTGCTTATAAATTTTCCTTTTTTTTTTTTTTCTTTTTTAATAGGGGTTAGAACCCCTTTTTACACACCTTTGTATATATTTATTGTCTTTTGGGATATTCAGGGTTTCTTTTCCTTTATCATCATTATTTTTTTCTGGCAGGCTTCTCTATCTGCTTCACAACTAACAAGAACTCCTAGAACGGCTGCCTAGCAGACTAGCAGAACAGGGTCACTAGGACTCCCTTCTAAAATAGGTCTTTTGATGCTTGACAATGGCTTTACAGGAGGCAATGACTACTCAGACCTCCCTCAAACATACTGAACCTAAACCTCGGGACCTCATGCCTTGGACGCCGGTCCCCAATAAGAAACGAAAATCCCCTTAACAAGTACACAAACACATATAGCATAAAAACCACAGTACTCATAAAGGAGAGATATCACCTGGATAGGGCCACAAGAAGCTTCCACGCAACAAAAGGCTCCTTCCAAGCTCTTCTTCAAACCTGTCTAGCACAAAACTAAAACGAGAAACCATTAACCGTACCTGCACTAAACAGACAACTGGCCCTCTTGGTCTAATGAAATAAAGCACTTCACTACTAAACTTAATCGGCCCTCGTGGCCTAATGAAATAAAACACTAAAACCTCGCAAACTGGCCCTCTTGGCCTAACGAGATAAAACAGAATAACACCTACACATCCTTACCTGGAAGAATCCAGATATACAATAATAGGTTCCTTTCCAAGGAGAAAAAACAGGCTCGCAGCCCTAAACTAAATGCATAAGATTATGATCCATCCCTCCTGCATAGATAGCAAGAGGTGTACGCATAATATGTTGTCTAATTAACCTATGGGTCCAGGATAATAACGGTAGATTGGTCTCGGCTACCCTTTGCATCACCCATATCAACCATCGTCTGCCATATATTGCATATTCTAATAACATTCCCCACAAGCGACCCGGTCCTGTTTCATCATTGATCACAATATCCAAACTAGGACCACAATTAAAGAAGAGGTCTTCCTCATAAGCAAGATTTGCTAATGAATCTGCAAATTGATTCCAGTAACGTGGAATCAGCTGAAAAGACACTCTCAAACTCTTCAAGTAGGGTCATAGCAGTCCGATGATACATACAAAGAATGGGATTCCGTACGGTGTATGTCCCATCTAGCTGATTCAGGATCAACTGGGAATTTCCTTTTACTAACAACCGACGAATACCACCTTGCTTGGCAATATGCAGTCCCATAATCAAGGCTTTGTACTCCGCCATATTGTTAGTGTATCCTACCCCGAGATAAGCAGCTAACTTCATCGTAACTCTACGTCGGGGATCTCGGATTACTACTCCAACACTTCTTTTTTTATTAGGGCTCGTGGACGCTCCGTCAAAATATAATGTATACGTCCACAATGGGTTTACACAGCTGGCCATCACGAACTCCTCTATTCGTAATTATGGTAATCAAAGTTTAGCATGTTGAGAGGATGCATTGACGGCTCCATCCCACCTTCTTCATTGAACTCAACAGGGATACTTGTCAACAGTCGTAAGCAGTGATGGTATAAGACTTTAATCTCCCACACAAAAAGTTCCGTCTTCTTGCTTAATCACCTTGTATCCTTTGCTCTACCAGATGAGTTTGCCATGATGGTATCTCTGCTCCAGATATGGGTGCTCCAAATAAGGAATTAACCGACCCATCAACCGACTTTAAGCTCTTTTCCGCAGGTCTCAAATTATTCCTAGCATGGACCTGCAATGCATCTTCTTTGTATTAGCAGACTTAGAAATAATAAGGTTTAATCTTATTAAGATTAACCTTATTTTTAAACTCTACTCCTTGTAGATCAGCTAATAGGGCTGTAGACCTTTTCTTCCCTAACCTGACAATCTTGTAGGAACCATCCCATTTAGGTTCCAGCTTCCCTGGAAATAGCTCCATACGCGCATCGTAATAGAGGACTAACTGTCCTTTTTTAAAGGTATATTCCTTCGCTCTAAGGTCATGCCACTGCTTCATTCGACGCTTGGCTACCTCGTGGTGTAATAAGCTCTGCAACTTCAGCTCATCCAGGTGGGCTATAGTTGTGAAACGTTCAAAAAGGGAATCCTTATCTCCTAAAGAATTGTTAATTGCAAACCGTATAGTCGGCAATTCGATTTCAAGGGTTAACACACACTCTTCCCCATAAACCAATTTAAATGGAGTATGGCCGGTAGCTCGCTTGAACGTGGTATTATACGCCCATACTGCCACATACAGCTTCTTGTCCCAGTCTCGTTTCTTCTCAGAGACTATCTTAGACAAGATACTCACAAGTTCCTTTTTAGTATTTTCAACTTGCCTATTTGCTTGCGGATTATAAGGAGTCGTTTTATTGTGCTTGATTTGCCAAGCTTCTGTCAAGCTTTTGATCACTTTGTTCAAAAAATGGGTTCCACGGTCGGACATTAATTCTTTCGGGGAACCAAAGCGGTAGATAATCTGCTCTAAAAGGAAACTTGCAGTCTCTTTTGCATTGTCCTGCCTCGTCGCCCGCGCTTCTGACCATTTTGTAAAATAATCAGTGGCTACTATAATGTACCTCTTCTGGGTAGTAGACGACGGAGTAATAGGACCCACAAAATCAATGCCCCACTTCTAAATGGAAGGATAGCCATGATAGGCATAAACCATCTGCTTATTCAGCTCTCTAAAATCCATACATAGTCGGATTTGGTTATTTTTCTTCTTCCTGATAACAACTGGGGAACACCATTCTGTGTGTTGTACAGGGAAGATTAAACCCGCTTTCCTTAACTTCTGTAGCTCCTCAAACAGGCCGTCCCTCAATTCAAAAGGCATACGCCTTACTTTCTGATGCACAGGACGACTGCCTTCTTTTACAGGAATAGTATGAACAGCCAGGCTGGGAGGAATGCCTCTCAGCTCATCATAACTCCAAGCAAAGATATCACGGAATTCTTGAATCAAGGACACATAGTCCTCCCTTTCTGCTGAACTGAGCATAGAACCTAATTTAATTGGTCGCGAATCAGTCGACGGGCCAAGGTCTAACTCAATCACATCCGTATCTCTTATCCTATCTTGAGGCTCTATCGGCTCATTTAGAGTTATCTGATAGATATCCTCTGTAGTGGACCCCTCTTTAGGTTCATCACTGGATGACGTCTCACTACCAGATGGGTCGTCTACTGTCTCTAATTCCGTAGACGATAAAGGAGCTCTCTCACTTTGAGGAGCCTCAGGATAAGCATCGACTATTACTCGATTAGCACCTCTACCTAGAACCACTCGACCGGCGGGTATATCGACCGGCGGTTATGGTTCCAGACTCTATGCTGTGATATCAAACCACAGCCCTTCCTTTTAACGTCATATTGAAGAACATCATGAGATGTTCCTCGTCCTGGATGCGATAATTGAATATCAACCTCTGAAATTCACAAATCTGAAATTCTGCATCCTCTTCCGCTAACCCATTAAAAATGGGCAAGGAAACTCCTAAAGCTGGTAAATCCGGCGTCCCTGCAGAAATCGCAATAGGCTGTGCCATGGTGACTATCGGATTAGCAATAGGAGCTTGAAATGACGGATTCACATCCCCACTTAAAGTGGGTAGACTTGATGGAGAAGAGGAAGAACCTATGCTTCCTCCTGCACCTAATGGAATAGGTGGAGCAGTTAGGTGACTAAGACCACTGCTTCGTATACGTACTGGACTACTCCTTTGAGGAGAATAACGGCTTACAATCTCTAACCGCCGTCTAGCCCTTTCAGCGCTTTCGGCTTTCTGAATTTCGGCTTGACGGTCCTTGTCAGAGACATAAACCAACTACCTTTTGGTCCCTAGAAACCCTAAATCCGAAAACCAACACTTATAAGTGGCTCCCGGCAGACGTACCACTGATGAGACCTAAAACGGGCCGGCACTGGCTCATGCACTAGCCGGACCTCTATCATGCGCTCAACAACCCCACGGCCAGGAGCGTGGATGGCACATACATCATCTTCCTAAACATCTTGCGTTTGTATCACGTCTCGTAGTCAAACTCTAACCCAATTAACACTCCTCAGAGGGAGTCCCAACACATTGCCAAATAGCACGAAGTACAAACACAGGAGGTCCTCCCACGACTGACTGCCGCTACCTCACTACGACTCTCCTACACCTTGGAGATTGGCCTCTCGATGTGTCGCTAAACATATATAACACAATATCACACATATTTTCACTCAAGGTGCCAATTATTTCATATCCAGGAATGTACCATACCTCACTTTCTTTCCCCCTAGACCCAACGCCTAGCGTGCAGCTTGGGACAACCTTATTTACTCAACGTTGGTCACGATCTAGAGAATACATGTGCTATGCATCCAGGAGGTATTGTCTGA
Organism: Lygodium microphyllum; assembly: GCF_053477565.2. Classification (NCBI taxonomy): domain Eukaryota; kingdom Viridiplantae; phylum Streptophyta; class Polypodiopsida; order Schizaeales; family Lygodiaceae; genus Lygodium; species Lygodium microphyllum. The sequence goes on from NC_141143.1 coordinate 131,404,941, forward strand.
TACCTTTTATCATTTTATGATTCATGCAAATTGTGAATGCCCATGTGCTCAAACAATTAAGAAAATCAGCATTTGTGCACATGTGGAAAACATTTCTTTCAATGATTTTGACTATCGCTCGTATGCGGCGTTGTATGAACCTAGCACCGAGAAACCCTCGTGCTACTAGGTTCTTAATTTTTTTAATTATCGATCAACCTAAATGGTATGCATAAAGACCAGCAAGCTTTTTATCATTTCATTCAGCGTTTAAACACCTTTTATACACTCTATCCCCTCACACGTTTAGGTTGTGCATTATTGACCGGTTTAGGGTTCATTTTCATGTTTTTTTTGTTGTAAGAAAAGCAATAAAAACTCACTAAAACCTAAAGGTAAGGCTGAACTGAGGCTAAACCTCATACTTCAGACCCCCATCCACAAACATGAATCTTATTTTTTCTTAATTTTTGGCACTCAGAATCCATTTTTCCCTTATTTTTCTCAATTTTTCTTGTTTTTTTTGCAATATTATATAACTGAAAATTCAAAATGAGTTGTGGGTTGTGGCCCTTAGGTTCATTTGCAGAAAAAAACACAAATTTAGTTGGTGTGTCTTATTATATTTTCTATTTATATATCGAAAACACTCAATTTTTCCATATTTCACGTGTTTAACGGGTTTTATACCATTAATTTCAGTCACAACACTTATAATTTTTTGATTTTCCGAGCATAAACTGATCAAACTCATAGTAAGCAACATTATAATGCATAATCATCCCATGGGAATAAGTATTCATGAAGTAAATTGCATAAAACATCAATTTTCTTTGTAAAAATGAAATTACCGTTCTTTGCAGGTTGCAGGTTTTTTTTTGCCATGTCTCGGGACTGATTTCCAGCAACCATTAATGCTCATGACAGTCCACAACTAGCAATCTTTATTCCTCTTGAACCACGGAGCAATCCGGTCTTCATTGGACAAGGATTCCGTCATCCATTCTTCTTCTTCTTCTTCACCACATGAATCTGCCCTTAGAAGAGGGAGAGGGAGGAGAGAGAAAGATTAAAATCAGAGATCTTCATAGAGATCGCCATTGGAGGAGCGAAGGACGGCGATATGACCAGCAGGCAGAGGGGAATGAGAGGCAATGATCAATTGGTGTGGTTGTTTGCAGGCAGCATGATCCTCCTCCCCGGCGCCCTCTATGTTGATCATGGAGGATGGAGGAGGATCATGCTGCTTGCAAACAACCACACCAATTGATCATTGCCCCTCATTCCCCTCTGCTTGTTGGTCATATCGCCGTGCTTCGCTCCTCCAATGGCGGTCTCTATGAAGATCTCTGATTTCAGTCTTTCTCTCTCCTCTCTTTCTCTCTTCTAAGGGTAGATTCATGTGGTGAAGAAGAAGAAGAAGAATGAATGATGGATGCTTGTCCAATGAAGACCGGATTGATCCGTGGTTCAAGAGGAATGAATATTGCTGATTGTAGACTGTCATGAGCATTAATGGTTGCTGGAAATCAGTCCCGAGACATGGCAAAAAAGAACGAGCAACCCGCAAAGAACGGTAATTTCATTTTTACAAAGGAAATTGATGTTTTATGCAATTTGCTTTATGAATACTTATTCCCATGGGATGATTATGCATTATAATGTTGCTTGCTATGAGTTTGATCAGTTTATGCTCGGAAAATCAGAAAATCGTAAGTGTTGTGACTGAAATTAATAGTGTAAAACCTGTAAAACACGTGAAATATGGAAAAATGGCGTGTTTTCGATATATAAATGGAAAATATAATAAGACACACAAACTAAATTTGTGTTTTTTTCTGCAAATGAACCTAAGGGCCACAACCCACAACTCATTTTGAATTTTCAGTTATTTAATATTGCAAAAAATACAAGAAAAATAGAAAAAATGGAGAAAAATAAGGAAAAAATGGATTCTGAGTGCCGAACGGTAATTTCATTTTTACAAAGAAAATTGATGTTTTATGCAATTTACTTCAACATAGAGGGCGCCGGGGAGGAGGATCATGCTGCCTGCAAACAACCACACCAATTGATCATTGCCTCTCATTCCCCTCTGCCTGTTGGTCATATCGCCGTCCTTCGCTCCTTCAATGGCGGTCTCTATGAAGATCTCTGATTTTAATCTTTCTCTCTCCTCCCTCTCCCTCTTCTAAGGGCAGATTCATGTGGTGAAGAAGAAGAAGAAGAATGGATGACGGAATCCTTGTCCAATGAAGACCGGATTGCTCCGTGGTTCAAGAGGAATAAAGATTGCTAATTGTGGACTGTCATGAGCATTAATGGTTGCTGGAAATCAGTCCCGAGACATGGCAAAAAAAAACCCGCAACCTGCAAAGAACGGTAATTTCATTTTTACAAAGAAAATTGATGTTTTATGCAATTTACTTCATGAATACTTATTCCCATGGGATGATTATGCATTATAATGTTGCTTACTATGAGTTTGATCAGTTTATGCTCGGAAAATCAGAAAATCGTAAGTGTTGTGACTGAAATTAATAGTGTAAAACCTGTAAAACACGTGAAATATGGAAAAATGGCGTGTTTTCGATATATAAATGGAAAATATAATAAGACACACAAACTAAATTTGTGTTTTTTTCTGCAAATGAACCTAAGGGCCACAACCCACAACTCATTTTGAATTTTCAGTTATTTAATATTGCAAAAAATACAAGAAAAATAGAAAAAATGGAGAAAAATAAGGGAAAAATGGATTCTGAGTGCCGAAAATTAAGGAAAAATAAGATTCATGTTTGTGGATGGGGGTTTGAAGTATGAGGTTTAGCCTCAGTTCAGCTTTACCTTTATGTTTTAGAGAGTTTTTATTGCTTTTCATATAACAAAAAAAACATGGAAATGAACCCTAAACCGGTCAATAATGCACAACCTAAACGTGTGAGGGGATAGAGTGTATAAAAGGTGTTTGAATGCTGAATGAAATGATGAAAAGATTGTTGGTTTTTATGCATACCATTTAGGTTGGTCAATAATTAAAAAAATTAAGAACCTAGTAGTACGAGGGTTTCTCGGTGCTAGATTCATGCAACGCCGCATACGAGCGATAGTCAAAATCATTGAAAGAAATGTTTTCCACATGTGTATAAATGTTGATTTTCTTAATTGTTTGAGTACATGGGCATTCACAATTTGCATGAAGCATAAATGATAAAAGGTATCAGACAATACCTCCTGGATGCATAGCACCTGTATTCTCTAGATCGTGACCAACGTTGAGTGAATAAGGTTGTTCCAAGCTGCACGCTAGGCGTTGGGTCTAGGGGGAAAGAAAGTGAGGTATGGTACATTCCTGGATACGAAATAATTGGTACCTTGAGTGGAAATATGTGCGATATTGTGTTATATATGTTTAGCGGGGCATCGAAAGGCCAATCTCCAAGGTGTAGGAGAGTCGCAGTGAGGTAGCAGCAGTCAGCCGTGGGAGGACCTCCTGTGTTTGTATTTCGTGCTATTTGGCAATGTGTTGGGACTCCCTTTGAGGAGTGTTAATTGGGTTAGAGTTGGACCACGAGACTGAGAGGCTTGACTAACCAATGCCTCTGATTTGGAAGCATTACGTTCCTTCAACCGTTTCTCTTGGTCCAAGACCATAGGAAAATCAACTCTTCCCATTGAAGAGTCGACTCCGGCCCTGATGCAATAAGGGAACAAAAGGTACTAAATTGTGGCGGCAACTGAGACAATAAATGATCGCCATATCTTTGGAGGAAATGGGCTTTCCCGGATTTTGAACCTGCATCTGAAGTTGCTGAAGCTTGTTGATGTGTTTCCGAAGCGAAGAAGACTTATTCACAGACAAGATCCACATCTGCACCTTCAGAGAAACCCTCTTTATCAAGGTCATCTGGTCGAATCTCCACCCATATCTCTTGAGCCACCGTCGAATGCTCGATGTGAGCTATCATTGCTATAGTACAAGACAAAAAGAAAAGAACGAATCCTGGCATTCAGTTTGTCCTAGTGAGACTGGGCCTTGGTCAACTCTGCATGAGCATTTGAAGAGAGTTTAGACTCATCTCTCACCGAGGGCCAGTTGATCTCCTCCATCACAAGCTCCGCCAAATCATAAGACTCTAGGATGGCCAACATCATCATGTGCTAGATGCGGTAATTGTCACCATCGAGCTTCTGATCTGATGGAAGAGCCGGTAGGATAGGCACCTTTCGGTCCATGATCGCCTGGAACTCCAAGTCGGTCTCTGTACACATTTTCACCTGCAATGCCTGCACAAATGCAAAAGCAGCCCCCTTTGACCATGAAGACGCAGCTTGTTAGGGCTCTTTCCTCCGCTTCCCGAACCTTCTTCAGCCGCTGGAGACGATGAAAAGGTAAAATCTGCAATGGAAGGTTGAAAACGCAGCCTTCATCCTCTTCAAACAGTAACAACCTACAACAAATTCACCAATTGGACTCCTTTCTTGCATGCCCACACTCGCTTTAGCCTTGTTCCGATGCGTAGCCCTCCCGCTCGCCCTCGAATGCTGGAAACGCAGCCTTGCTTCAGATAGGTTCTTCACTCAGTCAAATTGTCTTCACCGCTCTGATACCATATCAGAGTGCAGCGATGCGGAAGCGTGGGACCAAGACTGAGAGAGAGTGAACACAAAGAGAAGAGAGAGAGAGAGAAAGATAGTGAAATGCAGAAAATCTGTAGTGAAGAATGCTGTATAGGGATGCAGAATTATACACGGTGCAGCAAGAATATCTGCGTATGTCTCCGCCTTGAGGACCTTCATCTCCATCAGCTCGAGTGCCGTTTGTCACCAGCAGGCTGTCTATGTAGATACAAGTGATAGACAAGTGCTGGAAAGGACTGCTATAAATAGCAGAAGAAAATACCAAGAAAATGACCAGCATCAGGTCGGCTTAAATGCAGCCGATTGCATAAAAACTGTTCGATTGCTCAGCCTGGCTGACGGCCACATGGTATCTGTGCTGGTTGCTGACGTGGTTGTTGACATGGCTGCTGACATGTCTTGCCTGCTGCGCTATCTTGCTTTGATCTGCTGAAACTCTCCTAGCTGTCCAAGGAATGACAATCTCTAACACTGGACCTAATGATCAGTGTTCGCTAGTTGTTCAGCCTACAAATTTGCATTAATAGCTTGCTGTTCAAAAGGTTCAGAATGCTGTCCAACCTGTTTTGGCTGTTCTAGTGGCACATTTTCTTTCTAAAATTGTGGTACATCATGCGCAACCTTTTACTTATTAATTTTAGCATCATTCCCTACATTTATAGGGTTATTTATAGCAGGTATTTACTGTTGTACGTCGGGCACTCTTTGCTGTCCTATAGGTATTTCTTCTCAGAACACAACCCTTTTGACTTTCTCAGTCTTTTCGGGTTGTTTATGCATGCAATCTTCTCGAAAGATAATATCATTGCTGCGTACAAATTTTCAATTTCTTGGGATCCCATAATTTATACCCCATTCCACCCTCATCACCATATCTTAGGAAAATGTATTTACAAGACTTTGGCTCCAATTTGCTGGGTTGTTCCTTGTGTATGTGAACAAATGCCTCGTAGCCAAACACTCTCAAGTGTGCATATGAAGATGGCTTGCCCAACCACACTTCTTGAGGGACTCTTCTTCCCTCCCTCCCCTCAAAGACCTATTTGGTGACCGATTTATCAAGTGTACGATTGTCATAACAGCCTTTGCTCAAAATCCATGGGGTAATGTTGCATGAGATAACATTGTATGGACCTTCTCTTGAATAATCCTATTCATACACTTTGTAACTCTGTTTTGGGGCGGATTATAAGGGGCAATGAGCTCCTTTTATATACCTTTGCTATCACAAATGGCCCGTAAGGCTTTGGATATATATTTCTCACCATTGTCGGAGCGAAGACACTTCAATGTCTTGCTGGTCATATTTTTAGCAAGTGCCAAGAATTTTGTAAACTTATCCAAACTCTTCTCTTTGCGACGGATCGGATAAACCCCATACTTTGCGAGTGGCATTATCAATAGAAGTGATAAAATATTTCTTTCTCCTTAGAAACAACCTTGGCATCTCATATACATTTGAATGTACCAACTCTAAGGGTGAAGACTTTAGTGAGAGACTTTTTATGCGATATTTGAGCATGTTTACCAAAAATACAATGATCACAATGGTCAAAATCAGCATACCTTAAACACGGCAAATAATCCAAATAACAAAGCGCTTTTATTCTAGTTTGACTCATGTGTCTCAATCGGCTATGACACAGACACATTTGGCTGCTCTTGTTATGGCGACAACATGGTCACGCACACTAGATATATGTAATGGATATGAAGTATCACTTTTAGAGCCTTTAGCAACAACAATTCTAGAGTCCTTACATATCTTAATGGATATGGAGTATCACATTTAGAGCCTTTAGCAATAATTCTAGAGCCCTTACATATCTTCAATTTGCTATCCCCAAAAGTGGTATGATAGCCTTCATCATCTAGCTGCCTTGTGCTTATCAAGCTCTTCTTGAGTTGAGGTACATGCCTTACATTATGCAAAGTGAACATTGAACCATGTTGAAATGCCAACTACACATTGCCAATCCCTGCAACGTCACATGCGTAATTGTCCCCCAAGTGGACAACACCATGTCTACCACCACTGTAGTCAGAAAGCCACTTATGGTATGATGTTACATGGAATGAAACACTTGAATCAAGAATCCAAGTGTCTATGCCATCATCAGAATCTAGAATCAATGACTATGCACTTAAGAAGAAGCAAAGAGTACATCATTGCGACTGTCACTCTCATGATTGACCACATTGACTTCCTCTATCCTCACATTGCTCTTCTTTGTATGTTGACCGTCTTCTTTCTCATGTTATCATCAGTGTTTTTGCCTTTGCCCTTTTCTTTCTTCCACTTGAAGCAATCTTGCTTGAAGTGCCCTTTCTTGCCACAATGATGGCACTGCACATTTTTACCATGAGACTTGTTGCGTGCTTTGTTGTTAGAGTTACCCTTCTATTGGGATTTGCCTCTAGTATGCAGTGCATTGGAAGACTTGTTTGCTGAAATCTTTTGCCTATTGAGCTTCTCCATGAGTAGAGAGCTCTGCACATCTCAATATAATAGCATAGCATGAAAATTACTCATTGCTGTCCCAAAAGTGTTCCAACTTTCAAGCAAAGTGCATAGCTAAAAGGTTGCCTTGAACTCCTCATCAATGTGAAATTCCAAAGCAATCAGCTGGCTGAAAATAGAGTTAAACTCATTCAAATGAATAGACATGGTTGTACCTTCATATGAAGGTCCATTAGTTTTTTCAACCAATAAACCTTGGTGGTTGCACTTTTTTGAGCATATAACTCCTCAAGTCTTTGCCACATATCATAGGGAGATTTCAGATTCTTGATGTTGAAAAGCAAAGCGTCTGACACTGAAAGCTCTATGGCTGACACTGAAAGCTCTATGGTAGAGCATGTAAGCTCATCTAACTCTTCCCACTCATCTAGATCCATGGTTGCTCATCTTACTCCTTTTGTCTTTATAGGCTTCACGTGTTTTTTGCCATATAGCAAAGTTGTGTGCACCCTTAAGCTTCTTAATGTTCAAAAGATTGCAGCTATCATTGCTGCTTGTCATGATTTACAGCTCAAAGGTGACTCAAATGTCAACAAATGTGAGCCCAATTGTCACACAAATGATGAAGGTATGAAGTAAGTACCAATCAACAATGAAAATTCATGTAATTGCAGAAATTTCAGATCTGCAAATTAATTTTTCAGAGGTATAAAATGTGTGCTACAGCACACCATAAGTAATTACAGCCGTATCATAGGCTAATACATCAATTACATGAGAAAGCCCCAATTTTAAGTTGCAATTTTTGCTCCAAATGCATCCACGGGCACAAATTTGACTTGAACAGTCCAAAGCCCTAAAATTTCATTGCTCAATTTGCTTAAATGACATCAAACATAACTCCCAAATGGATTGCACAAGCCAATTTCGCCATGATTTCACAAAATTTTCAAAAGCCCCAAATTTGTGTGGGGTTCTATGTGCTTTGTTTGCCTAGAAAGTGCATTGCAAGTACATACCAAGACCAAATTTGACTCAAATCTTGCAAATTTTGCGAAAGCCCCAAATTGTACAAGGTCCAATGTGTCAAAATTACAAGAATTGTACTGTCTCCCTGCAATTTCTGCACATATGTGAAAAGCCTCAATTTTTGAGACTCGAGAGTGTGCAAGAATCCACAAATTTTACTTAGTTGAGTAAAATCTTCACACATACTCTAGAATCCCCAAATTTCATGAGTAGATGTGTGCCTAATCTCTGGGATTTGTGGAACTGTGCTTGGGCATGTGTGATAGCCCGCAGATTTTAAACAAAGGATAGACCTTTGAAAAAAAATGATTACTTTAGAAATAAAAAAAATGTTAACTGGTGATGGCTGATTGCTTACCGAACTTGTGCCCATGCTGACCTCCTAAGATCGCTTGACAGCCCGCATGCGTGTTGCTTACTCGTCACCTGCGTTGATGATGTGGCGTGCAGCTTGCGTGTCATCCCCTGTCCACTTGATGTGACCTGACACGCCTAATTGCATGATGGCTGTGCTGATTGGACATTCTGTGACCCGATTGAGATTGATTAATTGTGGTGTCTCGAGATGGCCTTGAGCTCTGATACTTGTTTGTGGTGGCTTATGCCCAGTGAAGGTTTGATGTTCGGCAATGCCACACAGAGAGAGAGAGAGAGAGAGAGAGAGAGAGAGAGAGAGAGAGAGAGAGAGAGGCACGATGTATGGGTAAAAAAAAGAGATGTACCACTCTTAGGTTTTTGATAGTTATATGTAGAGGACTAAGGGTGTGTTCACACTCGAGCACGCATACAAGGCAGAGTGGCCCTTTATTTCCAACATCCCTCTCACTTTCATCTATACTTCCTTCTCTTTTTCCTTTTTAAAATTCCTCTTTCTCTTACTCTCCTTTTTTCTCATTTTTCTTCATGATACCTAAATCTCTTAATGAAACTTTTTGACTATATACCCCAAATCTTGAAAAGGTTATGGGCAAGGAAAAATTTTACCAATGGACTTGTAAGTTGTGTGGGATGATCATTATAAGTAGCATAGCAAGGTTTATCATTCATTGAACCAAGGTGGATATTCAATGTGGCCCATGTCTCCAAATCCCTCAATCTGCAGTCGATGATATTATGAAAAAAAGTGTCTCTCTCTCTCTCTCTCTCTCTCTCTCTCTCTCTCTTTGATTGAAGTGGCAATGTCTCATCAAGTATGACAAAGGCTCAAGAAGAGGTTGCGAGTCTTGTGACCCTTGAAATGGAAGTGGATGCTTTTGAAACTCCTAGTTCATCTAAGACACAAACTTTATTACAAGAAGTTATAGGTGGTATTTTCGGTCCTTTGTCTTTTCTCAAAGAGAGAGAGAGAGAAATATAGAGATAGAGATCGTGTGTACTATCATTGAGTGCAATCTTCCGTTCCATTTACTTCGAGTAGATCGATAGAAAAGGATAGTCAAAGCTATTATCGTGGTTGGACCATGTGAGGGGTGGTACATGATCAACTACAATGATATGCGGAGTAACAAGGTGGATGAGGAGAGGAAGAGAATCGACCAATCTCTCGAGCTCGTATCTGTTGAATGGGCAAAGTATCGTTGCATCATACTTTCTGATGGATAGAGGGATAAGAAGAATTGAGAGATTGTTTCTTTATCTCTAGGCATATTTTTCTTGCGAGTCATGGATGGGGAACAAAGAGAGAATAACATTGAGGACTTTCATATGTAAACACAAACTTTACCCATGACTAATATGGAGAGCACAAACTTTGGGCTTCTCATAAAATAAGCCATTGATGAGATCTAGGCATACAAAGTACTTGATACTAAGGATCCAAAGTAGTTATACTTATTTTTGTGCAAGTTGAATAACTAATTTAAGTTTTAAATTCTAAAGGCTAAATGCAATATTTAAAAAAATGTAATGTTAATATATTGGATTTCATGCCAAGGCTTGATGATATGCTCTGTTTGCTTCAAAAAAGATAGAAGTGGATGAGGAGACCCATCCACGATCTTGCTACCCTCTTATATCATACATATAAACGTCTATCTCTTTTTTTAGATTAAGAGTTGGTAGGAGGTAGAGATGTTTCTATCCTAAAGGCATTAGATGAGGACCATTAGGCAGTGTTCATGTGATAAGTCATACATTATAGTGACTAAAGAGAAATTGTCTTTACTAGTGCTGTGGATGGAAGAGATTTTCTTTGGTCAAGTCTTTGTTTTGGTGGAAATCTTTTTGATATCAAGTGCTATGTGTGGAAGAGGTTCTCTTTGGTGAAGTTTCTGTTTTGGCGGGAAGCTTTTAGGTACTTGATATGCAAAAGATGCCACTACCAAAACAGAGGCTTGATTAAAAACAGAAAACCTCCTTCAATACACAATGCTGGTAAAGGCTTTTTATCGTGAGTCACTATAATTTTTAATTCTTATAAGAATATTGCATGGTGGTTCTTTTCTAATGTCTTTGAGAGATAGACATCTCTATTTGTTGTAAACTCTTGATCCATGATAAGGGATAAATTTTTATATATAGGATGCAAGAGGATAGTAAGATTGTGGATAGGTCTCTTTTTTCACTTTCACTTTTTCTTGATTAAATAGAGGATGTTATCACACCTTGGCGTCACATCCAATATGTCAACACTCTAGTCCTTAGGATTTAAAACTTACAGTAATTATTTAAATTTTACAAAAGGAAATGTAGTTAGCTTGGATCCTTGGCATCAAATATTTCGTACGCTTTGATCTACTTGATGGCTTCTCATGAAGTGAACGAGAAGCCCCAAGGTGGCGTTCTTTATATCAGTCATGTAGAAAATTCTATATAAGAGGGTAATAGCTATTATTAACCTTTGTACATAATGTTAAAATGTCTCTCAAGTAAAGTCTTCGAATGACTTTTCTCTTTTTTATGCTTGAGAGTGACTTTTTCTTCAACCATGCTTGCTAAATTTCGGTTTGCATGTCATATAGTTGCTCAAAAAGCAACCACATGGTGGCAAAATAGAACTTGAATGGCTTATTTAGCTCTACGTTAATGCAGGCACAGAAGATGGCTGAGACCTTTACTTTCTTTATGATAAAATCGATAATGAGAGAAGTATTTACAATAAATTTTTATACCCAATAAAGTGTTTCAATATATTTCATTAGAAGATTTATGCAATGTGAGGCACATGGAGTCCAACAATGGATGAAAATTTTGTTTCTAGCAATTGTCTTATACTTCATCAATTAGATACTTTGTCGATGACCACTTGTAACATGTTGGCAGTACCAACTTACATGGTATAAGTGAAAGAGGAGGTAGGTAAGGTAGAGATTTATGATTAGGGTAGAATGTATGAGATTCATTAGGGTATTTGAATCATGAATGATGAGATTATAGATAAAACTTGGAAATAGAATAATAATAAGTAATCTAAAAAATGAAAGCTCAAATATAAAACAAATTATAAATTAAAAAGTAAAATTTTATTTTAAAGATTTACCTCGATAATAGATTGTTTTATGTGTTTGTATATGAAAGTTCTAATTGTTTTTTTTTCTCTTTGCTTCGTATCCACGATGTGTAAGTAAAATATGCCAAGAGGTGAAGAAATGAGGATATTATAACTTCTTAATTTTTCCTATCACTCTATCCATGGGAAGGTATGGTGCAATGATACTTTGCCAATTCGACACACACAAACTTGAGAGATTTGATGATTCACTTCCGCTCCTCATTGAGTTTTTAGTCCATATATCATTGTAGGTAACCTTGTATCACCTCTCGCATGGACCAACCGTGGTAATAGCTTTGACCATTCTTTGTTAAGACTTCAAGCTCTGTCTATCTATCTATGTGTGTTACCGACAGTCTAATTGTATGTCTAGCTGTACACAACAAGTGTGGGACATTTAGTAAGTTGGTGGTCTCTAATTTAACCACAGCTAGTACATTGACTAGATGACCTAGTTGTAACTATTCAGTTCTTCTAGTTATGTGTGAGAATAATGAAAGAAATGGGATGAGCTGATTGATCACTCTCTGTTGCTCCAAACCTACTGTGTCATTTAACATGGTATTAGAGCCAACATGAATGGGGACTCTGGAGCTTGGCATTGAAGGAGTCTAGATCTGGAGCTTGAAGATAACAGTCTCTGCTGGAAAAGAAAAACGACCATTGTTCTTGTTAAGGTATGCATCAGGGTTTATGCTTTGTGCTTGTGCAAGAGCCATCTGTGGCTTGTTTGGGAGCTTCATAAGGCTTCGTTGAGTACATGTGAGTGGCCATTTGACATCAAAGACATCAAATCTAAAAAAACGTCATCAAAGGAGACTGTGCTTGCAGCCCGTTTTTTTACAGAAGCCATATCTTGCTACATAAATGGATTTTGGAGAAATGGCCCTTTATCTTTACCATTTCGACATGGTCTACAACTTTGCAGAAGAAAGTTTTTCCTCCACGCTACGCATTGGCACAACATAGATTGCGGATGCAGTTCTCATGGGTCAAGGGATCTTCATGGCTCCGGATATGGTTGACATGTTTATGGATTGAAATACTCTGATTTGAACTGACGGTTGCTGTTGAAAACTGTCATTGAATTGGAAGGCTGAAACTAATCAGTTAAGAAACCTTGGTTTGTAGGAAGTTAGGCAGTGTTTATAACATGGCAAATGCAGAGAGAATAGATAACATAACCCAGATAGTGGGTGAGAAACTTGATAGCAATAACTATGCCATCTGGAAGTTCCGCATGGAGAACTTCTTGATAGGAAAAGGATATTGGGATTTGGTAACAGGAGTAGAGGGTGAACCCAAATTGCCTACTGATAGGAATTCCACTCCAGATCAGCAGAGAGCTCATAGAGCGTGGACGGAAAGAGCACGCAGGGTTCTACATTGGTTGTCATTATGTATTTCGGATGCTATGGTAATGCAGATTATAAACTGCAGTTTTCCGGAGGATGCATGGAATACCTTGATTAGGTACTATGGTACTACCACAAGTGCCAAGAAGATATAGCTGAAGCATAAATTCAATAATATGGAGAGAAAGGGTAGGTCTATTTAGGACTATGTCACTAAAATTAAGACCATTGTCGCCCTCATGTCGCCCAGAATGGTTGCAGTGGCACCTATCAGAACCCCATTTCCTATCTTAGGATGCTTGTCCCCACCAACTTTACCTGTCCCACCTAAGGTTGCATGATGCAGAATAGCCACATTGACAACCCACAAATGTTGTCTCTCCAATAACAACCCCTATGGCATGATCTAACAAAATACATTTTCCTATGCGGACAGCTGGATGTATGTTGGCAACAAAAACGTTTGTAACCCTGCTTTGTAATATCAATGCTAGTAGAACATGCCCTTCTATCCACAACCTGTGGGAAATTTTGTGTGCTTGGCATGCTTGAAACCCTTTAAGAGGTATACGCAGTTTCAATGTTTTTATTTTAAGAATAATTAAGACATCTACTTTGAGATGCTTGGTCCATTATATGCCACAGAGAAATGCTTTCCAACATAGATGGTTTTCTCGTACTGGTGTTTTGATCTTTCTATTCAGCGTGCACCTCTCCTATTTTGGTTGAATTAGCATGAATGGAGATTTACTTCTGCAATATTGAAAATAGGATAAGATATTATTGCTTAGACATAAATCTTTTGATACTTCCATATCTGTGCGGGCTGAAATGCCAGATTTTAATGAGCTTGTGGCATTGCTCATTCATGAGGAAGTCAAACTAGGATTGACTACTGGTTCTAGCAGCTCTAAGATCAAGGATGCTGTCTTTTACTCGAATCAACGCGGCGGTGGCACCCGTGGTAGGGGATTTGCTCGTGGTAGAGGAGCATCACAGAATATGTCTCATGGCAGTAATGCCTAGCAAGGTTCAAATGCACGAGGAGGTGGCAATTTTAGAGCCAAGGGGAGATTTAGCCATAGGGGCAGAGGCTCTTGGCAGCCACAACGTATCTCTGACAATCCTAACAAGGATAAGGATTGTCATTATTGTGGCAAGTACAGACGCATTGCCAAGGACTGTTGGAAGAAGCAGGGCAATCAAAAGGGCAAGCAACATGGATATTATGCATCGTCCATCCATACAGAGGATGATTCCGTAGATCGGTTGTTTGCCATGACTTACGTGCAGAACAGGGTTGCTAAGAAGTTGAATGTAGATGATGTTTGGTATATTGATTCAAGAGCATTGAATCATATGACACATCATGGTGATTGGTTCGCAGATATGGTGCTTGACAGGAATGGCCATGTATGCATGGGCGATGATACACAGGATAACATTGAGAACAAAGGCATAGTACCTCTGGTGATTCATGATGGCAAGAAGAAAAACCTGCATGATGTGTTGCATGTCCCATCCATTACGAAGAATTTGTTGTTTGTGGGTCAGATGAGTGAGCAGAATTTGCAGGTCCGTTTTAATAAGCATGGTTGCTTCATTGAAGAGTTTGGTAATGGTTGTAAATTGATTGCTTGTGGTCATAGACATGGCAGGATGTTCACATTAGATGCCACTTTACCATAGTTGAAATCAGCAATGTTTGCTCATGGTTCAGGCACAATCAAAGACCTAGAAATATAGCATAAGAGAGTGGGGCATGTAAATATTCAATGGCTGCAATTGATGCAGAAGAGACGGCTTGTTACTGGCTTACCGAAGTTTAACTACACTGATCTTGGTCATGTATGTGATGCCTGTCAATTTGGTAAACACTCATGACTGCCTTTTGTCAAGCATGTACGAAACAACATGAGACCTTTGCAGTTGGTCCATTCTGATGTGTGGGGACCAGCCCATAATGCATCTATGGGAGGCTCTAAATACTATGTGATCTTCATAGATGACTTTAGCTGCTAGACTTCGGTTTATATACTGAAAGCAAAGGATGAGGTGTTTGTTGTTTTTAAGTAGTTCAAGAAGCAGGTTGAGAAAGAATTTGATTGCTACATCCCGTCTGAGATCCGATAGTGGTGGGGAGTATGTATCACATGAGTTTGACAGTTTTTGGCTGAAAATGGTATTCATAGGCAACTTACATGCAGCTATACTCCAGAGCAGAATGGAGTAGCTGAACGGAAGGATAGGGTATTGATGAAAGCTGCCCGTGCTATGATGAATGAGAAGAATATGCCGCTTTACTATTGGGTTGAGACTGTTATGAGAACCATGTACATTTTGAACAAGACTCCCACTGCAGGCATTCAAGATATGACATCCTTTCAAAAGTTGTATGGCTACAAACCTGATGTCAGTCACATGAAAGTATTTGGTTGTATTGCTTATGTGCATATTCTTGATGAAAAGAGAAGGAAGTTGGATCCGAAAGCACATAAGTGTATCTTTATTGGTTATGCGCAAGAAAAGAAGGCATATAAATGTTTTGATTCCTCTACTTGCGAGACACTTGTGAGCAGGGATGTTATATTTGATGAGATGGCTACTTGTATGCATCACGTACAACGGTACCGTCTGATATGCCTTCTGTACATGTTTCTACAGTTGGTTCGCAGCAGAGTATTGCATTGATAGGTCCTAGTGTTACGAATGTATCATCCCCTATATCTCCATGGACAGGGAGATTGCACAGTGCTAGCTTATCGTTCACTGACACCACTATGTGAGTGAGGGGGAGATATGACATGATGGACAGCAAAGGGAAAGAAAATGTTTTTGATGATACATATGGCATGATGACTTCAGGCTATGACTCGATTGATAGTTTTGATAGTGAACTTGGTATTCCTATTGTGTATATGCTTGGTACTGGACAGAGCATGTACATTCCACCTCACGAGAGGGGGGAATCTAGTAGTGTACCATAGCTCAAACGCTCGCAGAGGGTTAGGTATCCTATGGATAGACTGACTTACAATGGTTACTCCGCGAAGCATTATGCTTATATGATGAAGGTTATGGAGGTTAAAGAACCTGTCACTTATGCTGAAGCAGTGATGGATAAGAATTGGCGCATAGCCATGGATGAGGAGATGGCTGTCTTGGTTGAAAATAGCACTTGGGATCTTGTTCCACTGCTAGATGGGAAAAAGACCATTGGCTGCAAATGGGTTTATAAGATTAAATGCAAGTCGGATGGCAGTGTAGAGAGGTACAAAGCCAGGCCGGTCGCCAAGGGATATGCTTAGCACTATGGTCTAGACTACGAAGAAACTTTCAGCTCTGTTGCCAAGGTGGGAACCATACGAATAGTGATTGTATTGGCTGTTGCAGAAGGCTAGAAATTGCAGTAGATGGATGCTAAGAATGCTTTCCTCAATGGTGACTTGGAAGAGGATGTTTACATGGATCAATGTGAAGGGTATACACAGCCTAAGTTTTCACACACTGTCTAAAAGCTGAAGAAAGCTTTGTATGGGTTGAAACAGGCTCCTAGAGCATGGCATTTAAGGATTAGCAGTTACTTGTAGACTTTGGGTTTCATGGTTGGTAGGGCTGATCATAGTTTGTTCATGAAAAAGACAGACATAGGATTGATAGTGCTGGTTATTTATGTGGATGATCTGATAATCACAGGTGATGATGACTTTGGAATATAAAATGTCATGAGTATGCTGAAATCTGAATTTGCTATGAAGGATTTAGGTGAGTTGGAATTCTTCTTGGGTATTGAGGTGATAAAGGCAGATAATGGTTTATGGCTGATGCAAAAACACTATGCTATGGAAATGCTGAAAAAATATGGCATGGCTGAATGTAAATTGCTTGATATACCTCTGGATCAGAATGTTAAGTTAAACATAAACAGTGGAGTTGAAATTGATAATGTCACTATGTACAAGCAGATGGTTGGAAGCTTGATCTACTTGACCATCACAAGACGTGATTTGAGTTATGCTGTTGGGCTCATAAGTCAGTTCATGCGGAAGCCCAGAAAGCCACACTTGGATGCTGTCAGATGGATTATGTGGTATGTAAAGTCCATTGTAGATCATGGGCTGTTCTATGAGAAGGATAAGGGGTTGAAACTCATTGGTTACAGTGATGCGGATTGAGCAGGATACTCATATGATCGCAGGTCTACAAGTGGTTATGCCTTTAGCTTTGGAAGTGGGATGATTAGTTGGAATAGCAAGAAGCAACTGATTGTTGCATTGTCTAGTACCGAGGCAGAGTACAGAGGTGTTGCTTTGGCAGCCTGTAAAATTGCATGGTTGCTTAAGCTGATGGCTGATTTGGATATGCAGGTGGATGCTCCAATGATTTTATTTTGTGACAATCTTAGTAGTGTACTTCTGGCAACAAACCCAGTTTACCATACCGGAACAAATATATTGAGGTACACTACCATTTCATCGGTGAGATGGTTCTTGTAGGCAGAGTGGATCTTATGCATGTGAAGACGGATGAGCAGGTAGTAGATATCTTTACCAAGTCTTTAGGTAAAGATAAGTTCAGTTGATTTCGATAGCTACTTGGTGTAAAGGTGATATCTTGAGCTTGAGTGTTAAGACTTATAGAAAATGATATGGGAGATTGCACTGAATGATAGTGTGCATAATCTCTATCTCTGCATCTCTGTAAAGACAAAGGACTAAAAATGCCATACGTAGCTTCTTGTAATGAAGTTTGCCTCTTGGGGCCTTTTGCTTTCGATGGTGGTGAAGCCTGAGGCTGTTGAGGTGGATGGACTAGCTGCAATCACCAGCCCTTGGACAACAATGTCTAGGTTGTGAGGGCCTTGTAGAAGTTGTTGCTTGCAAGCTTACAGCAAATTGATGGTCTCTTGCATTGAATTGCCACCAAATCAGTTGTTACCAGCAGCCAAAACCTCTCCTCCAACAGGTCACAACTAAAAAATCTATTTTTCCTCTCTCTAGCCCCAATTTAGCCTTTCCAACTTTTGCATGGAAATTTTTTCCAAGTGGCGGCCTTCCTTATCAAATTTCTAGCAAATTTCAGCCTTTTAAATCAATTTTCAGAATATTATTCTGAAATTCAATTTAATGATTAATTTCCAGCCCTTGAATTGCGCATTAATTAATTAGTGCATGGTTCCTTATGTTGTCACTAACATTAATAACTAGTAAGTGGTTTAGGCCAACATCTAATTGTAGGTACCACCTAGTACCAAGTATAACTCAATACAACTTTTGCCTTTGGCATCCACTGATTTCTTAGGGTCCTTGGCTTGTCTTTATGAAATAATGAACTTGCACAACCTTGCACATCACATGTGCACTTTGTATTTTCTTGTTAGATTAATACTTAATCGATGCTAAGCAAAGCATCAAGATTTCACGTCCCCATGAGATGGGGTCCTTAGCTTAGCTTCACAATGAGATCTTAGGACTGTTTCTCCTGAGAATATATTGATGCACTCAGTGAAGGTGTACTTTTGCCAGAAGATAAAAAAATACTCTCCAAATGTTGAACAATCTCCATGTCTAGAAAGCAAGAAAGGAGCTTGAGGTCGGTCATGTCAAAATTGGAGCAAAGGTGAGCCGTTAGATGTGCATTGGTGGCAGAATTTGAACCTGTGATCAAAAGAATATCTACATACAAGAGTACATAGCTGGTCCCCTTAGGAGACTTGGCATAGGACTTTGAGTTGTAAGGGGTCAAATGGAAACTATGAGATTAAGATAATCATCCACTTTATGGAACCAAAACCGTGGGGCTTGCTTTAGCCCATGAAGAGCTTTCTATAATTGAAAGACCCTTTCCCCATGGCTTGGAATAGTAAACCCAAGTGGCTGAGCCATGTAGACTAACTCATCCAAGTAACCATTTCAATGCAAGAAGTGGATGGAAGGACATGGACTACTTGTAGGAGCAAAGATTTCCTTGTAATCATTGCCATGCTTTTGGCAGAAACCTTGCACAATAAGGTGAGCCTCTTACTTGTCTAAAGTCCCATCAGCTTGAAGCTTTGTACGCAAGATCTACTTTGTACCGTGACCTTCTTGTGACCTAGCCTATCCACCAAAGTCCAAATGCCATTTTGGTCAATGTGCTCAAGCTCCTCCTCCATGGCAAGGTGCCACTCGGTATGCCAAGGGTCTCGTGCCAGTTTTTCGGCGCAAAGCGCTGTGTAATTTGTTATGAATATAGATGTAAATAAAGCAGTAGTGGATGGTTGTGGCATCTGAAAGAAGAGTGATACGGCCCCATAACACTAGAATACTGTTTGCTCAAGGAAAGGAGGCCAAAATTTATTTGTCCTCTGAGTTTGCTCTTTAGTTTTTATAAACCCTCGTATCCACCAAGTTATTCCTCTGTTCTCTTTTCTTATGAAAAGTCAAACTGTCCTAGCGATTATGCTGTCATTTGTACACTTCAGACTTGTGTAATCTAACTAGGTAGTAGGATCGAACCTGCACTCACGTCAGACTTCCCAGTGGGTAGCGATGTCAATTTATGACTTTACATTTTCTTAGCTGAAAGAGTCTTAGGTTAAGCCTGCCAAAAATTGGCAGCAGTTTCTTCTTCCTTGTGTCTAAATGATGTTCAGCACATTTCATCCAATTCCATTACAGTGATTCATTGTATTACATGTTGAAGGTCTTGACACACTATGTTAGCATAAGTATGTATGGTCATCAGATGTATTTTTGTTGCTTTAAATGTGCCTTGATAATTTGCTCTTATTGTGGAGTAGGCTGGGATGAAGGAGTGCTGAGTATGCAGCTGGGAGAAGTAGCTCACCTCCGGGTATGTGCTCTTTGTTTTGTCTCTTGTTGTGAACGCGTGTTCTCATATTCTGTTAAAAGCACAACTCATATGGAACAATGCTTATATAGCCCAATTAAGGCTTTTACAGTTTTCTTTTTTGACAATGTGCTTCTATGTGATAACACAGTTCAGACATCTGTTATGGTCTATATTTGATTGTGTTCCTTTTGTTTCTTAAATCTGTGTATCACATTCATCAAGTCTCAAGAGTAAAAAAACAAGAATGTACATTGAGAAGACTTATACAGCCTTAGCTGCTATATATCAAGGTCAATTTTGTTTTCCATACATTCACAAAGTTGGAAAATGCCAGATGAAGTTTTGAAGTAACACGATTACTGCTGTTTGGCATGACATGTTTGCTTTCATTTTAATTTTTTTTTGGTTTGTTCTTTTGTGGGGTGCAGTGCTCACCAGATTATGCATATGGTGCTGGGGGTTTCCCTGCTTGGGGAATTCAGCCAAATTCTGTCCTTGTGTTTGAGATTGAGGTCTTAAAAATCTTTTGAACTGTTGAAGCAGTAAGAAAGTTTTGGAAACTGATATGAAGTTTTTTAAAAGCTCATACAGATGCCTTCAGCTTTTTCCTTGGGGTCATCTTATTTGTGGCTGTAGATGGAATGGGTTTCCCCAAGGTGTAGATGGAATGGGGTTCCCAAGTTAATCATTTTGGTTCTCATTGCTGTAAGTCTTTGGAGCTGGATATCATTTTATGAAAGAAGTTGAAACTGTAGTATGTGTTGATGGATGCTAAAAGGTATGCTTTGTCAAGATCACGTGCTGGACAGAATGTAGCAAGACTGAGCATATGACATGATGAATGCATTGATTAATTTTGGAAGGTGAGTGTAGGGCATGGTCTGTGTCTTGTTGAGATTTGAGCGAGTAGATCTAGGACATCAATTTTTTTGAGTCTTTTCCATCCTTTGGAATTCAAACCTCGGCAATGATTTTCCAGTAGGGCTGCCCTGCTCCACGGCTGAGAAATCCTGTCATGTGCATAGTGGTTGTAGGAAAAAGATGTAGTGTGAGATCTAAGGTCGAAACTAGAATGATTGTTGTGCATGTAGGCCAGGCTATTGTGTTTATTCTTGGATTTATTTTTTTCCTGGAGTGCAATGATCTTTTCAGAACAATGAAATGAGAATATTTTGAAGCTGTTTTGGTATAATGTTAAAAGCACTTAACATGAAGGAATAATTATTTTTTGTGCCTATGAACTTCATGATTTCTTTTGTATGACACATGCACGCCCACATGCTGCTGTCCTTCAGGGAATTGTTGGCACATACGACATGCTTGTTGCAGTCTTTGGGTCCAAGTCCAAGATTGGTGTCTGTAAATTGAGTTGGTCTGTTTGGATTAGGATGAATCACAAGAGTTGGTTGTGCACTTCACCTAAAATATGTAAAACTTGAAAGTTGAGAGTAAAAATTGATGTCAATTCTTGTGGAAGTCAAGAGACCAAAGAGTAAATCCCAATCATGGCTTAGGAGTAGCTCACAACTTGGAGTGAAGATTGGGGTTGGGGCTAGAGCTACTTTGGAAAAAAATCTCAAAGGATGTCTTTATATTGGCTATGTAACTTGGGGGAGTCTCAATTGTGGGCCATCCTTTCCAGGCACTAGATAGAGGATACCCGACTTAAACCAAATGAATTTTAAAAGATCAATGACTATTCTTTTGGCACAAGCCAATGTGTGTACCTAGAAGCCCATAATGGAGGTCCATTGGAAAGAGTATTGGTGCTTGTACACTTGTACTTTGCAAGTGGAGGTTGTCTATAATTATCACTTTATTTTTTATTTTTACTATGACAATAGAATAAGGAGATGCAAGTCACACATTGTGGTTGGAGTTCACACATACATTGCTCTTTTTTTTTCTTGCTTCAACCTCCATAGCTCTTCCTTTTTTCTTCCACTTGTGCTCTCTCTTGCTCAGCCTTTCCACCTTTCAACTAGTATCAAAGTGGTATTCGAGAAGGTTCATCGACCTTTACTTCAGTTTGGGAAGAGCTTCATTCATAGCTTTCATAGTAGCTACTCATTGAAGTATGCATTAGTCCCATTGCTCTCAGATCACTCCCCTAGCTTTTAGGCTCAATCAAGATTTTTTCCAAGACCATTTGGGCTTCCTTAAGTGATATATAATATTAGTAGTAGTAATTAGATAAGACCCTAGGGGATTATCCATATTTTGTGACACAATTTTAGAGGTTTTCTTTCTCTTGCATTAATCATTCCTTGTCGATGGTTCTTTTGCTTCTTGCCTCATATTTGGGGATACTTTTTAGCTTCTTTGACTTTGTCTTGAGTATCATTTGAGAAGTTTGAAGTTAGCCATTGATTCATAGTTTAGGCTAGATTGTTGTCCATTATTTGGGATAGCATATGCTATTTAATGCTCTATTGATGCTATTGGGGTAAGTTTTTGATGCCAAGATGACGAATATTGATACTTTAGAAAGCTTCTTGGATCAATTATAGCTTTAACTAAACTTTTGGAAGGTTCGTTATTGTTATATCCTATGGACAATAAGGATACAACCTGAATACTTTTGTATTTGATGCTTACATGCTACTTAGGGATGCTATATGGATTGATAGATGCTTGCCATTGAGGTACATGCTTGGATATGCTCTACTTGAGCCTTGATGTTAGATATCTACATGCATGTAGTGACTACTTGCTTTGGAGCTTTATCAATTTTGGGCTTGGTCACTTATGTTATGCATATGCTCTCATATGTACATTTGGGTGGTTGGATGTTTTGGCACTTATGTCTTGAGCATGCATTGCTCTTTGCTATTTTAGATTTGTGTTCTAGTGGAAGTACATTGATATTTATCAATGCAAAGCTTGTCCTATTAGAGACGATGGGAATTGCTCTTTGCTATTATAGATTTTGTTCTAGTAGAGTACATTGATATTTATCAATGCAAATATTGGCCTACTAGAGACAATGGGAGTCTCTTGTTTATATTGATATGCTCTATTGATTTATGCATACATTGCCTCTGCAGACATTGATGATGGAGGGATGGTTTAGATTTGATTTGTATACCATATGTTTTCTTTTATGAGATGGGTTTGTCAGCTTTGCATGTGTACTTGGGCTGCATTGTTCATGTATAGTGAGTTGGTTGTAGATTGGTGAATCTTTGTTGGTTTTGGAGATCTCTTATGCAGAATTGACTCATGTACATGCTACTCTTTTGCTTAGGAATGGATCTATATACATGTCATCTTTGGGTATTTAATAGTATTTGGTACCTTAGTAGTTTATGCTATTTCTTGACATTCTTAATTGCATTGATCGCAACTTGAATTTTCATGGTAGTGGAAGCTTGTCATTTTGGACTTTTGCATGTAGTTATGCACTCTTTCATTGTAGCTTCATAGGCAATAATGTTGAAATTGGGTTTTGAGTCAGTCTGTTGAGATTGGACAATTGGTTTGAGCATTCTATTGTATTTTATTTTGTGGATAGCCATTCATTATACTGTATCTCACCTGTTGTTTTTTATTTTGGAACTGATTTATTGTTATTATAGTTGCCCATTCACTCTTTGCTTTGTAGTCATCATAGCATTTGCTTTTAGGGATCGTACTATTTTCAATATAGACAAGTTGGATGCCAATAACTTTAATTATTAGAAGACCCAAATATGGCACGTTTTGGTTTTAAAGAAGAAAATAGACAATTGAAATGCAAAGGTAGAAAGCTTGAAGAGTTTGATGTAGAGGCTTGGGTTGATCTTCATGAGTTATGCAAGTCCATCGTTATTTTGTTTTTGTCAAAGTAGGTTTACTTTAATGCCATTGAGATAGAGAGTAGTGCTTGGGAGCTATGGGAGAAAATATGTGAACTCTATGACAAGCAAAGCTTCCCTTTGCAATTGTATTCGTTTAAGAAATAAGACATTGATATGTCTTCTTACTTGAATGAGTTTCATTTCATTTCATATTAGCTTACTTTGCATGAAATTACATTTGAAAAAATGTTGGGGCTTCTTGTCTCTCACTCCTCTTGAATCTTGGATACTTTCTGCGCTATCATAAGTACAAATTTTTTTGTGGATGGTTACACTCAAAGATATAGAGGATACCTTGCAAATTGTGGAAGTAAAGATGAATAATATTGATGTAATTTGTCTCTCTTATGCACTTAATGTTAGAGGATGTAATGATGATAAATATGGTAATGATTGTTGTGGCAAAGATGCATAGGAAGGCGGGGTAAAATCTAGATATTAAGGTAGGGTTGTAGTAAATCTCGTGGCTCTAAGTCATCTCTTACAAGTCATTGCGGGAAGCAAGGTCATATTTAGCCACAATGCCATAAAATGTGCTAGGATAGACGAGATAAAGGAAATGGAAAAATATAGAATAATGTTAAGACTTTGGATGATCATAGGATTCCAAAGTCTACTATTAAGATTGTCAGATACAATGGGGTATAGTTATAAAGAGTACATTTCGGTTGTTTCTCTTGATGTTCATTTGGTTGATACTAAGTAATCTTTCTCTTAATATTTATTGCTTAATTCGGGGGCTTCCTTTCATGTGACCTCGCATGGTGCTTGGTTCTATATCTATCATTCTATAATAGGTTCTGTGAGATTGGAAGATGATCATGTTTTTGATATTATTAACATTAAGGAGGTTCGTTTGTAGTTTGTCATTAAAACTTTATTCGTATTGCATCATATATGTTATCTGTTGACTTTGATTAAAAGGCTTATCTTTGTAGGACAGTTGGATGATATTGGATATCATGTCTCTTTTAGTGAATTTGCATCGAAAATTATGCATAGTAATCTCATTTTAGCTAGAGGCGTGAAGATTGGCAATCTTTATTTCTTACTTGTCTCTTATATTATTGATTATATTTTAGTTATGATTGATTTTTAACGTGTATCTCTTTGGCATCATCATCTTGGGGATATATCTCTAAGAAATTTAAGTCTTGACTCGTTTGAAGTATCTACTACCCATGGACTTCTCATGTTTGGATTCATATAATCATTGTTTATATGGCAAGTACACTCATATTATGCATAAAAGTCTAGTACTATGCCCATGGGTGAGCCTTTGGCTATTGTTTTGAATGTTTGTGATTCCATGCCTTGTCAATTCTTAGGTGGTGTAAAGTATTTCATTACATTCCTTGATGATTGTTTGCATAAGGTTTAGGCTTATCCCATAAAGCAAAGTCAGAAGTTTTGTTTACTTTTTTATGCTTTCTTACTATGATTGAGAATAAGTTTGGGTATAGGTTGAAATGCTTGAGATGTGATAATGTGAATAAATATGTGTGATGAGAGTGGTACTAAGTGTGTTGGTTACATCATCCCATCTTAGAATGGTGTGGAAGAGCGCATGAATATGACTATTGTAGAAAGAGTGTATAGTATCCTTAGTCAAGAAGGCTTTATCACACACATTTTGGACTAAGGCAATTACTACTATTGTGTACTTGATTAATAGATTTCCATGCACTGCTCTTGGTGGTAGAGTTATAAAGAAGATATGATCTCGAAAACATATCATGTGCTCATATGCTTGTCCTTGGATGTGAAGCATTTTGGTATATTTCCAAAGACAAATGCAATAAGGTGGATCTAGAGTTGTCAACAAATGTATCTTTCTTAGATATAGTGATGTAGGTGAGATGGGCTATCACATTTGGGATCTGCAATCTTGGAAGGCTATTCATAGCCATGATATCTTTCATGAGGGCAATATGCATGACCAACTAGAGCCAATGATTGGGGTGGGTGGGATGATCTTTCAGGAGGAGCCTCATGTTATTGTATAACCAACCCTAACTAAACATCTTACAACGGTTGCTAATGATGTAGTGGCCTGGGATTTGCCTATTGTGTAGGATTACGATGTTAAATAGAGAGGATAGGATGTACAAGCCCCTCTCTGCTAGTTTTGAGATACTCTTCTAGAGCCTCACATCCTCCTGATTGTTATGAGCCCTCTATGTATTATGCCATGGTGGTAATATATTTTTGTTAGCCCCTTACTTATGAGGAGGCTATGTAGAGGCAATAGTCACTCTTGGAAGAGAGGCATGCATTTTGAGCTCGATTTACTACATAAGAATCATATTCGAGATTTGGTTTTATTGCCTAGTGGAAAACACATATTGCCATGTAAGTGGGTGTAAAGGTTGCAGAGCACCCCTGGTTGCCATAGGCCGATATATAAGACATGCTTGGTTGCTAAGGGTTTTAAATAGGAAAATGGAGTTGACTTTGATGAGATATTCTCTTCTATGGTTAAGATGATTACCCTTGGTTTTGGCATTGGTTACGTAAATGGATCTAGACTTGTAACGGATATATATTAAGATGACTTTCTTGCATGGGGACTTGTATGAGGATATCCATATGTAGTAGCCTAAGGGCTTTATGGAAAAGGATGGGATATACTTAGTGTGCAACTTGAGGAAGAGTCTTTATGGAAACGAGTACTCAAGGAATGATATCGTAAGTTTCATACATTTATACATTAACATTGTTATTTTCATAGTGATATGGATTTGTGTCTTTATAGGAAGAAGACCCATGATGGTAGCCCTATCATTTTAAGATTATATGTTGATGATATGCTGATTGTTGGGAATGCTCATGATGAGCTAGATACTTTCAAGACTTAGCTTAAGAAGAGCTTTGAGATGAAGGACATAGGCTAAGTCTCTCACGTACTTGGTATGCACATTATGCATAATCACTCTAAGGGACTCCTCTACTTGTCACAAAAGGAGTACATTCACAAGTTACTTGAGCGATTCCATATGTAGGATGGTAAGATGGTTTGCATCCCTTTACCTTTTCATGTGAAGGTGAGTCATGCAGATTGTTCTTAGTCAAATGATGAGAGGGCGGAGATGGCCAAGATCCCATATGCATCCACAGTGGGTAGGTTGATATATGCCATGATGGCCACTAGACCTGACATAACATTTGTAGTGGGAGTTGTGGCTCCTCATATGGTGACACATAGCAGGTGACATTGGAATTCTATGAAGGGTATCGTGAGATACCTCAAGGGAAATGCAAACTTATGGCTTTGCTATGGCAGCCACTAGGACACTAGAGTCATGGGTTACATAAACTCTGATTATGTAGGACATGTAGATTTCTTGGATGTCTAGGATATAGAAATACACTACCCTATCTACTATTGAGATTGAGCACATTGTAGCTACCACTGAGGCTTGCAAGAAGGCCCTATGGTTAGGCTACTTAGTTGTGTAAACCTTGGTATTATAGATATGACTCCTACATTGTATTCACACTCTATGAGTGCATGTAGTTGGCACATAATTTGGTCTTTCATGCAAAGACCAAGCATATTGATGTTCGTTACAACTTTACTAGAGAGGTGGTTGAGGACAAGCAGATAGAGCTTGTGAAGATCTCTATGGATGAGAATCTTGCATATCTACTCAGTAAAAGTCTCTTAGTAGTGGAATATTAGGCCTTCCTTATGAAGATGATGGGTATATGACGAAATGACATCTTCTCTTCATCTAATTGTACGTATATATACACTTTGTACTTTGCCACTTTTTTCTTGTTTTCTCCTCACTCAAGTACATTTGTCTTTAAGTGGAAGGTTGGTTAAAGGCTTCTTGTGCCTAGCCACCCACATTTACTCTGTACTTAGTGACCACACACTTGTACTCTACAAGTGGTAGTTGCCCATTCACAGTCTGTTTATTTTTTACCTTTACTACGATAATAGAATAAGGGGAGGCATGTCACACATTGTGGCTGTTAGAGTTTCCACATATGATGTTGCTCTCTTTTTTCTCCAATCTCCATAGCTCTTGCTTTCTTCTTCTGCTTGTGCTCTCATTTTTGCTCAACCCTTCCACCTTTCAAAGAGTAGGATCCCCATAGGATGCAAGAGTGTGTGGAGAGACTCAAGCTCAATTTTTGTTAGTAGCAATGCTCATGGAAATAAACCATTGCAAGGAATGGGTGACGCAAGTAGGTGTACCCCTCGCATAGGCCAAGAAACGAAGTGCCTTTTGAGACCATAATAATAGATGGTTTTTGAAGATGGGAAAAGCTTAGAGGAAGTAGCTATGCAATGACTCACTCAAGACTTAGGTCAAGAGGCTAAAGAGTGTGGAGGACAAGCCCTCATCCCAATTCAATATTTTTTAAAAACTCTGATTTTACAATTTGCACACAAGGGAGCTTGGTGCTTGTACAACTTGAATTATTTTCCTTGTTTGGTCCCATTCAAACTTTTGCTCCTATACTCGCTTGCACTTCAACAAATTTAAATTTTATCATGCTTTTTCTTTCTTTCATTGCTTTCATCCTAAAAGGGGTTAATGACAGTGTTCTTTTTTAAGAGAGTTGTTTTACTTCTATGAGATTTATTTAAGTTTTTAGATATTAAGAGAAATACTAGAACTTTTATGGTGAAATGGGATAGTTGCATATAAATAACTAATCATATAGGGGCTAGAGCCACACTACTTGGTTTATTTTAATGTTTTATGGATTGAATGGAAGGTGTAAGCTTAATATCTTTTTTTTTCTAATGTAGAATAATGTAATAGAACAAAGAGGCAAGGTGAAAATATGCCAATTAAATGCTAAGATTAACTCATGTAAGATATCTTTAGAATTACTTAGTCAAAGTAATTTACAATATAGGGACCCTACACACACACACACACACACACGGGAGAATTAACTTTAGTGGATGGTTAATCCTTCAAGAAATACCACCATAAACTTTTGGTATCATTGGAATTAGAGTCAAATAAACTTTTGGTATAATTGGAATTAGAGAGAGAGAGAGGGGGGGGGGATTAACTTTAGTGGATGGTTAATCCTTCAAGAAATACCACCATAAACTTTTGGTATAATTGGAATTAGAGTCAAATGTTCAAATTAACAAATCTTTTATCCTAGAATAGTGCCCTTAAGAGAAGGTACTAGAGAAACTACTTTAAATAGGACAAACCTTGTGAAGTGCTAAAGAAAACATATACATGGAGAAAACTAAGGGTATGGGATGTAAATGTTTGCTAGATCTTGCTGGTTGGATTTTATCTAGCGAAAGGGGTTTAGGGTTTGAGTGGTCTAATGAGACTCTAATTTTGATTAGTGGACGGAGCATTAGAAATGATTCTAACATTATGGACATTATGGAATTCACAATGTAGCCTCTACTCTAATAAGCAAATCATGCTTGCAACCTTTTTGTAGTTGATTTGATAGACTAATCTAGGAGCTAGCTTAACAGGGTCGAGTAAGAATGGCAACACAAGTGTGAGTTTGAGTTGAGCTCCAAGTAAATGTCTCTTTTAATATCAACACATTAGTCCAAATCAGTATCATTAGCCCAAAGCCATTTCGTTTGTGCATATCTTGGAAAGGGTTATGAATTCATTTTATTTGTGCATAGGTTTTGCATTAAGACAAGTATTTAAAACTACGTGGGGTATTATTGTAGGCTGTGCATATGCCATGGTAGCAATCATGTCATCTTAGGGATGTCTTCAATCATATTTTCAATATGAATATTTATATTTTTAACACATCATGTCATTTTAGGGATCATCTTCATGTTAGAGATTGCTATTAGTAGCATTGTTGAGAAACACAAATCTAGAGTTATGCTAGCTATGGTGGACGGAGGTTATAAACATAAAACATGATTGAGATAAAGAATTGTAACTCAAGTGAATTAGGTTCCAAGATAAATTAACTTGGACTCATAAACACAATATTGAGTGACATTGAATGATAGTACTATATATTTGAAATGAGTGTCATGTACATGCTTATATAGCTTTTTAGATAGTACCATTGTACCTCATTGTGCTTATGGGATTCTATCATCTCTTCCTAGAGCATACATCATGTTATCTTCCATTCAAAGCCACTTATAGGCAAGCCTCTTTTGGGCACACATCCAGCGTCTATGGGCATACATATCAAGCATCATTTGTTATTCTCAACACCCCCCTCAAATGTTGAGTCTCTACCCTTGTTGGCTATTGCCCCCCCTATATGATGACATGGCCCGGGAGACTAGCTCTTTGGTAGCCTAGTCAAGTTAAGGCTTGAAACTTTACATTTTGGTAAGGGTTTTTACATCCACTATGGGAAACAATATCCACTATGGGAAATAAAGATCCGTTATGGGAAAACATGATCCACTAAGGGAAAATTCTTTGTTGTCAACAACGGAAATTTCTTTATCTTCTTCATTTTTCTTTTGCTTCTTTAGCATCCTTTGGTGATGTCATTGATCTTCTTGGTCTTCATATATTTGTGTTTGGTCTTCTTGGTATTTTCTTCATTTTTTAAATCTTTGACTTGTTCTTCATTATCTTGTGCTCTAATCTTTTTTAGAAGGTTCTTTCCTGGTCTTCATGATATTCTTTCTCTTCTTGTCGTACTAGATCTTCTTGGACTTCTTTGTCTTCATGCTCCTTCGGATGCTTCGTCGTTGCTACACTAACTTGAAAGGCTTAAGCCATTAAACTCAATCCAAGCCTTCACATTTTTGAAGCTTTTGGAAAAATATCAAGGGTGAACTTTTGTGCGGTACTCATGCTGGCCTTGATTTTCATTTTGTCTCTGATAAATGCCAAGGGGTGAACTTTTGTGCGATACTCATGCTGCACTTGATTTTCATTTTGCCTCTGATAAAGGCCATATGCCCACTCATTTTTTCGCTGGCCACTGAAATAAAGTCATCATCAGGTGGCGAAGGGAAAAACCATATGTGCCCTAATAAACTTTGCCATTCTTCAGATCGACGACAAAAGTCTCCTCATATTTTCCCAACTTCTGGGGTGCAATATTGATCTAATAGATGAAGTTGACCTTGGACATCATCTCCTTGCCTACATTTGTGGCGGCGTGCTCGCTCATTTGCTAGAGGAGAGCGACGGATTTGAGCTTAGAGTCGATCTTAAAAGGAGAGCGGTAGATTTGAGCTTAGAGTTGATCTTAGAAGCCATGGCCAGATTCTTCTTCTTCTTCTTCTTCTTCTTCTTCTTCTTCTTCTTCTTCTTCTTCTTCTTCTTCTTCTTCTTCTTCTTCTTCTTCTTCTTCTTCTTCTTCTTCTTATGATGATGTTGAAGAAACGGAGGTCGGAGGGAGGGCGGTCTGATGTCTAGGCTCTTAAGCAGCAGAAGAGAAGAGATGGCATGCAGCAGCAGAGCTGTCAAGGACCCAAGCATAAGAGGAGCTCCAGGATTTGGACCATGTTGTTAGATTTTGTGAGAGATGACTTTTTTTTCTTTTCTTTGGGGGTACTCTCTACTCTCTCTCTCTCTCTCTCTCTCTCTCTCTCTCTCTCTCTCTCTCTCTCTCTCAGAACTAGAAAGCTAACCCCCTGCTTTTTTGAAAAAGCAGGCCCCTTGCTTGATGAGCGAAGCTACCTTTTGCCAAACCTCATGGACACATTACCAAGAACCTTGAATCGACCTGCAATGGCTGCACCCTTCTTTTCTACTCCTTTCAAATGATAGCTTCTTCCAACAATACCTCCTTCCTTGAGTTTCTTCGCATTGTACGCACACTTGATGTTGGATGGCTTGAGAGATTTGAATGGAAGTAGACTTGTACAAGGAGACGAATGAAAGAGGGACAAATTGTAGAGCTTGCAAAGAAGAAGAAATCACACCACTAGCTACCTGCCTCAACCATGGCTCTAATACCATGTTGAGAAACACAGATCTAGAGCTATGGGGTGGACGAAGGTTATAAACATAAAACATGATTGAGATAAGGAATTGTAACTCAAGTGAATTAGGTTCCAATATAGATTAACTTGGATTCATAACCACAATCTTGAGTGACACAGAATGATAGTACTATATATTTAAAATGAGTGTCAAGTACATGCTTATGTAGCTTTTTGGATAGTACCACTATACCTCACTGTGCTTATGGGATTCTGTCATCTCTTCCTAGAGCATACATCATATGTCCATGTCCCATTCAAAGCCACTTATGGGCAAGCCTCTTTTGGGCACACATCCAGCCTCTATGGGCATACATATCATCATTTGCTATCCTCAACAAGCACAAGGGAGGATGACTCGTTGTTGATAGCTTTGTGATCCAATAATGCATCACAGTAGTTTTGTATTCATGAAAAGAAGAAGGATTGTATCTGCTTTATCACTATTATTTAGATAAAGCATGCTTGCACACTCTTCATTCACTCTGTGCATACGTTAGGCATTCATAGATAGAGCAACAATGCACATCACTTGTTTTCCATTAATTGAGTGGGTGAGGGTAACCTAGTTGTTGGATTAGTATCATTGGATTATAATTGTAGACTGAAACAAGAATGAGTGGGATTATGTTTGTGATATGCTTTGTGCAAAGATGGGGATGGCGGGAACCAACCCTAACCATGGAGGATGCTCGTATTAGAGGCCATGGCATTTAGCCAAGGGGAACCTTCCATGAATGTGATGTGGTGACATTCACTATCATGTATGCGTAATCCTTCGTGGATTTGGGGTAGGATATTTGCATGTTTTTCTTTGTAGACAATAAGAGAGAGAGATAGAGAGTGGGCAAGAGTGAGAGAGAGAGAGAGATGTAAGAGAAAAAATATGTGAGTATATATTTGTGTTTTATCTATTTTCATATCGCATAATGTACCAATGTGGTGTTCTTTTGGTTGTGTTCAATGCATGAAAATTTCAAGGTTGCTATGGGTCATTGTAAAGACCTACCAAAGAAGACAGTATGTTCACCACGGAATCATGGATTGCGATCTAAGATAGTTCGATGCACACTACATGAGGAGGCCACTTACAAAACACCAAGGGATACAATTTCCCTTGAGTCTTGTTTAGTATTAGAGGAGCCTATTATGCATGTCGAGCCTATTGCACATCGGCGACCAGGTTTGCAATAAATGCAGTGCCAAGAGAGGCCCATCCCATACAGCGTGATACAAATATTGTGTCCTAGGCATACGACAGTGATGTGGAAATGGCGAATGTTGTTGCTGATACACCTTGTCATGATAGACTTATGCTTTCACTAGTAGAAACAATGATGACAGAAGTAAGTAGTCATTTTTCATCCTATATTTCATGAATACTATAATGGTCAATGGTTTATCTAAGAACGATGTACAATATGTAGATCCAAGTTTCTCTAACCACTAGCTTCTCATTGAGAGTTGTTTAGAGAGGTGGATTCTAGAGTCTCTAGGCTATGTGGAGACACAAGATGATATAGCTCACCCATCACTCACATTAGTAATATTCCTTTCGGTATATATGATGTGATAAAATAAAATACTTGGTTGATGTGTTATATGTACCAAACATTGTCACAAATTGCATGGTGGAAGGAGTTGTACAAAGTGTTGTGCCCAACACACCCAATACATGCAAGGAGAAGCTCACTCAAGAATACATCAATAGAGATGGACTATACTAGAATCAAAGGTTTGATTGGCTACTATTTTGCTTATTGTTTTCCAAAATTTGCCTTATTTTGAACTCAAATGGCTTGGAGACACTTTTCTACCTTAGGCTCTTGTTTTGGGTAAGATAATGGTGCAAAGCTTGATAATCCTATAGTGCTCATGTCGAACATATATTTTGACACTTGCTCAGCTTCTTGAGTATGTTGCATCTACTTTCAATCATCTCTAGCTATCACTCCATGTTGGGATACTCTCTTTGTTTTTTGAGGCTACAACCTTCTCATTTTGACAAGAAATAGTGGCACTCTCGGCACTGGATATGATCTTATTGGTCGGTTCAATGGTAATTTCTTCACTTTGCAACATTAGTTTCTTACCTACCTTCTTTTTGCTATTTTTGGCATTCGTTTTTCCTATATTAGATATGTTGGTTGGTGGATATCCCTAGAATGTTGATGCAAGCCTTCTTGCTTTGGGTTCTCATAATAGTATTGATAGGTACCAATACGGTGTCCTCATCATCTCTACTTTAAGGAGCATAATGGGCATCGATGAAAGAATGGCATTGCTCATGCTAGCTTTTCACCTAGGAAAATTAGGATACATTTGTGTTAACTTGCATTCAAGCCATCATCAATATGATTGACCTTCCTTTGGTGGTTTCTATTTTTTGCAAACATTTTGAAGACACATGTCCAGGTTGTCCATACTTCTAGCATTCAATGGGGTCCTTTAGCTACATTGGAGCTCTTCCTCTTCCTCAACCTGACATCCTTGGTTGTCGTAGTTTCAACATTCAATGGGGTCCTTCAATTGCAATGGATCTCTTCCTCTTTTTCACCTTAATATCATGTTTGGTAGGGGTTAGTAGTTCATGAGGATTGTGTCACCATCATTGTCATGGATTATGTATAGGTTTTTGTATTGCTTTTCTTCGATTAGCTCCTCTATATAGTGGGCAAGAGCATCACTTGGAGCATGAGTGATTATTAGGATTGGGGCATACGAAGAAGGCTTGTGAGAGTAGCCTTATTATCATGGTACATTATGTCAATGTTATGTTGATAGTTGGCAGAGCTCCTAATGAGCTAGATTTTTTGAAGATGCTGATCAAGAAGAGCTTTGAGATTAAGAACATGGGGCAGAGGCCTCACATATTCATGGTATGCACATCATGCATGATCGATCTAAGGGCTCCTTTACCTATCATAGTAGGCATACATACAGAAGGTGCTTGATCAATTCCATATGCAGGATGTTAAGCTTATTGGCTATCCTTTACCTTTTCATGTGAAGGTTAATCATGCCGATTGTCCCTAGTTAGATGAGCAGAAGAATGAGACGGCCAAGATTCCTTATGCATATGTAGTGGATAGTTTGATGTATGCCATGATAGCCACTCGCCTTGACATAGCATTTGGAGTGGGAGTTGTGGCACGCTGTATGGCTACACCTAGCTGGCAACATTGGGACATTGTGAAGGGTATCATAAGGTATCTAAAAGACATTGCATATATATACATTTGCTATGGTGGCCAGGATACTACAATGGTGGGTTACACTAACTTCGACTATGTAAAATGACATGCAAATAGTAGGAAGTCCACCTCTAGGTATGCCTCCATCTTTGCTAGAGAAGGTGCCATTTCTTGGATGTCCAAGATGTAGAAATGCACAACCTTATCTACTAGTAAGATAGAGTATATTGTAGTCATTGAGGCTTGCAAAAGCAAAGGAGGCTCTATGGTTAGGTCATCTTATGGTAGACTTTGGTACTATTATAACTCCTACATTGCATTCAAATTCCATGAGTGCTATTTAGTTAGACCATTCATCTAATCTTCAGTGTGAAGACAAAGCACATTGAGGTGTGTTATTACTTCATTAGGGAGAGCTGATAGAGGACAAGTCTATCGAGCTTGTCAAGATCTCAATTAATGAGAATCTTATAGATCTACTAACTAAAAGTCTCTCAACGGAATGTTTTGCCTTCCTTGGGAAGATGACGAGCATAGGATGAGATGACATCTATTCCTCATCGTGTTGTAATTTATGTACATTTGTACATTGTCACTTTTTTCTTATTCTCTCCTCACTTGCTAAGGCACATTTGCATTTAAGTGGGAGGTTATTGGGGGTAAAGGCACCTGTGCCTACACCACTCAATATTTACTACACACATCATGATCACACACATGTACATTGCAGCTGGCAAGTGCCCACACTTTATTCTTTATTCTTTCAGTGACTATTGAATAAGGGAAGGTTGGTCACACATTGTGATTGTTTGGGTCTCCACATACATTGTGTGTGTGTCTCTCTCTCTCTTGCTCTCTTGCTCCATTTGCCATGCTCTTGCTTCCACTTGGGCTCTACCTTTCACTGACCATACTTTCTCCACACTTTGAATGCAAAAAAGAAAAGGAAGATTCAAGAACAAGTGTCATAGGGACATTATATTCCGGATTTTCATCTAACTTTCCAATCATATCTAAGAATGCCATATAGAGAAGAAAGAGGAGAAGAAGAATGGAGGCAAGCATGGAAAGGCAAAGTTTTTCCTTTACTCTCTCTCTCTCTCTCTCTCTCTCTCTCTCTCTCTCTCAAGCAAGGCCTTGGCCACCTCAAACTCTACGTGTGAGGATATGGTGGAAGCAAAAAGGCAAGAAGAAGAAAGTAAGCGCTCTCAAGTTCTCACACATAAGAAAAATATTCTTTTAGTTTTGAATTTTAAATATATGGGTCTTTACAACAAACAAGCACCCTCACTGCTTTTTTTTCTCTCATTTTTGGTCCTTTTTCCTACTTACAATGCCCTTGGGCCTCCATGCCCATAGTAGTAACTTCTATTAGACTTGTGGAGTCTTTAGACTTGGTTGGCTTGCTACAACTTTAAGGACTTATGCAAGATTTTTCTATGCATACATAAGTTTTAAGCTCTCATTTTAGACTAAATACAAGAGAGTGAGCTCAGTTATCAAATTTTACAAGAGTTAACTCAACATATTACAAGATCCAAATAATAAAAAAAAAGCATCCTATTCAGGAGACTCCATGACCAAAGATCGCTTCGAAATGAATTTATCTTTTTTGTTTTTGGAGCCAATTAGTCTCATTCACCTTCTTAATTTCATGATTGCTTAATTAATTGATAGTTGACCTATGTTGACTCCATTCCGGTTAGCTTTTACCACCTTTGATCAACCCTACATTACTTCTTCTTCTTTGTCTAATAGTTGTTGTCTAGTTCCTTATCATGAGATTGCCAATCTCTTAGACACAGACATAACTTAGGTTGAGCTAGGAGACACCATTATGTCCCTAGCTAAAGGCAAGTTCATAAGTTTGGATGGCCTACCCAAGGAGTTTTTCCAAGTCTTTAAAGATATGTTATCCCTCCCCTCCTTGCTCTTTAGAAAGAGTTTATCA
The DNA here is from genome assembly GCF_053477565.2 of Lygodium microphyllum. Taxonomy (NCBI): domain Eukaryota; kingdom Viridiplantae; phylum Streptophyta; class Polypodiopsida; order Schizaeales; family Lygodiaceae; genus Lygodium; species Lygodium microphyllum. The sequence goes on from NC_141143.1 coordinate 131,441,644, forward strand.
CGTATGGAACCCTTCCTTCCAAATAGCAATGAAGGGGTTGTAAGGCTCATTTACAAAAGCATGATTTTTCCAATTGGAGACCTATAAATTGCACTGATATTTTCTACAAAGTATTTGCTAAAGCCTTGGCTAGAAGGCTCACCATGACATATTAATAAGTGGATAAAAAAATAACAAAAATGGTTCTCCAAAGGGAGATATATTTTAGTTTGCCATTATTAGTGTGTGGGAAGCATTTCATTCATTTTGGAAATGCCTCCTCTAGAGTAGTTTTTAATGGAAATCTTACTCCCCTTTCACATGAAAAGATCCATAAAATAGGGCTATCTCCTAGTCTCCTTATCATTTTTATATCTATCAATGCTTTTAGGTGGATTTTGTAGGATTAGAATGGAAATATTATGAAGCAAACCATGTGGCAAGTCTAACATCCCAAATATTAAATATAGACAACATTATGACACATAAAAGAATTGAATAAGTTAACAATTCTTAAAAAATAATAATTTGTCTAATTTCACTTAATAATCTTCTCATCGTAATACTAAACATATTAGTTCCTTGCCATCTATCTACCAAGCACAATGTGACCAATATCACACATGCTTATGTGTAACAAGTCAAACTAACAATGAGAATATGCAAATATAAATTTAAAATAATCTTATTATTATTATATTTTTATAATATATATTGCACAATCCCATGATATAAGTTGATCCCTATCACATTCTTTGCCTTATGACCTACAATAAACTTACAAAATGACCAGTAAAGTCTATCTTTCATAATATAAAAATGTAATGTAAGATGTATCAAACTCCTAATTAATGGAAGATATATGTTGTTCAATCTTTTTGTTGATAATACAGATGCCATTATCCACAATGATGAGAGGTCTCTTAATACCTTTTGGAATTATTAAATCATTTTTATAGCTTTTGGATCTAAAATTAATCATAATAAAATAGGGATCAAGGCTATAGTTAAGGAATCCCCTTCCTTGGTTCATTTAAAATAGTTGTATGATCTTAGAAGAATGTAACTTTTTTGTATTGTCAGGACTTGGACATCCTTATGGGGTTTTTGTCTTGCTAGAGCCCCTAAAAAACTAGTCTTAGTTAGTTGGACTCTCTACATAAACTTCTTATTTGGCATTGGGGGGGGGGGGGGGGCAGGGGAGGTTTCGAGGAGTAATTTACTTAAAAAAGAAGCCCAGCAAACTTGCACTTTGCCTAAAGGCAAAGGTGCACTCGGTATTCATGATATCTCTTCCTTGGTAGACAAATTTGCTACTAAGATAATCAAGAAGAGGACTAGGCTATCATGCTATATCATAGCCTTAGGATTTGTTAAGGTATTCTTATAGGAATGTCGTAGGTCCTCTTCATATTGTAGTTTTCAATCCTCATAAATTCAAGAACAAGGATATCTCTCCCCTTTTCAAAGGCATTTTACAAGCTTGGGAGATGTATAAGCCCATTCTCTCCTTAAGCTTAGAAACAATTCTTTATTAAGCTAAGCCTCTCCAAATTGGCTTTACGTAAGGATATAAGAACTAGCTTTTACTAAAGATTACAAGAACTAGCTTTGAATCTTACAATAGTGCTATTACAAAGGCCTCATCAATTGGGGGGATTTGCATGATAGTAGAAGAAAGTATAGGATTTCAAAAGACACTCTTAAGAGGGAGTACAAAATTAAGGGAGAGATCATGTTGATCACTAGTCAAAAGGTATTGAATTAGAAAGGCTTCAACCCTTAGGCTCTTAATTTTGACTACCCCATCAAGAGTAGCTTACTATAAAGGGGATAATAGGGAGCAAATCAATCCCTTCCCCGATATAATTATGGATGGCATCATCATTAGACAAAAACCGACTAAAAGATTGGTGGTTAGTTGGACTAGCAACTAGTGGAACTATTGTTCAAATAAATATAGAGTTGTTTCCTATCCCTTGAGATCTTGTTTAATGTAGCTAGTTTTATGCAAAATAGTATAGACTTAGGAGCAAGGTGGGTATCATTTAAGGCATTTGCATGAGATAGGACTTTGGGGTGGAAACCATAAATCATTTATTCGTTAAATGTCCTAAACCTATGAAAGTTATTAATGAGCTATATTGTATTTTTCCCCACACCACCCTTCAAGTTGTCCCAAAAGGGGATGATTCTAGGGAGAGCCTATAACATCCCCCTCTCACTCTAGACTTTGATAAGAGCTTTACACATGTGGGAAGTTTGAATGCAAAGAAATGATGAGATAATTTGTATAAACAACAATGAGCATCCATAAACCTTTACTCCTACTATTTCTACTCAAAAGGAAAGAATCGTCAAGGAGGAGCTAATGAAAACAAAAGAGTAAGTTTGATAGTTCACAAAATGTCAATAAGAGGAAACACTAAAGGCAAGAGAACAAGAGATGGGGGAAATTATTAAGCCTTACAAGCCAAAGATTGTACTTAGACTTCTACTTGGCTTGAGGTTAATTAGAGAAAGAAGAAAAGAGAGCTTAATTTACAAGCCAAAAGTATTGAAGTGGCAAAAATCCTAGAACCTTTTGTATCAGCTAGCTAAGGATTTAGGTGTAACTTATAATCATCTCTTAGCGATAGAGCCAACTAGAAATATAGGAACAGTCACTAGTCTTCCATAGAAGTGATACTTTGTTCAAGATCATCCAAGAGTTGGACTTGGTTAGAGTCCCTTTTCTCATGTATAAAAACTTTCTAAAATTTCAAATATAGTTCTACAAAAATATATAGGCTCACTTTATTTGCTAGCCTTCATGAAAGTCTAGTTTGAGTCCTAGTGTAACACTACTACGTGAGTTGTGATGTACATAACCTTAATTGTATTAAAAGAAATATAGGCTCACTTTACTTACTAGACTTGATGAAGTTTGAGCCGAGCGTGCCAATAACCTTATGAGTTATGAGATTCTGAACCAATGTAGAACATAAGTAGAGTTCCCGTTTTAATGTACACAATCGTAATTTTATTAAAAGAAATATAGGCTCACTTTACTTTCGAACTTTCATGGAGTTTGAGCCCTAGCATGCCAATAAAGTTTTGTGTTAAGAGGTGCGGGATTTTATGTATCAAAAGCTTTGCAATGATGCCAACTTTGTGAAGCGAAGCATGGTAGGGAGCTATAAGTACCACCCCCCCCCCCCCCCCCCCCCCCCCCCCCCAAACCCCCACGCACCCAAGTTATGTATATAAAATTCTAAACACTAGACGCTTGGTGAGATGATTGATCAACCGTTGTAACTTGCTATCGAGGTTACCTTTGACTTACTTGGCGATCTCTCCCCTCCCGGGCACGGGAAAGTTTTCACACGGATTCCTGCGTTTAGTCCTGCTCGTTCGGAGCAATGGCGGACGAGGGGAACCCTTCGCGTTATGTGAAGCTTGGAAAGGTGCAGGAAGCACCATTGGAGGAGATTCAACCTGGCGAGCTCAATCAGCCCGTCACTGTTCCTCAGGTTCGTCCATCGCTCTTCGCTGTGTCTCTTCAATACAAAAAAGAAAAACCCGATCCCATTCTGTCTCTTCGTCCTTAGCTTCTTTGCTCTTGGTCTTCGTTTGTGTGAGCCCGAGATCCATTGCGCATTTTGCAAATCTCGATGTATCAGGATCCGGCGCATTTTTCCATTCTGCCGCCCTTTGCCTGCCTGTCTAGATTTATCTACTCGGTTGTGATTTAACAGATCGGATTATAAGAGGATCAATGGGTTGATGGATTATAGTGTGCAAAACATGTTTGTGCGCTGTTAGAGTTTCAGTAATTGCCTTCTGTCTCTAAGAATGCACAAACAAGAAAATTGTACAATAATGCGTTTCTTAAGAAACCCTAAGCTTGCGCCAGCTGTGGACCCTAAGCTGAGGTCAATGGTGGAGGAAAGGAGTTGATAGGCATGTCAACTGATACCGTAGGCCTGCCATCATCGAATGGTTGGGACAAAGGATTAACAGTAACCTTCAAATATCTTGTACATAATTTTGAAAAAATAGGATTGAAAACCACTCAATACCAGAATGTTCACGGGAGTTTCTAGAGTCTCGAGTTGTCACCTTGTGAATGAAGTGGAAGGAGCATGGATTTTACGGAGAGTTGCTTGACTCTGGAATTGAGAGATTCTAGAGTGGTTGGAAAGAAGAGGCTCTGTACAAGAGAGCGAGTTCTTGGTGAAGTACCACCGTCTCCATGCCTATTTCCGGCACTTCTAACACGATTTCTTTATATGACCCCTCTATGGACAATGAACCCTGGTCCTATTGCTGTGAAGAATAAATGAAAAATTTGTAATCCTCCAATTCCAATCAGATCTTCACTTGGTCACCAAGTTGGATCTTATACCAATTGTAACATACAAGTGTCCTAAATTCATAACTCAAAGAAGATAATAAAATCCAAATGTAAAGCTGCGAACTACAAATCTATTCCACACTTAAGCTGCGAACTACAAATCTATTCCACACTTAAGTCCTATGTAGATTCTTGCACTCTATGAATCCTATTTCACGTGAACACGTGAACTTTCTTGGTTTCATGTGAACACTTCAGTCTTGTGAATCTTATTTGATGGGGTTGTGAATTTTAACTTAATGCTCTTGGGGATAATTAAGTTGTGCACATGTGAGATTAAGTTGAATGTGAGTCACATTGATAGACAACCCTACCTTGGGCATTGAGAGATATTGGTTGAAGTTATGGACATGCGTCAATGGGCACCTTGGATAGGTCTTGGTCACAATCACTTGGGAATGACTTTTGGTGTCGTGGTAATTAGAGAATTAAAGCGTTTAACATGTTTGACTAAGGTTTGTGGAAGTTTCAATGCTTTCGAGCTCATAGAGGATAGGAATTTAAAATTGATACTTCGTGGTGGCCAAAGTTAAGGCGTGGCCAATTGGCTAGAAAGAGCTTGAGATTGCATAGATAGATTTGCTAAGTATTAAGGACCGACAAACCGTGTGGCAATTAATTACCTTTTGGGCCCTTGCAAGGTTGTAGTTTGAGATCTAGAGACAACAATTGTGCATTGAAGGGAGGTGAGCCCTGAAGTGGAAGTACGAGTGGAAGCAAGAGCTATGGTGGAAGGAGCAAGAGCAAGAGAGAGAGACACACATAATGTGGAAACTCCAACAGTCACAATGTGTGACCAGTCTTTCCTTTATTCATATGCCACTGAAAAAATAAAGAATGAAGTGAAAGTGATGGATGCATGCCGCTTGCAGTATACAGGCGTGGATACTGTCAGTGTAGTAATATACGGGTGGCTAGGCAGAGGCCCCTTTATCCCAAACAACCTCCCACTTAAAGGCGAATTTGCCTTAGTGAGGAGTGAAACGAAAAAAGAAAAGACAGTACAACTTATAAATAGATACAACAGGATGAGGAAAGATGCCATCTCATCCAACGCCCATCAACCTCCTAAGGAAGGCAAATCGCTCTATAGAGAGGCTTTTCGTAAGCAAGTTTGTAGGATTTTGGTTAGTTGAGATCTTGACAAGGTCAACAGACCTGTCCTCAATGGCCTCACAGATGAAGTGATACCTCATCTCAATGTGTTTCGTCTTTATATGGAAGGCCGAATTCTTGGCTAAATGGATAGCATTTATAGAATCCGAATGCAATGTAGAGATAGCATCTGCAATATCAAGGTCAGCAACCAAATGACCCAATTAAATGGTTTCCTTGCAAGCCTTAGTGGCTGCAATATACTTGGCTTCTGTAGTACTAGAAAGAGTCGTGCATTTTTGCACCCTGGACATCCGTGAAACAATACCTCCATCAAAAGTGAACACATAGCCAAAAGTGGACTTCCTACTATTTGCATGTCCTGCATAGCTAGAGTTAGTGTATCCCATGACTCTTGTATCCTGGCTACCATAACATATGCACATATCAGCAGTGTCTTTCAGGTATCTCATGATACTCTTCACGACATCCCAATGCCTCTTACCAAGTGTAGCCATATAACGTGCCACAATATCAACTGTAAATGTAATGTCTGGACGGGTGGCTATCATGGCATATATAAGATTGCCCACTGTGGATGCATATGGAATCTTATGTATATCATAATAGCCACCCGTCCAAGCATAACATATGCACATATCAGTAGTGCCCTTTAGGTATCTCATAATACCCTTCATGACATCCCAATGCCTCTTGCCAGGTGTAGCCATATAACGTATTACAACATCAACTGCAAATGTAATGTCTGGACAGGTGGCTATCATGGCATACATAAGACGACTACTGCGGATGGATTGGGAATCTTGATTGTCATGAGGACATGTATTTTTGAAACCACACTTAACATGTGGATTAATTTTTTATTACATGATTACGTAAATGTTGCATATGTGAGGTGCAATTGGAGTTAAAATAAATTTATGAGCCTGGGACTCGAGGAAATCACAGGATGCCAAAGGCAATAGTTACTATAAGTTATGTCGCACATGTACTTGGTGGTATTTGGTGCTAGTTGTTGGCCTAGGTTATTCATTTGGCCATAAGTGTTAGTTGGTGACATTAGAGAAGTGAGGTTTAATGGTATCTAACGTCAATCTAATGGTCAAAGATGGCGCAGAGACACTTGGGAATGGAAGATGCCTAGCTAATTTAATTATTGGCCAGTCAGATTATTTTTTAGGAAACCGAAATAATTATTAGATTAATTTTCATATTTAAAAAATAAAAATTAATATTTAATTATGGATGATGTTGGAAAAACCATTTGGAAAGGCTACTAGTCCAAAATGCCCATGCAAGACTGAAAAACGTCTTTAGAGGTTGGAGAGAGGCATTTTTAGTGTATTCAGCTTGCAAAAGAGAGGGAGGAGGTGCTGTTGGTTTGATTTGCAGCCATTGGAGGACCTTCTAAGGCAGCATGGGGCAGGAGAAGACCAATCAACAACAGCAGGTGACAGTATCTACAGGCTGATGAGATAGGGCATCAGCAGTTAATGACTGATTTTCTTCAGTTCTTTGCATCTACAAGCTGCTGTGGTAGAGCAACAGCTGCATTTTACAGATTTTCAGTCATTCTTCGCGACAAAACTTTGAATTTTCTCTCTCTACAGCTTTCTCTCTCATCTCCCAAACATTTCACAGCCTTGCTCCGAAGATCTCAGTATTTGGACCCTTGGAGGTTGAGAAATTGCAAATTTCTTTGTTGTAGATCTTAATTTACAGTAGAAATTAGGATCTAGCAACAGCCTCGAGAAGTGTGCCAGAAATTGGAAGCTCAAGGACTTGGATATTTCAAGGTTGAAGGTGAATTTCAGCTAAATTCAGGTGGATGACTAGTTAGCCATTGAATTTGGGGCATTTCTCTTGTCTATGAAGTGGGTGAAGGCAACTAAGTTCTCGAATCAAGGGGCAAAATAGATTGAAGACTTGTTGGTCACTTTGGACAGCAAGGGGAGTTTGGATTGCGAAGGGGATCGGAAGAATCCCATTGTAAATCAACTTCTTCTTCAATAAAGCTAAAGAAATACCAAAAGGGGCGTCAATTTTGGGGCCAATCGGGTGTGTATTGTCCAAGATCAGTAGGTAAATTTGTATTTTCAGATTTGCATTAATTGTTTGCATTAGTTGTAATCAGGGATTTACCACCCATCCACGGAAGGAAGGCCGGTTCTTCTTATACTGCTTACAGAAGCGCTCAAGGACTTTATGGATATACTCCTTCTGTGACAGATAGAGTAGTCCCTGAGACCTGTTACATGTAATGCGTATACCAAGTATATGAGAGGCTTGTCCCAGATCTTTAATCTCAAAGCTCTTCTTGAGTTGTGCCTCAAGAGCATCTAGCTCATCATGGGATTTCCTTGCTAAAAGCATGTCATCCACATAGAGTACCAAAATCAGTAATGAACCATTACGGGCTTTCTTCGTGTACAAGTACAGGTCCATAGCACTATGGCTATATCCCTATGACTGCATGAATGCATTAAATTTGTAGTACTATTCCCTAGGTGTCTGCTTCAAGCCATGAAGACTCTTCCTCAATTTGCAAGCTAGGTGTTTCCCATTAGGCTTTGCAAAGTCCTTAGGCTACTCCATGTATACCTCATCATGGAAGTCTCCATGTAAGAAAGCCGTCTTGACATCCAATTGATACAAGTCCAAGTCCAGCTGTGTAGCTAAAGCCAAGACTAAGTGTAGGGTGGCCATTTTACCACAGGAGAGAAGGCCTCATCAAAGTCAACACCATGCTCTTGCTTAAACCCTTTGTTACCAATCTGGCCTTGTATGCCAGCGTGGGGTGTCCAGGGGTACTTTTCAACTTGTATATCCACTTGCAAGGCAAAGCCCTCTTGCCACTAGGCAAGGAAACCAAATCCCACTTACGATTCTTATGCAACGAGTCAATCTCAGACTGCTTAGCCCTCTCCCAGGAGTGACTATCACCCCTGCGCATAGCCTTATTATAGGTGAGAGGCCCTTCTGCATCTGTAACCAAGACATAATGCATAGAGGGCTCATAGCGGTTAGGAGGTCGTATATCTCTAGTAGAATGCCTCAATGCAGGTTGTGCTACCTGTCTAACATCCTGTCTGATATCCTGTCTAATATCCTAGCCATGAGGATCGACTGCTGGTGCGAGTTGTCTAGTTGGCTGTGCGAGAGCAAGGGGCTTCTTCTGAAAGATAACCTTGCGTATCTCAACAAATTTCTCAGGCTGCATATACATTTTGTTCTCATGGAACACAACATCATGGCTGTGGAACACTTTTCGTGTGCTTGCAGATCCCAAAGATGATATCCCATCTCACCTGCATCTCCATAGCCAAGGGAAATGCATTTTATGCTTTTAGGATCTAGCTTATTGCGTTTGTCCTTGGGCTTATGCTAGAAGGCCTCACATCCAAAGACACGCAAATAAGCATATGAGGGAGGCTTTCCTGTTCATATCTCTGTCAAAAGTGGTGCAGCAATGGAAGCATAAACATAAGCTGTAATAAACTGCGGAAACACAAGACAAAAGAGAAAGGGAAAGCAAAAACACAATACAAATGAGAACTCAGAAGTATGCTTGGGAAATGGAATCCATATACCAAGACATGAGATAGTACAAAAGTAATGTGAGTCACTGGCTGTGGAGGTACTGGCACTTGCTCCCTCTCCCCAAGAACTGTCAGGTAATGAATGAATGAGGAGAAGGAAGCTTGATAATAAATAGGATAAATAAATGCCAAAAATATGACCGGTCGACCAGCAGACTAGCTGTAAATAATGCCAAATCACAATAAATAATGGCAAATAAAATGCCTAAATAATCTTTGAGCCCAGCCTGATGTACCACAAGTACAGACTCAACCATGGACTGACTAATCTGCTAACATCCTCTCTCAGATCTCAGATCTTGGGTGATCTGATACAATACAATATACAATGATAATGTCGCATCATAGTATATACAACAAGGTCCACAAGAGTAGAACCATGGATACCCAAGAAGTGGGTGCGCAAGCCACCACCAAGGTGTCTCAGCGAGAACTTGAAGTCGATGTCGATCATACTAGCTCCTGAAGATAGAGAAGATCATAGTAGCTCTCTATGTCTGTCAACAATGCCTCTGAAGTAGCACACGTGACCATCTTGTCGCCAATGACGCAGCGCATAAATGACCATGAATTTCCTTTCTTTGGCTAGACCGCCAAAGTGTCCCCTCATGTGAGCTCCAGACGAAAGCCATCTACTCTTTGTCAAAGAACCAGCCCATCATGAGCCTGGATGTCAATCCCAGCTCTAGGATTTATACTTGCTAAACTTTGGCCAATGCGTCAGGGATGTCCCTTTCTAGATCCTGTGCATCTGTATAGAAATATAGATGAGGCACGTCTGCCCCATCTCACCACCCTCTCACACTCCCTCTCTGGCACTGGAGAGTCGTGAGGGATCACCTCGTCACCACCATTAGAAAGCAGCTGAGGAAGGGGCCACTAAGCCCTTCCTATGATTGGAAGAAGAAGATCCCTTTCGTGCCTTGGACTTCGCCTTGCCCAGAGGAGCTAAGTCGGAATCTAAGACAGATGATGAGTCGTCAGTGGAGTCCGCATCCCGCTTCGTCTTGTGCTCCTTTTTCTTCCTGGAAGTTGCTAACTCTTTGTAGTTCTTCCTCAAGTGACCTTTCTTGCCACAGTGGTAACATTGGGCCTTCGACTTCTTTGTCTTCAAACCCCTCTCTGAAGTGGCAAGTCTCACCTGAACCTCCATAATGTGACGGAAGCCTCCCTTGTAGTCGCAAAGTAGCCTCGTGCTCAAGTAGCATCGAGGACATATGAAGAAAACTGACAGGAGTCGTAGATGTCTACGCCCGTAAAGCATTCGCCACTCCATCAAACTCCAGAGGAAGCTTGTAGAGTACCGTACCAACAAGATGTGCCTTTGATAGGGCAGACTGCATTGTGCGAAGCTGGTCCTGGAGTTGGGTAACACGAAGTAGGAATGATTGAATCATATCTTTAGGTTCAAACTTCAGTTGCTGGAGCTGGCCATAGAGTGTCACGGCCCTCATGGTGGAAGGAGCCTCGTACATCAACTGCAACTTCGACCATACATCTCAAGTTGTCCTACAGGAGGTGACTGCCGGTAGGACTTCTTTGGAAATACGCCGAAGTAGGGCCGAATAAGCACGGGCATCATCCGAATCCCATGTAAGCACTGCCTCCTCATGGTTGTCCTCATCAAAATCAGATGGAACAAGAGAAGGTTGCCAAGGACGTGCCATAGCTCCGCCAACCACTTACCATAACCGTTGCTGGATAAACCAAGCCTTCATCACTGTACTCGTGTAATAATCAAGGCCATGCAGTTTGTCATCAGTGGATGTGCAGGGAGGAGCCATTTGTAGAGGATTTAGAAAAAGTAGAGAAAAGAAAAGATTTGGAGAGGAAACACAGCCAAACCACAATCACAGATTGCAAAAAGCAAGAGTTCACATACAGTAGAATCCAAAATCTGACCAAAATAAGACAAAAGCTGTTGTAAAAAGTCAAAAAATCAGTCAAAAACAGCAAAAACGTCCTAACAATGCAAGCACCCATCCAGGAGGAGATGCTGAGACACTAAAACACAGGCTGAAACGAATGCACAGGTTGTAGGGATGCTGACGTCAGCAAAAAACGCAGGCAAAACAGGGCGCCTGGTTGGAGCAGCATCGTTTGATCAGCAAGGGTGAAAACATGCCTGAAATCAGCAAGAAAACACATCAAAAACACAAATCTTGAAATTTGATACCATGTCAGAAGTGGTGCAGCAATGGAAGCGTAAACATAAGATGTAATAAACTGCTGAAACACAAGACAAAAGAGAAAGGGAAAGAAAGAACACAATACAGATGAGAAATACAGATGAGAACTCAAAAGTATGCTCGGGAAATGGAATCCATATACCAAGACATGAGACAATACGGAAGCAATATGAGTCACCGGCTGTGGAGGTACTGGTACCTGCTCCCTCTCCCCAAGAACTGTTAGGTGATGAATGAATGAGGAAGAGGGAGCCTGACAATAAATAGGGCAAATAAATGCCAAAAATATGACTGGTCGGCCAGTAGACTGGTTGCAAATAATGCCAAACCACAATAAATAATGGCAAATAAAATGCCTAAATAATCTTTGAGCTCAGCCTACTGTACCACAAGTATAGACTCAACCATGAACTGGCTAATCTGCTAACAATCTCCTTTGCAACTTGAAGTCAATACCATTGCAAGGTGATCTATTAATGAGATGCACGGCAGTAGAGACTACCTGAGCCTAAAAATGCTGTGGTAAGCATGCATGGCTAAGCATAATGCGGACCCTCTCTTGGATAGTTCTATTTATACGCTCAGCCATACCATTTTGGGGAGGGGTGTAAGGGGCGGTCAACTGACACTTAATACCTCGCTCATCACAAAACTGCTCAAAGGCAGGTGAGATATACTCACCCCTGTTATCGGTCCTTAGGCATTTCAGTCTATGTGTAGATTAGTTCTCTGCTAAAGCAAGCCAATGCTGAAAGACTACCAAGATATCAGATTTTTGCTTTATGGGATAAGCCCAAACCTTACGTGAATAATCGTCAATAAATGTGACGAAGTACTTTGCACTCCCTAATGACTAATAGGCATGGGTCCACATACATTTGAATGCATATGCATGAAATACTAGACTTTTTATGAAATTTCCAGTCTACCTACCATATAAACAATGATCACGCGACTCAAAATACTGTATTCCAAAGGCGAAAGATATTGCAAAGCACCAAGCATTTTCATTCCCTTAAGCGACATATGCCCAAGACGAGCATGCCGGAGATATACATGTGGGATAGAACCCACAGACAAAACATAGTCAATAGCATGACATACAACCAAGGGGTAGAGGTTGCCAAACTTGGCACCCTTTGCAAGAACAAGCTTGCCACGAGTTATCTTCCATGCAGAATCACCAAAGCATATATGATAACCTGCATCATCAAGCTGCCCAACAGACATAAGGCTTTTAGTCAAGGAAGGTACATGATGTACATTATGTAGAACAAAAGTGTAGAGTGATATCACCAATGTCAACAATAGCAAGAGATCGATCATCACCTAAGCGCATAGCACTAGATACACTGCAATAGGTATGAAACCACTCACGGTAGGGGGTCACATGAAAAGAGACATCCGAATCCAAGAGCCAACATTGTGCATGCATAGACTGAGCCTGAGCTAGCTGAGAGGCATCACATGAAGAGGCTGTTAAGATGTAGTCACCATTGGACTCCTCAGGCTGCATGACATTATCTCCTCAATCTTTATGCTGGACTTTGCAAGTTTAATGCTACGATCATTGGATTTCTCTTGCACTTTTTCTTTTCCCTTTTCTTTGCACTTGTCATCGCGTATCTTATGGCACTACAATTGTATGTGTCCTGCTTTCACACAATAAGGGCATGTAAGATTAGACTTACGTCCATGGGACTTTCTGTGTCCACATGACTTAGATCGGGACTTCTGAGAGTCCTTCCCATGACGATCATTATCTTTCTTGCCACTTACGGATAAAGCATGTGAACTTCGGGAAGCATAATTGTTTTTCTTGTTAATTTCTTTAGTCAAAGAGCACACTCTACATATTTCAATTTCAGTCCATCAAGTTTGTTGGTATAGATCGCAGTGTGAAATACATCCCAGGACTCAGGTAAAGTGCCAAGCACAAAGAAAGGATGCAGATTATCATGAAACTCAATACCCTGTTGAAGTAGATTTTTCATGATAGAATGAAACTAGCTAAAGTGAGCAGGCAATGGGGTCTCCTCCTTCATATGGAGATCCATCAACATACATTTGCGAAGCAGGGCTCTGCTTTGTATAAAGTTCCTGAATCTTTTCCCATAGATTTTATACACTCTGATCTTCATCTTCAACAACATTATTGTGGATCTCTTCAGAGAGTGATAAAATGATAGTGGACTTGCATAGTGCATCTAAATCAGCCCAATCATCATCATTCATGTTCTCGGGTTTAATACCTTTGTTTCTTAGTGGCTTAATCTACAATTTCTGCACCAAAACCTGCCATATTTGAGACTTCTAGTAGCCATAGTTGGTGCCATCTACTCATCTATGTTTAATACCTTTGTTTCTTAATGGCTTAATCTGCAATTTTTGCACCAAAACCTGCCATATTTGAGACTTCCAGTAGCCATAGTTGGTGCCATCCAACTTGGCAATGTTAAACATAGCCGTATCTTTGAGATGACCAGCCATAATGAGTCAAATAGAGGCAGACTATGCAGAAAACAACCTGCTGTAATTAGCAATAAACAAGCCAAAACCATTGCCAAAACAAGCTGGAAATAAGAGAAACAACTAAAATGATCAGTTGTCCATCAAATAGTACCAAAAGTACATCAAAATGGCATGATTAAGCTCAATAAATATATCATAGTTTGCATAAAATAGCTTGTTGTGATAAATCACAGTGAGAAAAAGAGAGCAAATGTCACCAGGTGGTGATACTTTTTACAATCGCTTTTCTTATTTACTTATATAAATATTTTATTTTTCTTTTCTTTTGTTGATGTTGCTTTTTACCTTGAGAGTTCTCTTGGAATAAGCGGCATCTTTGCATGGCTAGAAGACGCAGCCATTGGGACAAATTGGACTAATGGTTTGTCTGACCCTTAGGACCAGTTCCATATTGAATGGGCACTGAAGAATAGAATGCCAGTGGTTTGGGACTATGTGCTTAGCCAATGGAGATGATGCAAGACAATGAGCCTGGCCAAGATAGAAGATGTATATGTGAGAATGTTCACAGAATAAAAGTCACTGTAACTGAGCTACATTACACTTTTGATGTGGTCGCAATGATAAAAGTTGCACAGAACAACTTGAGGAATGCAGGGGTCACCATCCCTAAAATTTAGGGAGTTACTATTTTTGGACCTCAGAATCTGTTCGCGTCATTGTCTTCGTTTTTACACAAGGATTAATTCTCTGGTTTATGCCGAGGTTAAATATTGCACCGATCATGGAGAATTTTAGCTCGGAAGGTTTAAACGGGAAAATTGTTACATGTATGCCATGTGGCACAAATTCCCAAAAGAGAGAGAGAGAGAGCATTTAAAAAAAAACGTAATAGGCATAAGGGGCAGATGGGAGAATGAAGTTTGGAGGAGCTGAGGGCAGATTGCTGCAAGAAAACCAGCCATGGAGAGTACTTCTACGTCTCTGACTCAAGCACGGAGGTAGAGCTTGCTCCCTCTTATCATCTCTCTCTCTATTCTCAGAAGAAATGCTTTGCATGATGGATTGATTTCATCGAAGGTACAATTTTGTGTTTTTTTCTACACATGCTGAATCATAAGAACAGTGAACTCTGCACATGCTGAATTGTAAGAATAGTGAACTTTGCTCATGCTGAATAAGAACAGTGAACTCTATACATGCTGAATTGTAAAAATAGTGAACTCTGCACATGCTAGAATAGTAAGAACAGTGTGCTGAACAGTAAGAACAGTGAATTATGCACATGCTGGACAGTAAGGAACGTTGATCTGGACATGCTGTACTATTCCTTTGCAGCTGGAATTTACTTAGAAGAGATGAAAACCAACTGTTCACAGGTTATGTATTTTGGAACATTACCATTTTTGTAATTTTCTCTCTTTGCCAGGCTCATTGTCCTGTACCAGAACAGTGAATTATGCACATGCTGGATAGTAAGGAACGTTGGTCTGGACATGCTGTGCTATTCCTTTGCAGCTGGAATTTACTTAGAAGAGATGAAAACCAACTGTTCACAGGTTATGTATTTTGGAACATTACCTTGCCAGGCTCATTGTCCTGTACCATCTCCAGTGGCTAAGCACATAGTCCCAAACCACTGGCATTTTATTCTTCAGTGCCCATTCAATATGGAACCGGTCCTAAGGCTCAGACAAACCATTAGTCCAATTTGTCCCAATGGCTGTCTCTTTTGGCCATGTAAAGATCGCGCTTATTCCAAGAGAACTCTGGGGGTAAAAAGCAACAGCAACAAAAGAAAAGAAAAATAAAATATTTATATAAGTAAATAAGAAAAGCAACTTTAAAAAGTATCACCACCTGGTGACAGCAAACAATGAGCTAACAGTGATCCAAAGTCAAGTATGTCTGCCAGGTCAGATCCTGCATGAAGCGAGCATGTAATAAACATTGTAGCAACCAAGAACCATGAGCCAAACACCCAAATGTGTCAAAGCAATCGATGTCAGTAGAAGGATACAAGCCCTAGTATAAAGAGCTGAGAGAGTAAGCCAAGCTAGGTGTATGCCTAATTGATAGGACTTGACAAAGATCGGTGTATGCTCAAAGAGAAGACGGATCAAATCAGCCCAAAAGCATCAATGCAGACAAGTATCTATCAAGAGTATAGACATGTAAGAGATCCCAGTCTCATGTACTCAACAACTCAACTGCATAAACCACAAGCTTTGCAATATCCAGATATAGCATGAAGCTCCCATTGGCAGAAAGATCGATGTCAATCAAGCAACCAAGCTCAAAGATAGCTTGTGAATACATAAGGCATCATGGAGCCAAGACCATATATCAACGGAACATCTAGAGCAAGGGATCGGTTAAGCATTGCTTATAACATCCAGTATATCATGTAACAGTCAATGTCAAAGCTCTGACAACCCAAATAAGCATCCAAGAGCTCCAAAGTATGCAAATGAAAGCCCAACGGTAGCTCCAAGTGGCAATCAAACACATGCAATGTAAGGAGCATGCATTTTTGACATATGCATCAAAGCATGTACCGAAGGGTCAAGTATAGACCATAGGCATAATGACTGTCACAAAGCATGCCACTGTAGACCAATGTCAATCAAATGCCAACCAAGACGGAGCTCGATTGAAGCTCAAAAGACATTTTGGAGCAATGCAAGACATGTGCCAACCTTCGTATATATTTGTATAGCCATACGAATCACTCGAGAAGCACCTGTGAACAATAGGTAGAGCATACATTGATAAAATAGGCTTCCGCCCTGGTTATTACAACAATAAATTCACTTTCAAAAGTGAGTAAATCAGTCCTCAAATCAAGCTCAAAGCCACCTCAAATCATAGGCGTATGATATACCAATGTACTAGTATCAATGGTTTACATTAGTAGTACATATAGGACACTCGAATCATGGCTAGGAGCAATAGGCATATAAAATCCATGTTAAAAGATGTTCAGCCTTGCTGTATACAGGAGTTAATACACTATCAAACCAAGCTGTTTCAGTACCAAAATCAGCTCCAAATCCAATCCATAACATGTGCATAGCGTTCCCATACATGTGGACATCGCCCCAACATAATCGGGCATCATAAGACCAACAAAGCTGTCCGTAGAAGCATCAAATAGAGTGTTGCCCTAAACCAAGCTGTTTCAGTACCAAAATCAGCTCCAAATCCAATCCATAACACATGCATATCATTCCCATACATGTAGATCTCGCCCCAACATAACCAAGCATCATAAGACCAACAAAGTTGACCGCAGAAGCAACAAATAGAGTGTTGCCCTGTATTTCCAGCCAACAAGCCTTAGCCAAAACAGAGTAAACAAAGTGGTTAAATCAGTCTAAAATCAACTCCAATCAATGACATAGCATCGCCAAATATATAAGCATCAACCGGGTATAACCGGGCATCATCCAACCAATGGCAATGAGTGTAGACATCAAAGATAAGTGTTGCTTTGTTTTATGACAGTTTGTGAACTGTTATAACAGTTCAAAACTGAAGCTTAGAACTCAAATCAAATGTCAAGAGTGGAAGGATCAATGCCAAGCATCAAAACCAAGTGTATAAGTGCTTATATAGCTGCCCAATGAAGAAGATATGCTGTAGGAGATTAAAAACGTGAGCTACTGCTAAAAATAAGGGCCTATTCCACACAGGGTGATGCTACACCGACAAGGTGAGGGCTACTCCAACTTGCTTGAGAAGGATCAAAGAGTGCCTAAGAAGAATGCGATCGATAGGAAGCTCGAATAGAGTGGCTATGGTTGCCAACAAAGAGATGACTGCTGTAAGTATTCGAATGGATGTTGAGAGTGTGCGGGCCCAAGCTCGAGCTCGTGAAGAAGGCTCTGATTCCAGTTGAAGGGAGGTGAGCCCTGAAGTGAAAGCACGAGTGGGAGCAAGAGCTATGGTGGAAGGAGCAAGAGCAAGAGAGAGAGAGACACACAATGTGGGAAGTCCAACAATCATAATGTGTGATCGACCTTCCCTTTATTTAAATGTCATTGAAAGAATAAAGAATGGAGTGATAGTGATGGGCGCCCATTGCCTGCAGTGTGTAGGTGCGGGTATTGTCTGTGTAGTAATACATGGGTGGCTAGGCAGAGGTGCCTTTACCCCCAACATGTACCTTTCTGGACATAGTTTGATAGCAACTCAACCCTAATTTATGGCAAGTGATCTGATTTTGATGCATAATTTGCACAGTTGACAACATTCGAGGATCCAAGGTCAGTGACCTGATTTGGAGCCTTATCTAGAGGAGGCGACAATCTTAGATTTATAGTTTAATGCGAGTGACTACTGTTGGGGGCTCATTTGATGCATGTGACAGCTGTTGGGCACTAATTGTGGGCAGCAAACATAAAAATTTATTTCCTTTCAGACTTTATTGCTTCTCTCTCTTCTATGCTTGATGCATGTTGCAAATGGGTGATTAAAATTGATGTCCAAAGCCTCATTGAACTTGAAGTATCGTTGTGGGGATTTTGTTGATTCAGGTCTGCAATGAGCAAGAATCAAGGCATTTAAGTTGTCTTGGGATGCATGCATGCATTTTTCAGTGATGCATGAAGATTGTTGCTGCAAATTCAGTTAGAAAACAATAGATTGAAAGGTATGTGGTGGTCTATTCCAAGGTTCAATCACATGCAACTGAAAAAGGATCAATTTTGGCTTGGATACAAAATCAAGGGGCAAATTGAAACTTACGGTTGCTAGTTGGAGAGGAGAGCAATTTATTCTAGAATTTTGAGGGATTGATTCTCAATTTATTGGAATTGGGGGGGATTTCAATTGATGCAACTAGCGACAAAAGAAGCAAGGAGATAAATGAAGAAGACATTTGGCTTTTGAAATTGATGAATATGTCTTGCTAAAATTTGATAAAAGCAAGCTAAAATAAGGTTCCAACCATTTTTTTTTTTTCCAAAGCTCTCTAGTAGATATTTTGAACCCTTCAAAGTATTTGACAAAATAAATGAAGTTTCTTATTGATTTGAGCTTTTTGCTTATTGGAATATACACAACTCTTTCCATGTAAGTTTGTTAAAGCCTTATACAAGACTAGAGCTAGAGGAACCCATTACTAAAGATCCCTTAGAAGTTGAAGAAACATAACAACTCTCGGAAGCTAAACAGATTTTGTTTCATGAAGGCCGAACCACAAGAAATGGCCTTGTGATGCAAACATGCTTGCTAAAATTCAAAAAAATTTACTCATAATAGATGCACAATAGGTACATAAAAAATTTATTAAGGATTATCCAAATATTCTTCGGCCATATGAATAAGCGTTTCAACTGAGGACAGTTGGAGGGCTGCCATAATACAATAGAAAAAGAATTTGTATCATTTTTATTATTTTCTTTATTTGATTGTTTATTAATTTGTTTCCTTTAGACTTACTAGATATAAAGAAAAGTGCATTAGAGCTGGCCACTCATGACTACTTATAGGCTATGGTGGACCCATGCGGTGTGTTAAGGAAAAGATAGTGTACACTTCCGTCTATATGAGCCGATTGAGTACATGGGATTAGAATTTAAGCATATCGGGGTCATACTCGCACATAGAAAGGATTAATGCCGTGAAGTGTGGGCTAGATTCGCGAGAATAGATAGCTACAATCAGTAGGATGTAAAGATTTTAGTATTGTTTGTGTAGTGTACTTGTAGGAAAGGTTGGAATGTGAAGATGAATGAGAAGCACTAAACTCATGCTAAAATAAGATAGAGGATGAACGATTACCTTGTGCAATATCTTTGAACATAGAGTTTTCTTTCAATCCATACGAATATTGAATTGGGTCTCCTAGGTGACTTATAGATGGTCCTTGTATAATTGAAGAAGTAATGTTGACATAATCAAAATTACAAAAAAAAGGATTGTATGAACTTGCCATTGGGCTTGATTGTGAAGAGTGTCAACTTTCAACCGTGTCCCGAGTGGATTGTCTTTCCTCAATAGAGGTGATGAGTCTTGTTAGTAGAGTGCTCCAATTGAGATGCATTGTGACAAAGAAGAGTTGGGCCTTTGTGAATGATCCCCAGAAGAAATGCTAGTAGATGGAGCATTGCCCTCTAAATCAAGACCTTAATGCCTCAACAAAGCCTCTGTTGAAGGAATAGCTTAGGAAAGCACCAGAGAATCCAAAGATTGAGTGGTCTGAGCCATCGTAAATCAGCATGTGACATAGTGTAATAAAAAACAAATCAAGCAATCCATGATAGCCTTAGGATACTCTTTTTAAGAGCACTGGCTTTGATACCATGTGGAGATATGGTAGGATTGGCAAAAGACAACACCAAGTATATGACATGATTGGAACACAGAGAAAATGCAAACACAAATGCAAAACCAAAACAGAGAAACACAAATAGAGAAGAAATAGAACTCTGAAGTGAATGAGCGAAAGTTGTAAATGAAGGAGAGTGTACAAGATGCTCAAGGGAGAGCTTTCCAACAGCCAATGGCTCTTGTGGAAGTGGGCTGAGGAAGTAGCCGGAGTGTGATGTGCAGCCGAGACGAATCCCGAGTGCTGTAACTACAAGTTAGAGCTGTGACAATGTTGAAAGTGGAATGATAGTAGGCTGGAAACCAAAACACAGCAGTCTTTGGGGTTGGAATTGGTAACGCAGCAATGTAACTGTCTGAAAATGATGGCAGTTGATCACTGGAGGCTGTAGGAAGCTAGGTGATAGTGGAGGAAGGTCAAGATGATGCTGTTTGGGCCAGCATTGCAGTAAATGCAAGTTGCAGCATGCTTTGGATGTGACTGGATGGTCGTGTGGCCTGCTTAAACTGTAATGTGCAGCTGTTGGCGTCAGCGGGGTGCAGAAACTGGGTGACCTGGAATCAATCGGCAGCAGCAGTGGACAGGGTGATAGGGCCTGTTGATGATGTAATAATAGTTGTGATGGGCTGGATAGCCACTGGAGGGAGAGCTGATGGCTAAAACTTGCAAGACAAGGGATAAGACTGAATGGTGAGCAGCTTGCCTATTTATAGAGCTAATCAATTCATAATGCATTTTTTAGCTCAACAAACCCATTAGCACCTTGCATCTGCAACATGTGTGGCGCATTGTTGAGATCTCTATTTCTCAATTATTAGGCATGAGCTCGTTAGATAATCTTTTTTTCCCCAAAGCTCACTATTTTTGAGTTTAAAGAATTTAGATTTGCAGTGATCTGCACCTGCAGCATGCATGGTGCATGGTTGAGATATCTCCTTTTCAATTATTAGGCATCAATTTGTTAGATAACCCTTTTTTTTTGGGGTGTTTCTCGGATAGACATGATAATGTATAAACAAGCAGTTCCTATGTAATTACTCTATAACACATGCTTGTTTTGGAATGCCATGCCTTTTTTTTTTGAGTAACAAATTTTAAGTTTGGGCCATGTCAGCTTGTGGTACATCGATGTGGGGAGTGCGGTCAACCACTTCCAGAGAGCTATGAACCACCTAGAAATGAACCTTGGACAACAGGCATTTGTGGCTGTGCCGAAGACATGGATTCTTGTATGCAGCTTGACTCTTGAGTTCTAAGATAAAACCCTGCTGTGTGCAAATACAGTCTGAGGTTGCTAAGTTGGGTCCACTTTCTGTTCAGGTCTGTTAGGACTTGCTTGCCCATGTGTCTTATTTGGAAGAAACGTTCAAAGAATGAAAGAGGACATACCCTGGACTACACCTTGTACGTGTCATGCTATTTTTGTGGAAGGTGGTCTGGCCCTTGCAGCTGCAACTTTGGCATTTCATGGTGTAAATCCCCGTGCTACCTTCTTGATTGGAGAAGGATTGCTCTTTGCTTGGTGGATGTGTGGCATTTATACAGGCCTTTTCAGGCAAGAATTGCAAAGGAAGTACCACTTACAAGTATGGATTTTCCTCTTTCCATTTTGGTTTCTTTCGGTGCATTTTTGAGGAGGCAGGAGTATATGACTAGTTAAACTTATGTTTTATGCTGCAGAATTCACCATGTGATCCATGTGTAGTCCATTGCTGCATGCATTGGTGTGCAATATGTCAAGAATATCGTGAAATGCAAGGAAGGCTCTCTGATGATGTTGTTATGCCTATGACCATCATTAATCCACCAGCACCACAAGAGATGCATATGCCTGAAGGCCCAAAATCAGCCCCTGCAAATGGCAATACTGATGAAATCGCTGTGGAAGCCCAAGCTTCTTGAGATGCTGTGATTGGAGTTTACTGGATTGTGAAGTCTTAATGGTAAGGGAGGACACAGACAACATCAAAAGTGGTAACAGGCTGATGTTTTGGCTGCCCACATTTATATTTTTACTGATCAGTATGTTACTGTTTTGTTGCGAAGTATTTTTGAGTGGCTTCAAACATCCTTTCTTCTCACTTGTCATCATCAAATGGCTTCACTTCTTGATCACAGCCACTATTATGGCCCACCTGAAAGCATTTCCATGAATGAGACGAGGACTAATCCCATGATTATGACTCTGAGGGATTCAGAAGTTTGCTCTCATATCAACCAAAAGATTTTTCTGTGGAGCTTGAGCCCTTTATCAGTAGATTCTTGTTGCTTCATTAGTCTGTAAGCTGGTTATTTGTGGCAGCACTGTACAGATCATCATTCAATAAATAAGGGAGCAACACCTCTACTCAATAGGATGTACAGAGAGTGGCTGTAGAGAGTGTTTGATGCTCTGATTATGCAGATCAGTTTTGTTGATGATCAGCATCCATAAGCGGGGGGGTTGTACCCATAGGACAGTGGAAGAATGCAGATTCTGAGTTGTTAGAACCCACTGAAGATGAGTATTACATCCTGAGGGGACTTTTCTATGCAGGTCTCCTTTAATTTCCCATATTTGCTGGTAGCATTTAATCACTGAAATAGAGTATCTATCTTCAAAGGCAAAAAAACTTTGGTTTATCATGAGTTTTTAAACCTCTTAGTATCATAGAGATTTTGATTTGGTGTATTCCATCTGGAGCAGTAATTGAAATGCCTACTTTTAATGTATGTCCATTATGTGCACAGGGTTTTTTGGGTTAAGTATTTTGTCAGTTTAGGAGGTGGCCAAAGTATTTTATCTGGGTTTTCTGGATTTTTGAAATACATAATGATTCAAGTCAACAAAGTTCCAATACTGGATGATTAATTTGGAAGGAGTCAATTTGGACAGGTATGGACATAGTAGGTGGTCTGCCAAGGATTTTGTCAGGAAGCAATATATAAAACTGATCTCAAAGGTGTCCTAGTCAACGAAAGATGCTACATAAAATCTAGTTCTAAACCTACATGATCAAGTTTGTGAGATGTGTAGTTACAGTGCACCTAGTTCCTAATCTATGTGATTATGCTTGGAAGGACCTTGTGAGCGAAGTTGTTTTACTAACAATTTTGGAAATGTTTCGTGTTAGATAGTGGTTCTTCTTTAACAAGGTTCGCAATGATGCTTCAATGATGATTATAGTTTATAGTACACCACACTTTATATATTTTGAGAGACAAAGAGAGAGAGAGATTTGATATGGCAATTGATTCAACAATATAGTGCAAGTATTGTTTTAAAAGAGGAGACTATAAATAAATTATCAAAAAGACAATTGGGCAAAGACTACAATTGCATGGTAGACGAGTATAGAATCTAATACTTATGGCTTATGCTTATGTGCCAAGAATCTTGTGACATTAAGGAAAAAAACTCATGCCCTTAGAAAAAGGAGGATAATCCTAAATCAAGGAGGTTTAGTAATGCAATGAAAACATGTGGCTCTAATCTCTTCACACGCACCATTGTTAGTGTGCTACCAGTAGATTAGGATTGAGCATCTTGTCAATAGATTGGAATAGCTAGTTGCAGGTGTCATGCAAACAACTTCTTTGATTGTAGCTCCGTTGAACAATGTAGATCTGTTGAACAACTGCAACTCCATTGAACGATGCTAGAAGGGTCCTACAGAATTTTGGGGATGATGGAAAAGGATTGGAAGGCCCTGTGAAGGAGGCATTTTTTCAAGAGCAGATCACCTTGGGTAGGAAGCTAGTCAATAATAACAACTCTGCTTACTTAGCACTTATGGAGCCCAGGGGTCTCCTCTTTTACATGAAGCTTGCAAATTGTGTAATCAATTCGTGGTGACTAACTACACACAACATACTTGCAAGTGAGCATGAAAGCTAATCTCTCTAAACAATCTGTCTTCTATGATTGTTTCAAGAAAGAAAGTCATGTTCCAAAATGCCAGGCAATTTCCAGATTACTAGATGGAAAGAAAGTTGAGCATCTAGTGAGACCCAATGGGTCTATGGAGCCTAGAGACGATGCATTCCTATCCATGGTATGTCTCATCACCAAGGTCTATACAACAGATGTAAGACTGTGGTTTGCAACTAAGAGGATTGCACAATGATGCAAGCTAGAGTGCTTTAGCATGGCTTGTTGTAATACCTCTTCCCAGGTTTGAGATTTTTCATTCTGGGTTGATTGCATCACAGTTGAGAGATTCTATGATACGAGGGGTTGTTCGTGTGTTGCTAGATCAAAAGGCTCTACATAAGGAGATTGGGGGAAATTGAGGCAAGGCCTTCACTGTGGGGTATTTCTCTAGCAAGGCCTATGTCTAGAGTTGAATGAAGATGTTACATCCAATTGGATCCCTTGTTCCCTACTCTTCCATATTCTCAATTTAGTGGCACATCCCTTTGCACACTT